>NC_048601.1:83085584-83397727 GCF_003668045.3 Cricetulus griseus
TTCTCTCTCTCTCTCTCTCTCTCTCTCTCTCTCTCTCTCTCTCTCTCTCTCTCTCTCTGTGTGTGTGTGTGTGTGTGTGGTTATGTTTTCTTGGAGACCAGAGGACAACCTCAGCTGTCATCTTCAGCAATGCTGTCCACATCCTTTAGAAACAGAGTCTCTTTTGTCTGTCAGCTCACCAATTAGAATAGATTGGTTAGCCTACAAGTCCTAGGAATGCCTCTTCTCCATCTCTACCTCCCCAGCACTGAGATTAAGTGTGAGCTACCATAGCTATCTTTTAGCTGGAGTTCTGGGAATCAAACTTAGGTCCTTATGCTTGTGAGGCAAGCACTTTGCCAACTGAGCTATCTCCCCAACTCATGCATTTTCTTCTATCAGTTGACGAAAACCTAAGCTGGAGCTGGAGCTTTCAGGAGAATTCAACCTTTTGGTATTGTAACATGCCATTGTCATATACAAATATGTAGAGCCTTGTTCACAGCTAGCTCAAGATGTATGTGAACCATGGGCCACTCCCTGGAAACAACAGCTTAGCTACTGTGAACAGTGCCATACAGATTGTGAACATGCGAGTGTCTCCTCCATGGACCCTATTTCCTCTAGACATATACCCAGGAGTGCAATCTCTGGATCATATAGTGGATCACTTTTCATGTTTATTTGAGGAACTTCCATAGTTTTCTCCATAATCTATATAATCATCAGCATCATATAAGAATTTTGGGGGCTGATGATGTAGCTTAGTGGTAGAACACTGGTCTACCATGCACAAAGCCATGGATTCAGTTCCCAGTACTGAGAAAAACAAAAGAAATAAATAAGAGGAATTCCTTTTTCTCCACATTCTTGAAAGCACTTGCATTTTTTTAAATAGTAACCATTCAAATTGGAAGGAGATAGTATTTCATTGTCATTTTAGTTTGCATATCTATAGTGGCATTTTTGTGTATTTGTTGACCATCTGTATTTATTCATTTGAGAAGTTGCTATTAATATCATTTGCTTGTTTTTTCATTTTTGTTGGCAGTTCCATATATTTATATAAGAATTTTTCATTGCTTCCCCTCCTCGTTCTCTTTTCTTCTACTCCCTCTCCCACCAGAAGACTTCCTCTCAACAGGTCCTCATACTTTCACAAATACTCTGTATGTGACCACTGAGTTTAACTAGACTTACTTGCCCAGGTGTGAGTGGGGAATTATTTATTTGAGTGATGGTGACTCTTCAGTGCTGATCAACTAAATAAAATGGCACTGCAACAATCTTTAACTGCCAGTAGTCTTTCAAGGAAGGGTGAGACCTAGTGGCACCTCCCCCATCAATAATTAAATGTTGATGGGGCCAACCATGAGTAGATCTTGTATATATAAGCACAGCTGCAGTCGGTTCATGAGTGCCATGGCTGTATAATATCAAGGAGTCATCTTTTTGTTGCTCAACCCCCCATCTTCTGGCTTGTACATTCTTTCTACTCCCCCTTGACTGATCTCTGAAGGGAGTCATTGCCTGAGCATTCGTTCAACCATTACTTACTCCTTTTACTTTGAAGAGTTGCAGGTTTCTGCATCAACTGCCACACACAACAATAAGATGTTTAATGAAGACTCGTTGCACCATTCCTGTATGATATAAGCATGGGTATGAAGAAGGAACTTTGACAATATAACCACTTAGCAGAATAATTATAGTACCCCCCAAAAAAGTATATGATGTCTTAGTAGACTCATGACTAGGTTTAAAGAATGAAGTATGAGTTTTCTCCATAGAGTGGGACTCAAAGCAAATCAGAAAATAAATAGTTAGGCCCATAAATGTGCCATTATTATATTGACTGGCAAGTCAGCCATTTTTTTAGCTAGCAGTATTTACAGCTGAGTAATACTGGGAATGACTTTTCTTCCTGAACAACCTTCATAGCACCTTCTGGCATGAAGGCTAGCAAATAGGGAGAGTGCTCCCAGGTCATGTTCAGCTTGATTTCTTCACGTTCTGTGACTAAGTGTGTGGTGTTTTCAACAGTAAAGTTATATCTGATACTTCTGATCACAACCAAGAACAATGAAAATAGCCTGTATTATGTCTGGTGCCTCTCAACTCTCTGCAAAACAAGACATAGAGAGGTATTTCACACTCTGCACTGGAATTTTCATTTAACATCCTGTTGCTTCTGGGAAAAGCATTACCCATCCATGAAGGGCTCCTCTGTCTACAGTCTTTTTTTCTTAGATTATATTTTTGAATATGCTTAAGAAATAGTAGGTTTCCATATGCTTTTTCATCTATCCTTACTTTCAGTTTCCCGTATCCTCCCAAGTCACCCCTCATTATACCTTCTCATTCCCAGTATTCCCCTTCCTGGCCAATGTGTTCTACTGTACATATTCCCTTCTTCAAATGACCCCCTTTTCTGTCTTTTTGGCCCCATTTGTGCTCAAAGACCAACTTGCTATTCTAAAAAATTCATAATATCTACTTGCTGTTATAAAAATTCCTTATATCTACATGCAGAGGAGAACATGTGGCATTTACCACTTTGTATCTGGGTTGCCTCAGAATATTCTCTGATCTATCACTCTTCCTGAAATTTTCATTCATCTTTATTACTGATAAAATTTCACTGTGTATATGTGTCACAGTCCATTGTCCATTCATCCATTGATAGAAATCTGGTCTGGTTGCATTGCCTCTGTTTTGTGAGTAGGGTCACAGTGAACATGGAAATGCAGGCATCTATATTGTAGGATATGGAGTCCTTTGTGCAATGCATGGGAGTAGTTGGTTGGGTCATGTGGCAGCTCCACTTTTTAAATTTTTAAGCAAACTCTACACTGATTTCCAAAGTGTCTGAATCAGTTTATATTCATATCATCAGTGAATAAGTTTTACCTTTTTTCCACAACTGCACTATCATTTGAAGTAATTTTTTAATAATAACCATTCTGACTCGAGTAAGGTTAAATCTTAAAATCATTTTAATTTGCATTACTTTGGTGACTAAGGGCATTGAACACTTTCAAAACATTTTTAAGCATTCGTGTTTCATCTTTTAAGAATTGTGTTCAGTTCCATAAAGCATTTTTAAACTGTTTGCTTATTTTCTTGACTTAGTTTTTTAAGCTCTCCCTCTTTTCCACACATGAATCAACTGCTAGTTGTATAGCTGGTATTTCTATTTTTTCCTATTATATTGTCTTCCTCTTCACACAACAGTTTCCTTTGCAGTATATAGGCTTAATAATTTTATGAGGTCCTTCTTGGTAACTGTTGAACTTATTCCCAAACTATGGAGTCTTATTTTTTATCTACTTTTCTTATTTTATTTTTAAATTAATTTTTTAAATTTCATATATGATTACTATATATATTTACAACTTTTTCATACTCCTACTCCTCCTGTGTTCTCCTACCTTCTCTCAGATACATGACCTCTTCTTTAATTATATTGCATATGTGTATAATGTATACAACAATATGTATAGCTTTTATATATATTACACATATATGCTACATATACCTATTGAGTCCATTTAGTGTTTCTCATATGTACAAATGCTTAAGACTGACCATTTGGGATTGAATAACTTATTGGGGGCTCTTTCTAGGGAAAACAGAATCTA
Organism: Cricetulus griseus; assembly: GCF_003668045.3. Classification (NCBI taxonomy): domain Eukaryota; kingdom Metazoa; phylum Chordata; class Mammalia; order Rodentia; family Cricetidae; genus Cricetulus; species Cricetulus griseus. The sequence goes on from NC_048601.1 coordinate 83,089,205, forward strand.
CCTTGCTCAATATCCATTAATTATCTGTAGCTCTTCATCTAGGGGTAGGGCCTTTTGAAATTTCCCCTATCAACATTGTAATTCCATTGGTGTTGTCTTTATGCATGTCTTGTTTAGACAAGATATTTCATGAGTTTCCTTGTCAGGTCGAGAAGACTCTATCTCACTAGGTGTCATGGTCTTCTGGCTCTCATGATATTTCAGCACACTCTTCTTCAGTGTTCCTTAAGCCTTGGGTGCAGGAGTTCCACTGTAAGTGTACCAATGAGGGCTGAGCAAACCATGGTCACTGATTCTCAGTGGTTGACCAGTTGTAGATTTCTGTAATGGTCTCTATTTGCTGCACAATGAAGCTATTTAGATGATGGATGAGAGATACACTTATCTGTAGGTATAAAGACAAGTACATAAAATTCAATTAGGAATTATAACAGACATGGGTAGTTCACTATGTTGACAGTACCAATCATGGATTGCCTGTTGACCTGGCCTTAAATTCAATTAAACAGCTGTTGGGTATATTAAATAGTCAGAAACATCACAAACAAATGACCTAATGATGCAACTCAACAGTTTGGGAAAAAACAAAAACCAAAAAAACATAATAAAATCAGAGCAGAAATTAACCAAATAGAAACAAAGAAATACAAAGAGTCAATGAATTCAAGATGTGGTTCTTTGAAAATATAAGCAATATTGACAGACCCTTAGTCCAATTAGCCAAAAGAAGGAAGAGACACAAATTAACAAAATCAGATATAGACAGAAAAACGTTACCACACACACTTTGTAAACCTCTAACCCATTAAGTTAGAAAACCTAAAAGTAATGGACAAATTTCTATGTTATTCTAATCTCAAAGTTAAATAAAGAAGAGATCAACAACCTAAACAATCACATAACAAATGAGGAGATTGAAACAGTAATAAAAGTCATCCACCTCCCCATCCAAAGAAAAGGCTAAGTCGGTCCACATGGATTCACAACAATTTCTACCAGACTTTCAAATAACTAAGCCAATACTTTTAAATAAGTGAAAGAAAGAGAGAGGGGGGAGCAAGGGAGAGAAAGAAAGAAAGAAAGAAAGAAAGAAAGAAAGAAAGAAAGAAAGAAAGAAAGAAAGGGAGAAGAAGGAAAGAAGGGAGGGAGGGAAAGAAGGAAAGGAAGGAAGGAAGACAGAAAGAAAGAAAGAAAGAAAGAAAGAAAGAAAGAAAGAAAGAGAGAGAGAGAGAGAGAAAAGAAAAGAAAAGGGTCACTTCCAAACTCCCTCTATTAAGCCAGTGTCAGTCTAGTAGTAACACCAGGTAAAAACACAAGAACAACAATTTAAGGAAGACTAAATGCCTATACTTTTAAAATATATTTCCTACTTTTTTCTAGTGGCTTCAGACCTGACATTGAGGCACTTAATAAATTCTGGAATTGATTTTTATGCAGGGTTAGAAAGGTGGACCAAGTTTTATTCGTCCGAGTTAGATATTCAGTTTTCTCAAAACCATTTATTGAAGAGGCTGTCTTTTTCCAGTGTGTATTTTTGCCTTCTTTGAAAAAAATTATGTGGCTCTAATTGGGTGGAATTATATGAGTCCCCTATTCTATTCTATTGGTCTATGTGTCTGCTTTTGTGCCTATTCCATGTTGTTTGTATTCCTTTGGCTCTGTAATGTAACTTGAAACCAGCCACAATGGTACACCTAGCAATGTTCTTATTGTTCATGATCTTTTGTACTTCCATATGAATTTTGAAATTGATATGGAAGATTTATTCTTTGTAGTGGACTTTTGCCAATATATCCCTTTTTCCCTCCAGGCTATTGTAAATGGGTTTGTATCTCTGAATTATTTTCCATACTTTTGTCATTGATAATAGGAAGCCTACTGATTTTATATGATAATTTTGTATCCTGCCACTTTGTCAAAAGTGATTATTATCTCTAGGAGCCATTTGCCCATTTTTTTTTAATTTAATTACTTGACTTTTTGTTAGCACTTTAAAAATGCACATACACACACACACACACACACACACACACACACACACACACACACACCACTCTAAACCTTAGGCCTCTGTCACATAGTGAACTCTTTCATTCTATCATGTATATCTTCACTCTATTTCTTGCTTCCACTGTTGTATGGAAGCCTTTTCATTTAATTTTGTTTGCTGTGCTTTGGGATCCTATTGAGGAAATGATGACCAAAGGCCTTGAAATAATTCCCCTGTGATTTAGAACTTCAGTTCCTGCATTTAGATCTTTGGCACTTTTTTAGTATGTTTCACACAGGGTTTTTAAGTAAAATTTGAGTTATTTTCATTTTTCGAAACAGTTATCACTATGCAACTGCATTGATATTTGAACCATAACACTACCTTTGTCATGAGGCCTACAAGGTTTGTTTCATTTACATTTCAGGCTGATCTTTTGGTGTTTCTTTTCCAGGCTGGCATTGTCAGTGTCTCCTTACCCATTTGGGCAACTCTAGTTATTTTGTCTCAGGGATTACTTACACCAAAGATAAGTGATTTTTGCCTAGAACTCATTAATTTGACAGCATTCCCACTGGAAATGAACTATAACACATGACACGTTTTTATACAAATGATAAGGACATTGAATATACTTTTTAATTTTTTATATGTATTCTTCATGGTTTTGAGATCCTGAATCTCAATCCTGTCTGTGTCCCCATCCCTTCATATCTACCTTCTGCCCTTGTAACCTCCTCCCCTCACCAAAAAAATAACATAAAATTTAAGAGAAAGTGAAAAATAAAGAAAAAGAAAAAATCTCATTGTGGAAGCTGTAGTATGATGCAGTGAGTCACACAGTATAGCCTTTAGTCTATATATCTTTTTATTATTATTATTTTATTTATATTAGTAACAAGCTTGCTTCACATGTCAATCCCAGCTCTCTCTCCCTCCTCTCCTCCCCTCCACCAACCCCCCAAGCTCCCACCCCATTCCCCCCTCCACTCCCCAGGGAGGGTGAGGCCCTCCATGGGGATCTCCAAAGTCTGTCATATCACAGGCAGGGCCTAGGCCCTCCCCCATGTGTCCAGACTGAGAGCATATCCCTCCATGTGGAATGGGCTCCCAAAGTCCATTCATGCACCAGGGATATATACTGATCTACTAACAGAGGCTCTATAGATTGCGGAGGCCTCCTTACTGACACCGACATTCAGGGGTTCTGGATCAGTCCCATGCTGGCTTCTCAGCCATCAGTCAGGGGTCCCTGAGCTCCCCTTTTTTCAGTTCAGCTATTTCTGTGGGTTTCACCAGCTTGGTCTGGACCCCTTTGCTCATCACTCGTTCTCCTTTGCAATTGAATTCCAGGAGTTCATCTGAGTGTTTAGCTATGGGTGTCTGCTTCTGCTTCCATCGGCTACTGGATGAGGACTCTAGGATGGCATATAACTTAGTCATCAATCTCATTATTGGGAAAGGTCATTTAAGGTAGCCTCTCCACTATTGCTTAGATTGCCAGTTGGTATCATCCTTTTAGATCCCTGGAAATCTCCCTGGTGCCAGATTTATCTTTAAACTTATAGTGGCTCCCTCTATTATGATATCTCTTATCTTGCTCTCCTCTATTCTTCCCCAGACTCAACCTTCCTGCTCCCCCATGTCCTCCTATCCCCTCTTCTTCTTTCCCTCTCTTTCTCCCAGCTCCCCCTCCTCTCCCACCATGCTTCCAATTTGCTCAGGAGATCCTGTAACAATCACCTTCTCCAAGGTACCATCATGTCTCTTTTAGGGTCCTCCCTGTTTCCCAGACTCTCTGGTGGTAAGATTGTAGGCTGGCAATCCCCCCTCCATGTCTAAAATCCATATATGAGTGAGTACATACCATGTTTATCTTTTTGTGACTGGGTTACCTCACTCGGGATGGTTTCTTCTAGTGTCATCCATTTGCCTGCAAATTTCAATATTCCATTTTTTCCCACTGAATAGTACTCCATTGTGGAAATGTACCACATTTTTTTCCATCCATTCTTCTGTTGAGGGGCATCTAGGTTGCTTCCAGGTTCTGGCTATTACAAACATTGCTGCCATGAACACAGTTGAACATATGTACTTGTTGTATGAATGTGCCCAAGAGTGGAATTGCTGGATCTTGAGGTAGACTGAGTCCCATTTTCCTGAGAAACCACTATATTGATTTCAAAAGTATATGGCTCATGTATTTACAAAAGAAGGGAAATAACTTTTAAATTAATTTTTAAGAGATCTGCAGAGATTCAGTTTTTTCATTTCCCTTTACGTCATGTGTGATATTAAGCTCTGTTGGTAATGTCTAATAAACTGGACAACCTGTCCTTAAAATATTCCCTAATGAAAATTAATACTTTTACCCCAATTGTAACACAAGAGTGCCTGCAATAAATGCTATGACTAAACATGAATCAAATCTATGAGAATGAAAGTGGCACAATTTATTTTGATGTAGCAGAGAAATATGACATAGTTGGGCCTTGGAAGATAAATAAGAATTCATAAGTGAATAGGAGAGAAAACATTATGCAGTAAAAATGTCATGGGTGAAACTCTGATGTTGGAAGTGTATCTTGGAGAATTAAAAGCCAAGAATAAAAAAGATGAAAATTTAAAATAGAATTGCAGGTTCATTCAATCCTAATCATCTTGGGTGGTTATAAAACTTAATAATTATGATGAAAACTAAATCTTAATTTTTTAATTTATTTAAACAAAAAATCAATCTTATTTCACATACCAATCCCAGTTCCCTCTCCCTTCCGTCTTCCGACTCCCCCGAAAATTTCCCCATCCCACCCCTACCCATTCCTCAGAGAGTGTGATGCCTCCCGTGGGGGATCATGATAGTCTGTCTCATCATTTGGGGCAGGACCTAGGGCCTCCCCACTATGAAACAAGGAAGACCCTAAGAGAGACATACATGGACCCCCTTGAGAGGGGGAAAGGGACAAGATCTCCTGAATTTTTTATTTAAGCAATTCATTTTAATACTCTTTCTGGATAAGTTCCTGGAATTAATCCTTCAAGTGCAGAGCAAGTTTTCCCATTCTTGCATGATGAAATGATAATACTCCTCTACTACTGAGTTTCTACCCAACCCCTCCAGCTTGCTAAAGTGGGTAGAACTCATATATGCTTCTACTCTCTAACTCTGTAATCGATGCTCAAAAGTTGCCAGTAGTCTACCGTTGTCTCATGACATCTGGACTGCAGTTAGAGATGATTGTGAGCTGCTACATGGGTGATGGGAATTGAACCCAGGTCCTCTGAATGAGCAGCCAATTCTTTTAACAACTGAGCCATTTCTCTAGCCCCTAACTTAGGATTTAATGTAGAGAATCCTCTTTACCCTTTTGTGAGCTCCTGCTCAGTTTTGACCTTCTATAAAAGCTTGAGGACAGACACTGTCACTCTCCTCTAACTCTGTCCCTTCACCTCACTTTTCCTACATCTAAAAAGCTTTTTTGTAAGACATACAACAAGGTTTTTATTTCACTGCAAAATACTATGGCAAATATCATGAAAAAGTACTGAAAATGGCAATACTTGAAAATGTACTTGTAGATATCATTATTTCTGCTTTAATTATTGCATATTTAATAATGATTATCCTTAATTATTGTCAACTACCACTTTTCACTATTTTTAAATTTCCTACCCAGGTGATATCGAACATCTAGAGATTTGAAAATATCTAAAGTCAATATACTATAATCCTGACAAATTTGATATAATCATCATTTTATTAGAGCTTTAAGACTTTGTCAGTAGTAATAAGTAGTACTTATTATGAAAATCTGTAACATGAAGTAAAAGTATATAATGCTATATGTATAAACAAAACACCAAGAATATCAGTATTGAAGGAGAAAACATTGCCAAGAGCAGGTCACACACCAAACAATTCTGGAGAGTTTAGCTTCTAGTTTCTCAACTGATTCTAAAAAATATTAGAACTTTACTATCAATTGTCACCTCCTTTTAAAAATCAACCTCCCAGTTTTTCAAATATGATGAACAAATTGTTACAGGGCCATCATTTTTTCAGCTGGGTGGACACATTTACGGAAGCTGTACTTTTTAAAATGGTTTAAATCTGTCCCTGAGTCCTTTGATTAACAGATTTTACTGTTTCCCATTCTTTCTTCTTGACAAGGAACCACTCAGAGGGAAGATGCCCTAGTACATCAGCTTTTATTAATTTCAATCATTAACTTTCGTTCATAATATTTGCGTTGGATTTGATTAGATGGCCACACAGGCAGATTCAGGCCTGTCGGCCTCCATATTCTAAAGCTTTTGATTAAGCCAGTGATGACAATCTACAGAAGGTACCAATAGAACCTCTTTTTTTTATTAATGGCTTAAAGTAGAAAAGACTTTATACAGTTCCTCCGTAATCTAAGGTCTCAGTTTCCCATGATCAACCATAATCTGAATATGTTAAAAGATTCCCAAAGTGCTTTTTAAAGTCTGTAACTGTATAGTATTCCATGAAGCATGAATTCCATGATCTTCTGTGTAATTCCACTCAAAACATGTGGAATCACACATTAGGTTTCTATTGCTGTGAAGAGACACCATGACCACAGCAACTGTTGTAAAGGAAACATTTCATTATAGTGGTTCAGTTTATTATCATCGTGGTGGGAAGCAAGGCAGCATTCAGGCAGATGGTACTGGAGGAATAGCTGAGAGTCCTACATCTTACAGGCAACAGGAAGTTGACTGACACACTGGGCAGTACCCTGAGCATAAGAAACCTCAAAGCCCACCCCCACAGTGACACAGTGACACACTTCCGCCAACAAGCCCATACCCAGTTCAACAAAGCCACACCTCCTAATATATATATATTAGTGTCACTCCCTACGAGATTATGAGGGCCAATTACATTCAAGCAACCACAGCATGAATCATCCCTTTATATAATATGTCAACACTGTATGAGCTACCAGCTTGTCAATCTCTTAGTAGTTGTTTTGGTCATTGGATCAGCCGTCAAACTAACATAACACTGGTGGTATAGAAGCCTGCATTTTACATAATAATGTCCCCACAGTTCAATAATGTGATTCCGGCATTGTAGGTATGTGAAGGACAAGTTGTGGGTCTGAGAACATGAGTAAATCAGTGAAGGATTTGCGGTGCAAACATAAGGACCTGCATTTGGGTACCCAGTGTCCATAAAAATAAGCCAGGCAGGCTGGTACATATCTGTAACTCCGGCACTGGGAGGCAGTGTAAGCAGATATAGCCAAATCCATGAGCTCCAGGTACAGTAAGAAATTCTGTCTCAAAACCTATGGTAGTGAAGTACTAAAGACAACACCTGGTGTCAGCCTCTGGCCTTTATGTGGGCACACAATTATGTACACACAGAAAGACACCCTGGATTTCACCACCAACACCATAGGAAACAAAAACAAAAACAATGTGGAAGAGAAGTTGTAATGTGTTTCCTTTATGAAGTTCTCAATTAGCAAAGAGAAAATCACAGGCTAGGTTTGCTATGATATATGATAAGGATGAATCTTCTATATATAACGTTATGAGGAAAGAAAAAAATCTTCATAGCTTTGTTACTATACCTCAAGTTACAAAAGTTTAAATGATAGTGTAGAGTAAAGACTTTGTTGAGATCCAAGACATAATAAATTTGTTGTTGGAAAATATGAACAGGAAAAAAATGTTCCAAATGATAGGAAACTGTTATGCTTCTGTGAAGACAGGAGCAAGGGGTTAAAGCAGTGGTCTAAATGCAGCCTTGTGTAATCATCAAGCCATTCGCTACAAGTGGGAGGTCGTGCAAGAATAGCTGTGCACTGTAAAATTTAAAATAGACTGTAGAAGCTGTGCCTGCCAGTGAAAAATCTGTCACATTTCTGACAAACTTGAGCAAGTTGGTCAGAAGAAAGGAAAACATCCAAAGTGCATATGTGGTTGTGAGGAAGTTGTGCTCTTCTGGAAGCAGATGCCCGATGGAACCCATTCTAAAAGGACAAAGGAGGAGGAATCAGGCCACAAGTAAGAATGGATAGAATACTTTGGGCACTGTGTGGAGAGCTACAGGCATATGATAAAGCCAGGTGTTGAGTACCGATTAAAGAACCCATACTCTCTCAAAAATAAGAACAAAAAGTATCTATCCCAATTCTGGCAATGTGATCTAACAATATGGATGATAACTATCTTGTTTACCAAGTCATTTTTATCACTGCTTTATCCTTGAAGTAAAATAATTTCTGAAGATGAAGAGTTGGTATTGAAAGGCCTATTCATACAGAATACATCAGGCAACCCACACTTTCTCATAATGAAAGTGTCAATAGTGATGTTTTATTTTTATCTCTATTTTATCATGCATTTATTTAGCTCTTTCAATGGGAAAATAATTCAGGTTGTCAAGGCCACATATGCCTGATATTTGATCATTTTAATCAGCAACTGGTATAGACTTTAATGTGGACATAATAGGGAGTTTGGAATTATGGAATTATTTACTATCATTGGCACATTAACAGCTTGTCTGAGAGTGTCTCTCAGCAGTTCTTACTGAGTGTATAAGCTTGGGGGAAGAGGGACCTAGTAAATTTGGTCAGTTTGGGGCTCTTCCTGAACCCATTGAGTTGTTTACTTCCTGAAATTAGGGTGGCATATTTTACCTCCCTTTAGAAACCCTGAATCTTAATGGCCTTCCTTCCAAAGTGGAATATTTTATATGAGAAGAGATTGATTCACAGTACTTGGCTGTACATCTTTAACAAGCCAGTTAAAGAATAAGAGTGAGAGGCAATATTCAATTTGGTTACATCAAGCAGAACACAGTGGCCCAATGACTTCCACAGGTCCATATTTGAGGTCCCGATATGAGACGTTGGTTTGGATAGTTTTGTTTCGTGGTTTCCTTTTGTTTCAAGATTTATTTTTTGATTTTATTTATTCCTATGTGTTGTGTCTCTGCGGGTGTATGTAATGTGTGGGCAGGCACTTGTGTAGTATCCCCTGGAGTTGGAGTTTTAGGTCATCATGAGCTACCAGATATGGGTGTTGGGAACCAAACTTGGGTCATGTGGAGAAACAGCAAGCTGTCTTGAGAGCTATGTTTAGATGGAAGAGAAGAGGTGTACATAACTGAGCAGTTGTTGTCAAGCTGTGGCCCCTGCACATCATGGACCTACCATTGTTTCAGTTCTAGTCTCTTTGGCCAAGTAGTTGACAACTGATCAGTGCTGTGACATCCCTTCCTGGGAGTCAAGTTCTTTCTCTGGCTGGCACCAGATTTTAGCTATTTCCTTCTCTTGGCTTGAGATTCCTAGGGAAATCTCTATATCTTTCTTATTTAAAAAATGTGTATTACATTTATTTGTTTGTTGGGGGTAGGTCCACAGGTGATGTGTTGAGGTCAAAGGACAACTTAGATGAAGTAGTTCTCTTCTACCATGAGTCCTGGAGATTGGACTACTATGGTCTGTCTGGGCAGCAATATTTACCTGCTAAGCCATCTCACTGGCCAAAATTCCATTTTCTTGGGATCCATTATTTCAGTAGTCTGATAGCTAAAAGGGGGCACAGTGTGTCTTCAGAATATTTTTATTCCTGCCAATACAGGTTAAATTCTTGATTTTTGCTTCTACCATTTGAGGTATCCTTCACAACTTGATGAAGGCAGTGTATCTTCCACAATATCATTCTCAAAAACTGCATCATTCTTCTGCCAGTTCCACAGGGATTTCCTCCTACACTCCCACTATAAAACAGACATATCCATGGATCTTTATTAAACAAAACTTTTCTGTCTTTGACTCATAATAGAATGGTGGAGAAGCAAACTGTGAGATCTGCATTTAGTCACCTGATGAGGACCTTGTGTGCCAGGATAACAAGAGCTCTTGCTCTCCAGACTTCAGCAAATGCTCCCCTGTTAAGAGCTGGCATTGCTCACAGTGACTCACTGTGGTCATGTGAAATGTCTGAGACTTTATAATCAGGTCTACTTTCTTTCTGTAATAATTCTTTTAATTTATTTCTGCTTACACCTTACAGCAGTGAGAAGGAGAAAGCATGTGGCACTTCTGAAAACATTACTTGGGAATTTGTTAACCTATGAGCCTGATGTACCTGCTGATTAAAGCTTCACTGAGCTTCCTGCCACCACCAGGTTGAAACTGCCTCCCACCATCTCTCACAGCACTCTCCCTATTTCCTCCCCAGCCCAGAACCCATAAAGTCCAGGTTTCCACTCATAGCTTTTCCTAGGGCATCTCCTCTTGCAATCCAGTTACAAAGCTGTTCCACCTTTTGAAGTACTTGCCAAAGAATTACCCCATGCTCGCTAACAAGTTCTATTAATGTTTTCTAAGAAACTGTCACAAACACAGTGACTCCCTGTGACTTTTCCTGGGGAGACATAAACAAACATCCATTTACCATAGATAATTTTCCATCAACATACCAAAAAGATGGTTCCACCCTAGTGCAGCTTAATGAAGGATTGAATGCATTACAACAATACAGGGGAGGGGAGCAAGGATGACTCAAAGGCAGCTCCATCACTGAAAAGCCTACTCCAGCACAGGTAGAAATTCATAAAAGCTGCAATCTGTGAGCTCCCTGACAAATCAGAGTCCCATTTCCCCTGCAATTTTTAATAACTTTGGCGAGGGGCCTTGAGTACTGCAGGTAGCTGGTCATCTGCCCAAGAAGTCAGGTGTTAACCACTGGAACATGGAAATGTTGCTTTTTATAATGTGAGAAGGGACCCGTTTCTCTGCAGGAACAGTTAAGATTAGATTGTTGAGGGGAAAGGATTATTCTGGATTATCTTGGTGGGCACTAAAGGCAATGACATGTATTCTTAGTAAAAGGATGCTAACTAAGAAAATGCACACAGAACAGGCCACCTGAAGACAGGGCCATGGTCTAAAGGTGTTGGCCTTTATCAAAGACTTGTGTGACACAGCCACACTGAGGGATGCTGGCCACTACCCGAAGTGAGGAGAATCTAGGACTCAGTTCCTGCAGTGGCCCTTACAGGTCTGCCCAGTTGATGCTTTACCTTTTGATCCTAGTAATAGATGGCAAGTTTCTCTTGTTTTAAGCCACCCAGTGTCTGGTAATTTGTTATATCAACTACAAAAAATTAATACAAATGACAATAAATGACTCTAAGGGACTAGAAAGATGGCTCAATGATTAAGAGCACTAGCTTCTTTTCAGAGAATCCAGGTTCAATTCCTAGGACTCAAATGAAGCCTCACAGTCATCTGTAACTCCAGATTCAGAGGTTGTGACCCTCTTCTGGCCACTATAGACACCAGACACACAAGATACAAAAGAATACATACATGCAAACACACACACACACACACACACACACACACACACACACACACACCTTTAATGCATTTTGAATGATGCCTAAGTGTCACTGTTTAAATTTGTTTAAGGGTTTCTCAGTGAGGCTCAGTGCTTCCATAATGTTGCTGACTATTCACAGTTCTGATTGTGAGTTTTCCAACTATTGTTATCTTGTTCTTCTGGATGTATTCTCTTTCCTAGGTTAGTAGGTATTCCTTACCTAGTCTAACAGTATATAATCCTATGTCAAGTGTGAATGCTATTAAATAAGACACTTTACCTTCTGATTTCTAGCTTGCATTTTACTTTGTTAATGGTATATTCTGCACTCAGACTTGCTTTCAATGTATTTTTATCATGGAAATTTTAAATACTGAAATGGGAGAGACACTGCAGTACAATAGATCTTTCCATTTCCTATCATTCAATTTCAACAATAAATGGTGTTTTTTCCAAGAAGCAATATTTTTCCTTTGATTATAATTTTAAAGATATATTTTGTGTGTGTGTGTGTGTGTGTGTGTGTGTGTGTGTGTGTGTGTGTGTGTACATATATCTATGCACATACAAACCATGCACTCACATGCAGAGGCCAAAGGTTGATGTTGGATGTCTTTCTCTATCCTTCTCTGCCTTACCCTTCTCTCTCCTGAACTGTAGTCTCTCACTGAGTCTGAAGCTCACCAGTTTGGCTACACTGGCTGGCCTCCTAGCTCCCGGAACCTGCTGTCTCTGCCTGCATCAACTGAGCTTACAGGCACATATGGATAGGCCCAGCTGTATTTTCATGTGAGTTCTAGAGAAAGGCATGCAGGTCTTCAATTTGATAGTAAGTTCTCTTAACCACTGAGCTATCTCCAGCTCCCGTATTTTTTTTTTTATTCTTTGGTAATTGTATAAGTGTATATCACATATTTGGTCATTTTCTCCCCTCCTGCCTATCATCTGCCTCAACCTCTCAATTTTGTTTAACCCATTCTTCCCACAAAATGTTCCCCTGCTACTTCCACATCTTTGTTTCGTGACCCATTAAGTTTAATTAAGATTGTATGAATATGGATGTGAGGTTATTTACTCTATTGTGAGCAACCTACTAGTCACTGCATCACTGAAGAAAATTGTTCCCTGTCCTTTAGCAATCATTGACTCTCTGAAACATTCCTCAGAAAGTGGTGGTCCCCAGGAATCTCTCCCCCAGCCATGCTGGAATACTGACAGGTTCCTATCCTGTGAAGGTCTTGTGCTGGTAACAACAGCTGCTGTGAGTTCATGAGTATAGATAGCCATGTCATGTCCAGAAGGAGTATTTGACAGTATCCTCTTCTTCCTTCAGCTCTTATTCTTCTTGCTCCCTGCTTTATGATGTTCCCTGAGCCTTTTTGGTGGTGATATATATATATATATATATATATATATATATATATATATATATATATATTATATATATTATTCAACAGTCATTTGTTCTCAACACACTGGTCAGTTATTAGTCTGTATTAACCATTACCCTCTGTAAACAGAAGCATCTTTAATGAAGATTAAGAACAGCCTTGATCTATGGCTATAAACAAAAATAGTTAGGACAATTTGGCTCATGGTTATTTAGCAATACAATAGTAAACTCTCCCTAGGGTCAGTGACACCCAAAATTTTGACCACATCTACAATACCTAACACATGAATTCTTTACTGTGGAACAGGCCTCAAATCCAATTTTAAAAAGCAGTTTGTTATTCTTATAATAGTCATGCATCAATTGCAATTGTAGACTCATCTTGTCTGGCAGGAAGGCAGTGTAGTTCACAGAGTTTATAGCTGAGTAAAATATGCTGGGGGTGGGTAAAGTTTTATGTGGTAATAACCAAATAGTACCACTTGGCTATGGCAAATTTCAAGAGAAATCTAATTAATTATTAAAGTTTAGCTATGTAGCAATAATCATTGGAGAAATGTAGTACAAATACTCTGTGCACATGGTCATCATCAAGCAGAGAAAGAAGACAGAAGACACAAATACAGAGACAACGAAACGTGCATACACAATTGGTAGAAATGTGAAATAATGAATTAAAAATTCATTTTGGAAATTCCTCAAAAAGTTAAAATTAAAAGCGCCAGATCACACAGGAATCCATTTTCTGACTTTTTATCCAAAAGGATTGAAGTCCAGATTTGAATGTGATATTTACATTTCTGTGTTTATTAGACATAATTCACTAAACCAAAATGTGGTCATGGATGATTGAATGGATAATCAAAGTATGGTAGTTAAACACCATCATAATAGATACTGTCTTAGTTGGGTTTTCTATTGCTGTGAAGAGATGCAATAGCCACAACAACTCTTAAAAAGGAAACCACTTAATTGGGATGGCTTACAGTTAAGAGGTTTAGTCCTTCACCATCATGGCAGGTCACAGAAGCAAACACGGTGCTATAGAAGGAGACGAAAGTTCTACCTCTTGATCCACAGGCAACAGAAAGTGAACTGTGTCACTGAGCATAGCTAGAGCATAGGAGACCTCAAAGACTACCCTCACAGTAACACACTTCCTCCAACAAGGCCACACCTGCTCCAATAAAGATGCACCTCCTAATAATGCCACATCCTATGGGGGCCATTTGCTTCCAAATCACCACAGATAGTATACCACCTTTAAAAAGAAGAAATCCCTACCACATGTTACAAAATGGGTGAACCTTGAGAATGTTATGCTGAGTGAAATAAGGCAGCCATAGGAGAACAAACCCTGCATAAATATACCTGAATGAAGTGTCCAGCAGTCAGCAGGATAGGAGCAGAGAGTAGAACTGTGGGGGTTACCAGACTTGAGGGTTAGGGCAGCATGTGCTTGCTAGTCAAGTAGTGTGGAGTTTCAGTTATGTAAGGTGAGTGAGTTCTAGAGAGCTGGTCTCTAACATTGTACCTGGAGCTCATAATACCACACTATGCACTTAAAAACTCAAGGGTAGAGGGCTGGAGAGATGACTCAGAGGTTAAGAGCACTGACTGCTCTTCCAGAGGTCCTGAGTTCAATCCCCAGCAACCACATGGTGGCTCACAACCATCCCCTATGAGATCTGGTGCCCTCTTCTGGTGTGCAGAATGGAAGTATACATAATAAATAAATAAAATCTTAAAAAAAAAAAAAACCTCAAGGGTAGAAATCATCTCATTTGTTTGGAAGAAATAAAATGCATGACAAACAAAAAATACTAAAATAGAGGTCATTGAGCTTCCAGGAGTGGGAGAATAACCAAAGGCATGAAGAGCAGGATGGATTTAACTGAAGCTTTACTTTGGCTTTTTAAAGACCTATTGAATACAAGCAGGAGGCTGGTATAAGTGGTGAAGGGGTTTTGTCACAGGCTGTCAAAGATGAGGTGGGGTCCTAATATGTATTTCTGCCCAGCTGTCACTAATCAGTAGCTGCTGAAATCATCATGAAACTGTTCAGCCTCAGGACAGACAGGACTCCTTTTAGGACCCAAAGGAACAATGAAGAAAGAGGTTTCTCACTGGACAACACTTTCAGCTACATTTCTACTACCATTCTTTGGGAACTAACCAGTTTCTACATCTATAACGCCTCCCCCCCCACACACACATGGTATCACATGACACTACACACACACACACACATACACACACACACTATGCACAAACCACATTACACAACACTGCACACACATATACACACACCACATCACATTACACTATATACACACACAACATACATATACCACATAATGCTATACACACAATATACACATACATAATACACACACAAAATACACACACATACCATAGCATACACATACCACATCACACTACACACACACACACATCACGCACGTGCTCGCACATGCGCGCGCACACACGTGAATATATACACACAGGCATATACACCACATTCTGTAGTGTTTAGTCACATCTGCTTGACGCAGTTATTCCTAAAATAATTTTGGATAGACCTCTTACACCTATACCATGTGGAGAAATCTACAGTCTGAAGAAGTCTGAAAATGTATGTTTTGGCCTTTGCATTTGGTCTGTTATCTTTTTTCTGAATTTAGAAAATGATTTTCTGTTCAAAACAATGGTCATTTTTTGTTTCACTTCAATGAATTTTCTGTTCTTTTATTTTCATCATTTTGTAGATTTAAGGATTGAATGTAGTTACAAACACATTTTTATTGGGCCAAACTTGAAACTTGAGACTGTATTTCTGAAGAGTCAAGTTAAGAAAAGCATTGCCTGAAAGACACATAAGAAAGTGTTCAACATCCTTAGCCATCAGGGAAATGCAAACCAAAACAACTCTGAGATACCATCTTACTCCTGTCAGAATGGCTAAAATCAAAAACACCTATGGCAGTTTATGCTGGAGAGGATGAGGAGAAAGAGGAACACTCCTCCACTACTGGTGGGAGTGCCAACTTGTACAGCCACTTTGGATCTGTATGGCAACTCCTCAAGAAAATGGGAATGAGTCTACCACAAGATCCAGCAATTCCACTCCTAGGCATATACCCAAAAGAAGCACATTCATACAACAAAGACATCTGTCCAACGATGTTCATAGCAGCACTATTTGTAATAGCCAGAAACTGGAAGCAGCCTAGATGCCCCTCAACCAAAGAATGGATGGAGAAAATGTGGTACATTTACACAATGAAATCTTGAAATTTGCAGGAAAATGGATGGAACTCGAAGAAACCATTCTGAGCGAGGTAACCCAATCACAAAAAGACAAACATGATATGTACTCACTCATATGTGGATTTTAGACATAGAGTAAAGGATTACTATCCTACAATCCACACTGCCAGAGAAACTAGTAAATAAGGAAGACCCTAAAAGAGACAAACTTTGTCCCCTAGAAAAGGGGAAAGGGTCACCATCCCCTGAGCAAATTGAGAACATGGGAAGAGAAGGGAGGAAGCTATGAGAGTGAGAAGGGAAGAAAAGGAAGGATGCAGAGATCATGAGGAAGCAGAAATTTTGAGTCAGGTGTAGATTAGAAGAAAGGACATATGATAGATAGGATTGTAGTTGGGGGGTGGTAGAGGAGGAAGGGAGGGAGAAGGGAACTGGGATCATCATGTAATTCAATCTTGTTTGTAATTCAAATATATAAAAAATATAAAACTAAAAAAAAGAAAAGCATTGTCTTTCAAGTTAAGAATTTAACTGTCATGATTTGATTTGTCTGGGTGAAAGATACCTCTTCAACTTCTGTTTAGAGACTATTGTCTAGAAATGACACTGTTCCCTGTTGTCACTTAAGAACTAACAGTATCAATTCAACAGCAAAACTATGTTAAAAATAGTAGATAGAAGATTTTAAGGAGAATTAAACAAATACAAGGAAACACTGGATATCTAATGCAAGCAACAGTGTTGTAGATTTAGGGAATGAACAAAACTGAAAATTTCTGTTCTTGTCAGTCTTCATCTAATGGGAAAACAAAACACAGCAGGCAGGTTTTAACATGTTATTATTAGTGTGGGTGAGGACATACATGCCATGGAACATGTGCGGAGGTCAGAGGACATCTTTGTGAAATCACTTTTTACCTTCCACCTTTACGTAGGTTCTAGAGATTAAAATCAGGTTGCCAGGCTTGCATAGCAAGTGAGTTACCTGCTGAGCCTTCTTGCTGGCTCAAAGAACATATATTTCAAAAATAAAACATGTAGTATATGGAGAAAAACAGAACAGTGGGACTAGTGAAAGAAAGGAATGTCACTTATTTGTTTACAGAAGTAATTAAAGTACTTCATTGATGGGGGACACTTGTGACCAAGGAGCAGGAATGAGCCACAAAGCTCTTGGAGGTAGAACATTCCAGACCAGAAGGAGCACACAAAGTCCCCGAGTGGAGGAGGGCCTGGCCTGTTTGGTGAGCAGTGGTGAAAGGCCAGTGTGGGCTGATTCCAGTGAGTCAGGGGGAAGTAAAAGGAAGTTAGAACCCAGAGGCAACAGGGACTATGTCACGTCCATCCTGAGGTCACAGCCAGGACTTTGACTCTGAGTGAAGTCATTAGGTAGCATTGGGTACAATAATTCAATGAACTGACTCATGCAAAGAAGATAACAGCCTGACTACCAAGCTGTCGGGGAAGAAAAGCAAAAGCAGGGAGGCCCCTAGGCAATGTATCACAGACTATGACAAGGCATGAGTTGTGTCAGTGGTTATGGAGAGTAAGCTGCCTAAAGAGAGGTTGTGTTCATGAAATGGGTGATTACTGCAGAATCCACAACAAAAGGAGAGGAAGTGGTTAAAGAGTGGGAAAAGAGAATACCAAAGTTTCAGAAATCACTTACAGATCCTGAATTTACCCTGAGGGTGGCAGACGTGCAGGCAGACAGGATGACAAACAGGCATAGTTATCCATTTTGTGCATAAATGATGTGTCAATCATGTAATAAAGGTCATGTAGAGTCCCATATAGGTTTACAGACCATAAAGTAATCTATTATATTAGTAAACATCTGTCTACAAGTGTCTGGATGAGCAAATCCTTGTTCTATATAAACCTCTCATGGGTTGTCCTTGGTAGCTAGTGTTGCTATTACACTCCACATCTGCAGGAATCTTCCAGAGTACGTATTATTCACATACCATATTTGTCTGTGTGTCTTTGTAGAAAATCTTTGTACCTTGCTGCTTTATTTGGTTATGGAAAATCAACCGTAGTCATTTTAAGCACAGGCGATCAATAATCTGGGGAGTGGTAATCAAATATTAACTTTTGGGTTAAAAAATGAAATAGAGCCATAAAATAACCACACTGGTTTTCTTCTGTGACATATAACACAACCCACAAAACAGTCATTGAAAGGTGCTCTGAGGAGAAACAGAATACCAGAATGAACCCTGATTAGTGTACATGGAGGACTCACTTATTAATGTGTTATGGCAAGAGTATCTACAGTGTTCAGTGTAACTCACAGAACCGCAGTCAGCACACAAACTGATACAGCTCATAAATTTCCTAAGCCATTCCTCATCTTTTTTTTCCTGCTCAAAATCATTGCCTGTATCTCCATTCCTTTCAATGTCACACACTAAGCACAATGAAATTCAATTTACTTACTTTCTTACTTAATGCAAAACTAGTCACATCAAAGCATATGAGTGGGTGCTGGGGATCCTGGGGGTGGGGTGCTTGATCCATGGGAAGCTGATAGTATATAACAAACACAGTCAGTGCAGGAGCAGAGGGACAACGGCAAGAAACGGGCTTCACACCCTTTACATCACCGAAAATCTTCCATCTCTACTATTCCATTAACTTATCATAAAAGCGCTATGAGATAGGGGTTCAGTGTTAGTTACTCTTTGATGCACGCAAATACCCGAGAAGAGGCAACTTAAGGAGAAAGGACTTAGTGTAACTGAATTTCATTGTGGAGAAGTCACTGCGTCTGTGGCTCTGACTGTGTGGCGAAACTTGTAGCATAGTTATTATACTTCCAAGGATTAGCAGTGGAGATGGGACAAAAAGCAGGCCAGCCAAAACCTCAAGGCCTGAATCACAGAACCTACCTCCTCTAACTGAGATCTACCTCCTAAAGGTCCCCAAACCATGTTGCCACCTAGGAATCAAGTGTTCAAACACATGGGCCTGTAAGGACATTTTACACCCAAATTTGTACTTTCTCCCCCTGGCCTCCATCAGCCCATGGACTCTGAAAATGCAGAACACCTCCATCTGATTCCAAATTTTAAGTCCCAGAATCTTATAAACTAAACATTGTTCATAAGTTTAAAGTCTTCTAAGAGTCCAGGCAATCTCATAAAATCTCTTGAGTTCCTATAAGATCACAAAACAAGTAATGTACTTCTAATATACAATGATACAGAACAAACATTCCTATTCCAAAAATGAGAAGGATGGGGGCACAGTAAAGAAGATCAGGCCAAAATAATAGTGAAACAAGATGGGAAACACCAAATCCCACAGCTCAGTATTCAATATCTATGACTGCTGAGGATATCGATGGGCTCCAGGGGTTGGGTAAGCACTTTTCCAGTGCTGTTGCCTGTGCATATGTGGCCTCTCTATATAGCCAGATCCCCTAGATGCATGCAGCTTTTCTTGTGAACATCCTATGGTTTTGGATATCTCCAAGTTTGTGGTGTCAACTCTGTATCTTAGGTTTCACCTTGGCAGTTTCAGGCAATTGGCCTTCTTATAAGGATTGACATTCTGCCAAACATGATCTTGTCTCATTTCTGGTTATTTCACAAAGCTCCGTGAGCCTATCAGTCTTGCATCTTAAGTGTTCTTTTGCTTCCAGAGGAATGGCTTTCTAATGGGCTGCATCTGAGCTTCCCTTGCAACAGTGAGTCAGAGCTTGGAGCTATCACAGTCACAAAGTTGGTGGCCCAAGACTGAGTGGCTTCTTCTCTTTTGTCTCTGTTTCTCTGAAGAAGGAGGGAGTAAAACAAAGGGAAGTGTGGTCATAAAATACTATTGTGGGGACTAGAAAGTCAGGTTGCTGAGGTACAATGGGATTGTCATGCATGAGATGGAGTTTGTTCATGTTCAAGGGCAGATGCTTAATATGAAACCAGTCATTTTAGCTGCTCTATTTCCAACACAAGAGGCATATAGCACTCATCTATGGTTGTGCTTCTGTGAGAGGAATGGAACGATGGAGAGTGGAAAAGGAAATGAAGGAGGTTTTAAAAACCATTAAGTGTGAGTTTGTTGATCATAGAATTAAAACCTGAGGCAAGGAGAAAGTTTGTAGAAAACAAAAATGGCATCCTATTTATTCCATATGTTTATTCGCTCAACAATGTAGCTCCTACTGTATGCAAGACCCTCTTCTGAGCCCTATAGAGGTAGTCATGGACAAGACCGACAAAATCTTCTAGGAATAAGGACAGGCAGACAAAACAACTAAACTACTATATCCAAAGTTGGGTTTTATAAGGAATATGGGGAAATAAGGAATGTGTGGGAAATAGTAAGTAGCAAGTGGATGAGAGCAGTGCTGATTGACAGGCAGTGTGTCCTGAGCAAGAAACTGTCTCGAGTGAAATTGAGTGGCACCTGAGGAGGTGGGGCGGCAAGCAGGGAAGAGCTGTAGAGGTCATGTACTAAGCAGATGAACAAAGAATGTTGTTTTCCTTTTTAATGTCATGTGTGGTCGAATAGTATGGCCATGTGTTGGATAGTTTTATGTCAACTTGACATAAGCTTGAGTCATCTGAAAGGAGGGAGCTTCAATTAGAGAAATGCTTTTATAACATCGGCTTTATACAAGCATTTTCTTAATTAGCAGTTGATGTGACAGGGCCCAGCTCATTGTGGGTGGTGCCACCACTGGGCTGGTAGTCCTCATGGAGATCAAGCCACTAAGCAGCACTCCTCCATGGCCTCTGCATCAACTCCTGCCTCCAAGTTCCTGCCCAGTGTGAGTTCCTGTCCTGATTCTCTTCATTGATGACTGGTGATATGAAAGTATAAACTAAATATGCCCTTTCATCCACAACTTGGTTTTGGTCATGGTGTTTCATCACAACAATGATAATCCTAACTAATACAAGCCACATGAGCCATAATAAATAAGACTTTTTTTTTTCTTTCTTGTGTCTTCAATTGATGTCTTCATGATACTGTGATATAGCTGCCTTCAGCAAGCAGTTGGTACACAAAAGTTATTAGAGTGTGTGATCAGTGTCGTCAAAAGTTCCCTGTAGCCAGATCATTTGCTTAAATAAATATAAATAGACTCTAGCTGATAGATTCATTTTTAGTTTATCACTGCAGTACCTAGTGTTGGAATGCCATCAAAACAGGGCTCTATTAATATTTGCTAAATGACTTTTTATGTCCACATATAGTTTAACACTTAAAAGCACAGGATGTTCCCCTTCAAACTTTTTCAAAGAAGTGACTTTTAATGGAAGAATTTGATTCCTCTCTTTGTTCTGGGAATATGGGCATTTCTTAGAATGCTTTTATAAAAGACTTAAATACAATGTACATACCATAAAATTCACCCTTTTAAAGCATATGGTTCACTGGTTAGTAGTGTATTCTGAAAGTTGTGCAATCATCATGATTACCTAATTCCAGAAGATTTAATCACCCCTGAAAGAACCCTTATTCAGACCAAACCCATTAGCAGTCACCCTGTGTCCCTCTTTCTTCTAGCCCGGGGCAACCATTGGTCTGTTTCCTGTCACTATGCATTTGCCTGTCCTGACATTTCATGTAAGTAGCCACACCGTATGTGTGCTTTGTCCTTGGCTCCTTCTTCATTCCTTAATAAAGCTGAATAATACCCCTTGTGTGATTCTACTATATCTTGTCTCTCCATTCATCAGTAGATGGACTTTTGAATTACTGCAATTTTTAGGCTTCTCTGAATAATGCTGAGACTTCATGTGTGGACAAAATTTAACAGTTCCTTTAAATAAATATGTACAGGTGCAAGTGTGTTTTAAAGCTATAACATTTTGTCTTAAAATATTTCATATTGAAATCTACATTTTAAAGATTTTTTTATTTTTAATTACCTCCCCACCCCTGTGTGTGTGTGTGTGTGTGTGTGTGTGTGTGTGTGTGTGTGTGTGCATGAAAATGCCCACAGAGTTCATAAAAGGTTATCAGATCCAGAACTTCTGGAGCTGGAGTTACCAGCAGTTGTGAACCACCCAGTGTGAGTGCCTAAAGCCATTTCTGTAATCTGCAAATGTAATGAGTGCACTTAACTACTGAGCCATCTTTCAGGTCCTGTCTATGTGGTTTGTTTTGTTTTGTTTTGTTTTAATACCTGAAGATGTTGCCCATTATTTACTTAGGCTATCAGTTGAGTTTGTTAATGTTTCTACAGAAACATAAGGAAGTGACCTCAACCATCAAGCAGGCCCTGTATCTTTGCCTTTGGAGCCTCCTGACCTGCTGCCTGAGTGGGGCACCACTGTTAGGGAGTACTCTGGAGACAGGAGTGGAAAACACTGCAATGCGGTGGAGTTCTGAACAGCTTGCTTTTGTGTCCACAAATATCGCTTCTTTCTAGAGGAATCATGAAAATGTGAACATAACAGAATTCTGTGAGCTCATTTAATCCAGTCCCTTTATTTTAGAGAGCTTGGAATTGAACAAGGTCCATGAGACTGAAGATGATTGCCTGGGTGCCCACAAATGCTTAGTTGGAGATTTGGGTTGGTTGCCTGGAACTAGGTAATTTACAAACTAGGATGTGAAGCAGGTTTCTTGGCTATTTCCCAAACATTTCTTTGCCTGTTTTTCTGAACTTCAAAATCATAAAAGAAACTGAAACTCCATGAAGGTGGTATTTCCAGATGAAAGCTTTAGAGTGCTTTTATAATCCCATAGGGGGAAATGGGTAGTCAAACTTGCCATCGTTAATTCACAGAGGCATGGAGTGATAATAGGATTAATGACAAAATGCTGGCTTGAGCCTAATGAAGAACAATAGGCATATTTAAACACAGAGGCAATCTTAAACAAAGGTTAGCTGTTCCTACAGACTACCTTAGGTGCTATCAGGTCCAAAGGAAACTCCATTTCTCCAAATTCCTTAAGGCAGAAAGGACAAATGGCTATCTGTGTAGCTATTGTGTATTCCAAAGTGCATGCTGGCCTCCAGGGTCCATTACAGTGCCTGTTACACATTTCAGAGTCCATACATGCTAGTTCCTTTTACCTCCTCCCCTAACCTAAACTTCCTCCAGCTCACAGGCTTCCCTCCCCAAAGTGACTCATTATCCTTATAACCCTGCTATTTCTCTATCTCTCGCTCTTCCCCACCTCTCTCTGTACTCTGTTCCTGCTTCTCTCTTGACCAGGTCCAGTCAGATGCCCAGGTTTGGTCTACTACTTTCTCTGTCTGCTCTAAATTCTTTCCAGATGCCTCTGACTGTTCCCTTTCTCCTAAGTACAATATAAACCTTCCTCTTTGCCATCCCTCGACATACCATGGAGCAGTCATGTCAGCTTATGCTGCAATTTTTTTTCCTTTTATCATATTCTATCATTTACTTACCAATAGTTTTAAAGGAGGTACAAAAATTAATCATAACTATTTTTTTCCAATTTTAGTCAAACTGGATGAGGAGTATGCGCTTAATCACTTGGCATTTGAGATACCCTGCTGAATATAGTTTATTCCATGACAGTCAGTCAGAAGTGGGATTGGATTCATTCACTATTTCCAGTAAGCGACTTGCCACCAGCACCTGTTGTAACTGCTAAGAACGGGTAGCACTACAACATGCACTCGTTTGTAGACCTCAAGAATGTGCCCTTAGGTCCTTGTGTGAGGCTGAATTGAGAAGAGTGGCAGCTGAGAGTGTTGGCAGCTGTCTCTCTCAGGAGGGGGTTCCTGAGCGTCTGTGAGTCTGGGAATATGCTGCTCTCAACAGGTGCCAGGACAGAACCCAGAACAAGTATCAGTGATGTTGGGCCTGTCTCTATGTGAAAGTATACATGCAACTCAGAATACAAATCCCTTGTCTCTAACTTTAAAGTGGCATACTTGTTGACTTAACAAACAAACAAGAAGCCTTTGAGCTTTAAAATCCTACAGTTTCACAACTTAGTGGTTAATTTGATATATAGGAGATGGAGAGTCTGGTGTGAAGGTAGTTAGGGTGCAGGCCTTCAGGTTGTACTAAACTGCATTTGCATCTGAACTTAGGAACATTTTATCATAATAATATAGTGTTCCTTTGAGAAGTAAATGAACATAATGCCCACAAAATTTAATCATATTTTCAAGTCTGTAGACCAAAATTTGTTTGAAAGATCATGACTGAGCTTACCATAAATTTGTGAAGGGAAGACGATAGTTTAGATGACTGGTTTTATGAAAGAAGTAAGATTCCAAAATAAAAGTTATAGAGCAAGTGAAAGAAACCCAACATCATTTCTTCTTAGCTTTGTTGCCTGTAATATTCCTTCTGTTTTTCCATCTGAATTCAAAGGGAGAATGAATAGAATCACACTTGGAAAACTTACCCAAGTTCAGGGTTATTCAGAAGTGAGGCCATCCATTATTGAGAAATACACACAAAATTGTCATTCTTCTTTATTGTGAAATAAATGAATGATAAATCTGCCCTCATCTATCTATGCTGTTTTCTTGTAACTTCTAATAGTGTTTTCATAAATACTGTTTTAATATGAAACAAAGACTTAAGGATTTAGTAATTGTGGAAAAAAATACTCAGACATTTTTCCCCAGCTGGGGAATTAGTACATCTCAGTGGTTTGTTCAATCATCTGAAAGACTATCTAGAGAAACATTACCCATAAACAGCACAGTGTGGTAACAATTAACTATTGGTTTCCCAGCAGACAAGCATGTGAGCTGTCTGCAAAAGGAAGTGGTTGGGCAAGCTCTGGTATAGAGGAGTTGTTCAGGAAAGATCAGCATTTCAGTCACCAGCTTTTAAAATGTAGTAGTGTAGTAAAATGACAAAATGGGACTTCCTGGTTCTTCAGCATAGTGCTGACCTCCGGTGTAAATTATTCCTTCAAGGATAATCTCCTCGATGGCTGATTTTGTCTCCATTGTGTGGGAAAGATCAAGTCTGCTAGGTGGAAGGGCTCTCTGAGCATGTTTTTAGCAAAAGGCAGAAAAAGAGAGATGGGAAAAACTGTCTCCAAAGGCCAAGGTGAGTTGTATGGCTCCATGACCCATGGTGGGAGGCCCTCACTTTGGCTTCTTGGCAGCTCTAACCATAGCCTCCATTCCTTGCTTCGAATGTTCTATTGAGAAAATTTAGTCAACGTTCTACTCAAAGACAAAAATTCAGGACATGCCTGTTAGTTTACTTCCACTTCTTTGGAAATCAATTCTCTTTCTGCTTCCATTATCCAGAGGAAACTGCCTGAGGTAATCCAGTTTTAGGCTACTACCAAGCATGCTATAAATACACAAGATATATTTTCCTTCCTAGGAACAGTGAAATATCCAATTCTAATTTTTCTTCTTCAAAATAGAAATAACCAGGCCAGCAAACTAGCTCAGGAGGTCAACATCCCCAAACAGGATGCAACACATGCACACCCCCAAAATAAACAATGTACATTACAAATAACTTCATTGCATTTCTTCATAGCTATAAAGACAATAGCTTATTAATTGAAAATATTTGAGTGACTCTTAACAAAATTATGACCATTACAGGTATGTTAGACTAAAGAATCTAAGGTATAAAATTGTACTAATTAAGAAAAATCCCAACTACACATTATTGTTCTGTCAGAAAAAAAAAAACTCTTTAATCCAAAAAACATATCCTGAAAGCATCATCACTGTGCACTCGGAAAAGTTATCATATGAATTTAATAGCCCCTTGTTTAGATTATACTTAGTGGTAATATGCAATATTCCAGGCTAGCCCCTGTGACATTTATATAGCTGGGTTCTTTTTTCCAGTTCCAAGACAAAATGTTCTCTAAATTTTCTTGATTGACGATCAGCAACATTAAAAGGAATTCTTGTCTCTCGATGTTAAACACAAGTTGCAATAAAAATAATTATGCCTTTCTTTTCAGTGGCAAATCAAGGGAAATATTATGCCATAATATCAAATATAATGGCAATGCTTTACTTGTGGAAGTGCCTCTTTTTAAAATAAAAACATGAAATATAAATTTAATCCACTTTGATTTTCATCCTTCTGTTACCACCAAAGGCTGAGAAATGGGACTGCACAGAGTTTGACCCACTCCTCAGGGACCACACCATTCGGGGAGAGTGGTTCCTGTACCTTGACTGGGCAGCAAAATAGTGCTGACCCTGTTAGTGGGGACCTGGGGGAGCTGGCCTGACGGTGTGAGAGTGGGAGAGCTGGTCCTGCCCCCTCCTCTGCCATGTGGTGATGAGGGGCAAGGGAAAGACGCCCTACCCCCTGTCGCCTGCTATCTGCAGCAGGTGAGGGCGCTGGCCCTCTTCCTTACCAGCTACAACACTTGGAAAATCAGGCCAAGCACCTTGCCTGGACGGCTCAGTACAGCTGACCCCGTTGACTGGGGCACTGGTAAGCAGGCCCGAACATATGAACATGGGAAATCTGGCCTTGCCCCTCACCTGCCATATAGTGGCATGTGTGAGGGGGAGATTCCCCCTCCACCCATCCCACCTCGAACCTTCACCAGCTGTAGCAGTCAGGAGAGTGGCCCCTCCACCTCACCAGTAAGTATAGGTGAAGGTGAGTGAGACCTAAAGGTATAAAATCAGAACAAGCTCCTTGGTGCATAGGGTGAAGTAGCCTGTGCTATGTTACAGAGCTCACCCTGGTGGGGAGGATGGGGACAGCTGGTGGACTATACAACTCTGCAACTACCCATGCCCAGAACAAAGGCTATGAGCTAGCCCACCAAACATCCACCCATCTATGATTTGCTGTAGCACGTGAAGGGGCCGGTTCTGCAGACCCAAAGCTCCAGGATCTCCACAACACAGGGCGACAATAGGATATCCATATCCAAGAGGAGTCCCATTGAGGGCCCGGTATCAATAGTGTAGCAGAAAGCAGAGACCTTGAACCAGACCAATGATTCTTTGCAATGAACACTTGCAAGTAAAGATTTATTGGGCTAATGGGTAAACCTTGTGACTCACTGTGTCACACTACAGCTCATGACAAGATTTTTCTTTTATTTTGTTTTCCTCTTTTTTTCTTTTCTCTTAAATTTTGTTATTGGGGGAGGTTGCAAGGGCAGAGGACAGATAAAAAGGGACAGAGAGATGAATAGGAAGGAGATGCATGCTACAAAACCCACAAAGAATAAAAAGTTTTATAAAAAGTTGATATTGAAATTGCATTCATGAAAGGGGGCCTTGAAAACCTGATAAGTAGGATGTGGCCACTCTTACATAATATCTGCCCATGAGTCCTGTTCATATTGCTGTAGTCACTTCAAGGACCAAGACCCTAGATTCATCACTTTGATGGTGTGTGATATTTTAGAAACTGTTTGGAAGAATTCTATCACTCTCATTAGATTAGTCTCACTTGTAAAATGTTAACCATGTAAGAAATGGATACTTAATATGCCCTCCTTGTATTCCACCATCTACCAATCTGCATGGTTTATGACTCAACTAATTCAGCAAAGAAATTATTCTGCATTCATTCTTTAAGCCTCGGTTTGTGACTTTGGATCTCTGTGGGCCTACATGATGGAGTTTCATTTTACATGCTCAGTATAGAGGTGGTCACACTGTGATTTCAGCTCCCCATAATACACCAAAGCATGTGGGAGCAGAGGATTATTATGGAACTAACTGTCATCAAGGCATTCATTTAGTTGGTATTTGAAAGCTAAAGCTAAGAACATCTCCAAAATATGGAGTGTATTCATTCCAGAGTGAGCTACAAAAAGGTTGCGTCCTTGGTATTAGTGTTACCCGTTTGGCTGCCACTTCTGTCTTTCTCAGGCATCTCTAGTTACAGCTGTATTTGCCTTGGACAACTAAGTAATTTTGATCCCTACATGGGATAGAGATATAAAAAGACAATCAAGAAAAGACATTTATGCATTGGCTCTGGTTTGTCTCATAATGTGAGCTATCTGTCTCTGCATGTATTTCCTCTACCTCCAGTTATCTTTGCTCTTGAGCCATGAGGATTGTTTCTCCCTTCTTTCCTTCCAGGAAAGCCTCTTTTTGTTTTGGGTCCAAGATGATAAAAAGGTACATATCATACACAACATCATAGCTTACTGGATAAGTGATAATCCAAGAACAACAGGTCCAAGGACATAATCATGCAGCAGGCACATGTGGAATATTCCTTTACACTGTGTAAATCTATGTCGCTGTGATTGGATTAATAGAGAAATTGACTGCCCACTATCTGGACAGGATAAGGTTAGGCAGGAGAACCAGACTAAGGACACTGGGAAGAAGGAGGGTGGAGTCAGAGGAGTCACCAGTGAGACATGGAAGGGAAACAGGAGGTCCAAGATGAAAGACAGATAACATCACATGGCAGAATGTAGATGAATAGAAATGGGTTAATTTAAGTTGTAGGAGCTAGTCAGTAATAAGCCTAAGATAACAACCAAGCATTTATAATTAATATTAAGTCTCCATGTCAGTTATTTGGGAACTGGCAGGTGGAAAAGAAAAGCATGCCTTCAGCTATGCCCAATAATGTGTTAACTAAAGATGAAAACAAGTAAGTCAAATAATTGACACAGAAGAAAATATCTAGTGGTTTTCTTAAATAAAGAGATATAGACAGCAAAGTCAAAGACTTAGTTCCTGGTAACCTGGTGTGATCATGATTATTAGAGGAGATTAATTACATCTCTGTTAGAAACTGACTCTCTGTCTGAATCACCCTGACAACCCATATTCAGTGCTCACAGCATAAGCATTGAGGGAAGAAGCCCACCTTCCTTCTTACTTGCTTAGTGTCATCTAATGAGGGTGGTTATCAGATCCACTCAGTGGAAAGATGAAGGGACATAATAAGGATGCCCTGTTTCTTTCCTGACTTTGATCAGTGGGTTAAGAGTGATAATAATGAAAATTGCAAGCACATGATGGTTGTAGATTCTCCCAGGCTTTTCTAGATATGTCCTTCATGACGCTGGAGAACTAGACTACCACAAGTGTGTGGTGAGGGTGGTGCAGTTGTTGACTTAATAGCTGGTGACAGGCTTCCAATAAGCTAGTTTTATTCTTACAGGTCATTTATTTCAGGGATTGTGAATTATTTCAGGAGATTCTCTTCCATGATAAAATCAGCTCCCACAGGTACATTGTCTCAAATATTTTTAAATATTAATACTTATTACTAACAGAAACCAGAAATTACAAATAATCTAGGATCATGTCAACATCTAGTGGCAACATACCTTCATTTTCAATGAACAGATGACTAATTGAAGTATTTGAAGTAATTGAAGTATTTTACCAAGTTATTCTAAAATTATTATAAGTAGATATTGTGGCATTTGGTGTTGCTTCTATCAACATACACATTTTAGTCTGCTTTTTCTACTTAATGATATTTCTACTTGGTGTCTCATGTACCAACCTAGTTTATAAACTTACTCTTTCATACAACTGAAAGTAACAGTAGTGGAAATAGTAGTTATGACAGCTATCACAGGTGAAGTACAGGCACGTGCAGTCACTCCATCATGCATATTATCTCACCTAAGATATCTCAGATGTTTTGTCATGATAGGTCATTTTGAATACCTGTGGCAAGTTTTAATTTGCTTTTGATACAAAGAGCCACTATACCATGTGTTATTAATTTTTGAATTTGAAAGATTATTTTAAGACATTATCACCTACAGCCAATAAAAGACTGTGGATAGTTTTCTGAATAGTTTTCAATAATGTCCCATTGCTACTCCCTCAAATAATGGTTTTAAATGAAATTTGTCATTTCTATGCATGTTACAGCTACCTACTATCCATGTTATTTATATATGATATGTATTAAAGTTCTACATGTTAAAGGTTTGTAACACAAGAATAGTATATAGGCATTTCCATCAACATTTTCCTCCTACAAACATTCATTGTACACATGGACTCCCGTCCTGTGTACAACTAAAAAAGGGGGGCACAGACCTTTTAATGACTTCGTCAATTCTCACGAGGTCTAGGTCAACCAAGAAATAAACTTCCATTGTATGACACAACTTTAATTTTGGGGTTAATTTGTAACTTCATCACAATGTAGTCTACCATGATTAATACATGTGGACAGCTTTTCCATGTGTTTATGTTTTTATACATTTATTAACTTTTGATCACATTGTTTATTCATCTGTGCGCCGCCTTCTCTTATTGCTTGCAATTTCACTGTTAGGTTGCTTGCTTTTTATTAATATGTAGTAATTTCAGCTGTTATCTATTGTAGGTACTCCAAATACCCCCATTTTTATATTGAGTTTGGTGCTTTTCATTTATTAAAGATTTCTCTAAATATACTCAGTTTTATCAGTCTTTTGTTTTCGTGCTTCCCAAAATCTGGTCTAAGATATCGTCATCAACCTGGAACTAATTAACAAAATCTTTTGTTATTTCTCAGCTTTTTCTGTCTTGTTTCCCAGATGTGTTTGTCTTAATCCACTGTGTCAAGTAAATGAAAATTAATCATCACATATCATAGCAGCTCATCTTCTCCACACACTGAAATGTCATTTCTAATGTATCATTGGGTCTTCCTACATCCATTCCAGATTGTCTTATTTGGTGGCTTCACAAATGATGTTCACAGTACAGATGTTGATTGTTGTTCGTGTTGAATGCTGTCTGGGCCATTTTGATATTTGACTTTCATAGTTAAATATTGCCAAGTTTTATGAGAATAGTTTTAGACAGGGTCATATATTGCCCAGCCTGGGCTCAACCTTGCTTTGTAGCTAAGAGGAACTTAAACTTTTGATTGCCTCTACACACACCTGCATCCCAGGTGCTGTGATTACCAGTGTGAATCACCATGCACAGTTTATGTGATGCTGTTATCAAATCTAGGGCATCATGCTCATTAAGCTGAGCTGCATACCTAACTAAAGAAATTTTAGGGGATTCCTCAAGAAAATGGGAACCAGTCTACCACAAGGTCCAGCAATTCCACTCTTAGGCATACACCCAAAAGAAGCACATTCCTACAACAAGGGCATCTGTTCAACAATGTTCATCTCAGCTATATTTGTAATAGCCAGAACCTGGAAGCAACCTAGATGCCCCTCAACCTAAGAATGGATAGAGAAAATGTGGAACATTTACACAATGGAGTACTATTCGGCAGAAAAAAAAAATGAAATCTTGAAATTCCCAGGCAAATGGATGGAACTAGAAGAAACCATTCAGAGCAAGGTAACCCAGTCACAAAAAGACAAACATGGTATGTACTCACTCATCTGTGGATTTTATACATAGAGTAAAGGGTTACCAGCCTACAATCCACACTGCCAGAGAAGCTAGTAAACAAGGAGGACCCTAAGAGAGACATACATGGTCCCCCGGAGAAGGGGAAAGGGACAAGATCTCCTGAGCAAATTGGGAACATGGGGGGAGGGGAGAGGGAACTAGGAGAATGAGAAGGGGAGAAGAGGAAGGGTGAGGAGGACATGAGGGAACAGGAAGATTGAGTTGAGGGAGGAACAGAAGAGAGCAAGATAAGAGATACTATAATAGAGAGAGACATTATAGATTTAAAGAGAAATCAGGCACTACAGAAATGTCTGGAGATCTACAAAGATGACATGACACCAACTAACAATCTAAGCAACAGAGCAGAGGCTACCTTAAATGTCCTCTCCTGTTAATGAGATTGATGACTAACTTATATGCCATCCTATAGCCTTCATCCAGCAACTGGTGGAAGTAGAAGCAGACACCCACAGCTAAACCTTGAACTGAACTTGAATTCAGTTGCAGAGAAGGAGGACTGATGAGCAAAGGGGTTCATACCAGGCTGGTGAAAACCCACAGAAACAGCTGACCTGAACAAGGGGGAGCTCTTGTTCCCCAGACTGATAACTGGGAAACCAGCATGGGACTGATCCAGACCCCCTGAATGTGGGTATCAGTGAGGAGACCTCGGAAATCTATGGGGTCCCTTGTAGTGTATCAGTACTTACCCCTTGCATAGGAATGGACTTTGGGAGGCCATCCCACATGGAGGGATACTCCCTGAGCCTAGACACAAGAGGGTGGGCGTAGGCCCTATCCCAAAGGATATGACAGACTCTAAAGAACCCCTACAGAAGGCCTCACCCTCCCTGGGTGTTAGTTGGGGGGGGGGCAGGGAAATAGGGGAAGAAGAAAGAACTGGGATTGAGATGTAAAATAATCTTTCTAACTCAAATTAAAAATTATAAAAAAGAAGTTTTATTTAAAATTTACATGGCACTGATAGGTTGATTGTATGAGAATTCACTTCTTATTCATAACTCATGTCTAACTGCTCATTTGCTCAAATCCTCCTTAATTCTGTGTGTGTGTGTGTGTGTGTGTGTGTGTGTGTGTGTGTGTGTGTGTGTGTGTGTGTTCTTGTGCATATTGTGTGTGTTATGTATAATCATCTTTAATGTCCTAAGCACTTCACATTTTTAGATATTATAAATAAAATCTTGTTTTCAAACCTCATTGCTAATATTAGTCCTGAAAATCATCTGATATCTGGAAACCTTGCAGTACTTTCATACATTCTAATAGTTTGATTGTCAGTTGTCACTGACTTCATATGCAACTATTTATGTCATCTGATAGTAAAGAATGTTGTTCATTTTTAAACTCTCTTACTATTTATATATTTACTTGTCTATTTAATTTTTTTCTTATTTTGTTAGTAACACTTCCAGCAGATACACAGCAGAGTATGAGTGGTGACAACATCCTTACCTCCTTCCTGGTTGTTTTGGTTTTAAAAGTGAGGCTTTTAGGTTTTTTCTTTATTTCTGAAACTTTCATACATGTATTCAGTGATATATGATTTTCTATGCCCCATTTCCTTACGCCACCTCTCCCTAATAATCTCAATGTCCCTCTCCCAACTTCATGTTTTCTTTTACTTCTAACCTCTTGTGTTCAGTTGGTAGTGCTGCCCATGTGTGTACAGATAGTTGTAGTGGCATCTTGCTTTGCCAGTGCACTTGTGGTGGTGGCCACATCCTAGGGGCATGGCTTCAGGTGTGCAGAAATAACCCCTTATAAGAAAGAGGAGGACTGGCTTTGCTCTCTTGGGTTGTGGTGAGAGCACTGGAAGGGAAAAGACTGCATCTTGAGGAGCAGGAAGAGTATTTAATATCATTTGTGTAAGTGCATCCCTAATAAATACCTGTTTATCATTTATCTTGGGTGTTATGGACTTAGTTAAACCCCACCTTCAGATACTGGACCATTCTCTGGGAATGGAAATCCTACAACTGTCCATACCCTCCAAAAGGAATGAGTCTTCCTTCTTCAGCAACTATCAAAGTGCTAACAGCTCTTCAGTAAGAGCTCTTCATAAGCTCCTCCTCCATCTGCCATCTATGCTGGGAGTTTGGCAGGCTTAACCTTGGGCAGATCTTATATAGAAAACCATGGCTGCTATACGTTCATGAGCGCACTAGACATGCCATGTCCAGAAGGCAACATTTCTTATCATTTCCCCATCCTCCAGCTCTTAGATTCCTTCCAGCTCCTATTCTGTAAGACTCTCTAAGCCTTTGGGGGATGGAGATAATATGATGTTCTGTTTAAGTCTCAGCACACCAACTGTTAAATAGCCCAGGTCTGTATGCATAGAAAGCATGTTGACAAAATGACCATCTAGCAAAAAACAATAAAAAAACAGAACAAAAGAAAGAAAACAAACAAAAAACAACAATATCAGGTAATAATTAAGGCTTGTGGCTTCCTAGCCCTGTGGTTGTTTTTGCCATCATTACAGCACCTGTCATGAAATTCTTTCCTATGTAACAGGCATCAAATTCAACCAGAAAACTGTTAGTTGCCCCATAATAGCTGCACCACTATGTAACCAGTAGGGATATCTTGCCTATCACATTGGTACTGTGTCCCTACACTATATAGTTCTGGGTAAGACTGTTAATATATTTTCTCCCTCAAAAGTCTGTATAACACGCTATGGCACTATACTATAAAAGCTGGCCATCAAGGAGGAAGATTTCCAGTGAGTTTGAGATTGATTTTTCTATGTCCTACAGACAAAATGTCATCACTAGGTTTCTACCATGTAGGAGGAGTGGGTCACTAAGAGCAATGGCAATAGCCTGTAGTATTTTGGAAATGTCTGGTGCCAACCAATGCCTTGTACTGCAAATTTTCTTTAGTTTCTACACAGGAATTTTAAGTGAGATTATAGTTGTCCTTGTAGACATTCTCCTCTCTGGGTCCTAATAGACCCAAACAAATAAATGACTTAAGTGCTTCCTGTATTTGATATGAAATTGTATAGCATTGACATCCATGTCTTCACCAACTACTTATTGTGAGGCTTATGACATTTACCATAGATGTTTCATACGTTTGTCTAAATGTCATCTTCTATATCAGTAAAGATAATCAGACAGTTTTATCTTTGTTGCAGAAGTTTTCTAAATGTTTCTCTTTAACCTTGAATCAAGTCTACATCATGAGAATAAACCAGTTCTGAGTCTGAAATTGGTGCATATTTTTATAAAACTTGAAAGCTTTGTGTAATAGTCCTTCAATTCTGTCCCTGAGACCTGTTAAGATTGGAATAGTCATTCCCTCTGTATTTGTCAAAGTGTGCTCACAGAACTGTCTACAGTGAGACTTATGGGTTCATTTGCTTATATTTTGATTCTTCGTTTGGTGTGTTGATTTTTAATTAGTGATTAAATTTATTTAGTAGTTGTAAGTATATTCATATTTCCTACTCTGAATTTACTTTGGTGAATTATATTTTATAGAAAACTTTATGTTTTAATTCACTAAAAAGTATGAAATATGTCAGTGCTTGTTCTTGCTGTTTTTAAAGCCATAATTCAGCCTTTTAAAAAGAAACTTGGGATGGGCCAACAAGATGGCTCAGTGGGTAAAGATGCTTGCCACCAAGCCTGGTCATCCTAATTCAATCCCTGGGACTCGCACCATGGAAGGAGAGAGTGGAGTCTTGCAGATTGTCCTCTGACCTCAATATGCATACCACAATAGATAATAAAATTAATGTAAAAATATTGAAGGAATTTTTACTTCATTTATGTATTTATTTACTTGTGGGGTGGGGTATTGTGTTATAATGGGCTTATGGAGGTCAGAGTAACAACTGGGAATTAAATCTCTCTTTTTACTATGTTGCCAGTCTTAGTAATGGCAAGCACCATTACCCACTAAGTCATCTCGCCTGTCCTTGTTCTATTTTTTAAAAAGTTGCATCTCTACTTAGTTACAAAATTTCTCATTTATAATATTGTACTAAGACAGCTAGATGATTCAGGGGTAGGCTACTATCCTATGAGCTTTTTCTTTTCTTCTTTTTTAGGGTCTTGATTCAAGACATTAGAAACATCTATTTTTCTTTATTCACATGTCTGTGTTTATGGTATGCATTATGGTCATCTGGGTGGTAATTATGTATTTGCACATACACATGAGTCTACATGCATGTACAACCCAAAGATTGATGTTGAGTGTTTTCCTCAATTGCTTTCCACCTTACATATTAATAGAAGGTCTCTCACTTGAACCAGAGCTTGTCAACCTAGATATTCTTGGTAGCCAGCTTGTTCCAGTTATCTGCTGTCTCCACCTTCCATGTATTGGAAATACATGTGGGACACCATGCCAATTTAGCATTTATATGGTGTAGAGGGATTCTGAACTCCTATCCTAATACTTGCACAGTTTGTAAACTTAACATAAACTAGAGTCACCTGAGAAGAGGTGACTTAATTGAGAAAATGCCTCTATCTAATTGGTCTGTAACAAGCCTGTAGGTTACGTCCATGATTCATAATTGATATGGACCATCCCAGCCCACTGTGTATGGTGCTATCCCTGGAAAGGTGGTCTTAGAGAATGTAAAAAGCAAACTGGAAAAGCCACAGAAAGCAAACCAGTAACTCAATTGATTTGGCTGGTTTTCACATCCTCTGAGCTACCTTTGAGCTTAATATTCTGTTGATATGCAAACCACTCAGATGGTTGCTGTGATTCTGACCTAACCCTAAAAGGCTTACCCTCCCTGGTCCAGATTTCCCTTACACCCTCTCCAGCCAGGATCAAACCCAATGGAAGTGGTAACAAACATCCCAATAATATCACAGGACTAATATTTCGTAGAAGCTTATATCTTGGTCTTTTCAGATCCTGATGCAGCTGAGTTGTAAGTCCTGGCCACCAAGCCTCCAAGTGTAATCCACTTCACAGTTGCTTCCATCTTTCAACTGTGCCATTGAGGTGAAAAAGAAGAGAGAGAAAGCCCAGAGTTCACAGGCCCTTTACTGTCTCAGTACAGAAGTGACACTTGCCCCTTTTGTGATGTTCTGGAAGTCAGTAGTATTCATGAGAAATTGGGTATTGTCACTCTCCTATATGCCAATGAAATTAAATAAGAGATGGACAATAAATAGCATTGTTATTGTCACAGCTTACCTTATATTCAACAAATACAGCTTTTTTCTCTATTCCTCATTTCATGAAAAACCCACACTCAGCTCTTCTCCACACACACAAAGGATAATCAATCAATACAAGTATATCATGCTCCAACATCTCTGGGTATGCATAAATATTTCTTCTTGCCCTAGACACATAGCTTCCTATGGTCTAAGAATGTGAAATTAAATTGCCTTCCCCTCCTTCCATAAACACACCCATATTCAGAGGGACAGTGCAAGTACATTGAGTCCTGCTCACACTCCAGCACGTACTCCAGCTGTTGGTTAGCCCTAGACTGCTTTATGGGAACAAACCCGTTCTCTGTTTTCTCTGGCTGATGCCATTAACCTCTGAGAATCTCCTAATTGTTGTTATTCCCTGGAAGTGTGTAGAGAGGTGTGTCTTGCCCAAACTATGCAACCTGCCTCCCATTCCTGAAAGTTGGGTGACTCAGGCATTGTTCTGAGTCTTGAATAGCAAAGGCATGTTTAGTCTGGATGATGCTTTTTGTGGTTGTGATGGTGGCTGTGGTTTCAGGGAGACTAGTGGTAAATTCCCTCAAAGACGTAAGATTGTAATCCACTCCTAACCTCTCTGCCTTCAGTCAGGCCCAGATAACAGTTATAATTTCCAAAGAAGTATCTTCCCCCCGCCCCCACATTCCGAATGTTATAGGAAGTCTCTCACCAAAGTTAATTACCTAGATTCGTATTGTAGGGAATGCAGAGAAATGAACTTCCCAAGCTTTGAGTCCCTGCAGGACAAGGTGTCATACAGTGAAATGAACTGTTTCAACCACGTGGAATATAAGATGGTATGCTTATTCTGTAAGCTGATTAGATCCACCTTGGTGGAGAGGGGATTGAACTTGAACTTGTGAAATTATTTCCTTTAGCTTTTGTGATAATAATATAATTATGTCAGTTTCCCCCTTCCCTTTTCTCCCTGAAAACCTTCATATATATCCCTCCTTGCTCAAATTCAAATTCATGGCCTCACTTCTTGCTAATTACTATCTCATAGATATATGTATATGTGCATATATGTATTCTTAAATATATTAGTGTGTATAAGGTTGTTTGTATGTATGTTTTCAGGGCTGACCACTTGGTATTGGATGATGAATTGGGATGCTCTTCCCTCGGGAAGACTATGGCTTCTGCTTTCAGCATTCCTTAGTTGCCTGCAGTTCTTTGTGTAGTAGCATTGAGGCATCTTGGTCTTTCCACCAAACACTTTAGCGTGTCTATTGTTGCTGTCCTCATTCAGTTCATGTTTGGGCAGACATGTTGGTGAGATTTTATAGATGTAGCTTCTGACATTAAAGGAGACAGAGTCTCCTCTAGGAGGGTTAAATAACAGTGAGACTATGGGAGACAGTCTCACAGCAAATTTCCTGTCACCCTGGTTCCTACAATTTTATGCCCCCACTTCCCCAGTGACTCTTAAGTCTTAGGTGCAGGGGATGTGCTGAGATGTAGCAACTGGACTGGGCTCCACAGCTCTGCATTTCGATTGGTTGTCGTATTCTGTTTTGTTCTCCAGATGTTGCAAAGAGACACTTTCTTGATGAGGGATCAGGACTACGCTTAATCTGTGGATATATAAGGACAAATATTTAGAATGCATATGGGGATTATACTGGTTTAGTAAAATGATAGTTTTAGGTTCTCCTCTAAATCCATGTTTTTCACTATCCCTGAATAATTGGCTAGGTTTCCAATACCAGTCATGATTTTCCTCTTGTTGAATGGCTATTATTAAGTCCAATAAGAGAGAGGTGTTGGTTACTGTCAAGGTATTATGTGCCACTATTGCACCCTTAGCATTATCTTGCCATGCTGGCCATTGTTGTGTCATGGCTGGGTTGCTTTTCTCCCTTAGGGACTCTCTTGGCACCTTCTGGTAACACGAAAGCTAGTCCTCTGGGAGAAACATATAGATCAGTTCCAGCTCAGAGGCCTCAGGGTCTTGTGTCTGAAATGTATGATGTCTTCAACAGCAGAGAATTATTACCTCTTAGGGACAACCAAGGGCAATAGCAATAACCTATAACATTTTTTTGAGTGTCATCGGCTACTCTGACTAACAACTTAAAAGAGGACTACTCATGTCCGGTGTTAGGACTAGCTTCATATTTCTTCCTACAGTCTTAGCTATGCTCATTCCTCTCTTTAGTCAAGATATTTCTGTAGGTTTAATTTTCTTTATGTTTAATTTATTGAATATGAAAATTTTATTCTGTTTATACTGCAGAAGTTTTTCTTTCTCCTTCAATTATGGTGGATAATTTTGCAGAGTATATTAAGATATGTTGGCCATTGTAATCTTTTAATATTTGGGATACATTGCTCAAGGTTCTTCTGAGTTTCATTCTTTCCACTGAGAAATCAGTTGTTATTCTGATGAGTTTTCTTGTGTATTTAACTTGTGTTTTCTCTATTGCAGTTTTCAATACACTTTTTTTGTTCTGTATTCTTACTGTATTAACTACAATATGCTATGGAAATATTCTGGTCTTATGTATTGGTGTTCTATGTGCTGTGTGTGTGTGTGTATCTTAGTTTGGGAAAGTTTTCTTCTAAGACCTTGTTGAAGATCTGGTCTTTGTCATTAACTTGAGATTCTTTTCCCTCATCTAAGCCTACAATTTGAAGGTTTGGTCTTCTCGTGGTGTCCTACATTTCCCTGTATATTCATTTCATATATATATATATATATATATATATATATATATATATATATATATGTTATTCCTTGCTTATTTCCTCAAGATCTTCTACTTTATCTCTAAGTCCTGATATTCTGTCTTCTGCTTGTAAAGAATTCTGTAGCAACGTCTTCTTTGTAAACCTGTAATGGTGGCCACACCCCTTAGGGTGTGGCTTCAGGCGGACAGAAGTGGAAAGAGGGAAATGTGAGATGTGGTCTTACTTGTGTGCTCTTTCCCTTGGATCAGCCAATCCAATAGCAAGGGCAGAGAAGCATTCCTGTGGCTCTTTATTATTATCTGTGTAAGTGTTCCCCAATAAACACCCATTTAT
Source organism: Cricetulus griseus (assembly GCF_003668045.3). Taxonomy (NCBI): domain Eukaryota; kingdom Metazoa; phylum Chordata; class Mammalia; order Rodentia; family Cricetidae; genus Cricetulus; species Cricetulus griseus. The sequence goes on from NC_048601.1 coordinate 83,128,729, forward strand.
CATTTATCATTTATCTTGGGTCTAGTGAAATCTTTACACCCATGCCTTCAGAAATCCTTTGAGTTTTCAAGTTTGGTTATTGGGTTTTTAAATTCCATCTTGATTTCAGTTTGAGTCCTTTTCAATCCTTCTCTTTATTGAATTCCATTCTCAAGTCCTGGGTTGTCGTCATTTCCATCAGCCTCATGTTTCTGTTTTCTTGGTCATGACTCAGGTGTTTATTCTTCTTATGTTCTTTTTCCTTGACTTCATTGAGCTGTTTCTGTGTCTTCTTTAAACTTCTTAAATTCCTTGATAAAGTTTATAATTATTCATTTAAATTCTGTATTCTGGAGTTTATGGACACTTCTATAGGACTGGTAGGCCTTGGGGGCAGGAGAGACTAGCTTGCTCTTTCATATTGTTTGTGTTTTGTGATAAAATCTGGGCTTATTGGACTTCTCTGTTGATTTTGTGTCTTTTAGGGACAGACCATGTTGGAGCAGAAGAGAGGTCTGTTGTAGGTCTGTTGGCCTAGAGGTTGGAAATGGCTCTGGTATAATGAAGTGAGGTGGACAGAGGGCCTGGCTTGGTGTATGGGATGTACATCCTGACCCAAGTCTGAAGTGTGGGGATACATCTGACTGAGTAGAGAGGGTGGATGTGACATGGAAGGAGTCGGTGGTTGGGAGGTAGGTGTAGTGGGTGCTGGTAGATGCCTAGAGGTAGGTTTCAGAGCGTTCAAGGGAAGATAGACAAGGTCAAGCACTGAATGTAGGACCCAGGCTAGATCTGGTGGGGTAGGGAGAATGCATGGAGGGGACGATCAGGCAGACTCACTCTGAAATTAAATTCTTAAAAAGGACTGGGCTTAATGGATCAGTACCAGCCCTCAGGAGGCTGAGGCAGGAGATCATGAGTTTGATACTAGCCTGTCTCAAGAAAGAGTTAAAACAGATTGGAGACAATTTTCAATTAGTCTAGTCTACTGAAAGACTAGAAGTAGGAAACAAGAACCCTTTTTGTCAAACTAGCATGAGCAGCAAGTTTGTGGACAGAAATATTAACATCTGGAAACTAGGCAACAGCCAGCTCATAGATGGACTTTTATCACTAAGGTAGTGACAAGACTTAGGAAACAATTAACTGGGAAAATTAAGAAAATGGGTTTCCCATCTTTGAGAAAGGACTTCAGAACAAAAAGGTGCACTTAGAAATGAGAAGGTTTTATTTGTAAAGTTATTTTTTATTTGAATTAGAAACAAGATTGTTTTACATGTCAATCCCAGTTCCATTCCCCTTCCCTCCTCCCCTACCAGCCCCCCCCAACTAAAACCCTACTTATCACATATCCTCTCTGGTCCCCAGGGAGAGTGAGGCCTTCCATAAAGATCATTAGAGTCTATCATATCCTTTGGGATAGGGCCTAGGCTCACCCCCGTGTCTCTTGACTCAGGGAGTATTCCTCTATGTGGAATGGGCTCCCAAAGTCCACACCTATGCTTGGGATAAGTACTGAACTACTGCAGGAGGTTCTGTAGATTTCCAAGATCTCCTCACTGAAACCCACCTTCCAGGGGTCTGGATCATTTCCATGCTAGTTTACCAGCTATCAGTCTGGGACCAAGAGCTCCCCCTTGTTCAGGTAACTGTTTCTGTGGGTGGACCTCTTTGCTCATCACTCATCCTTCTCTGCAACTGGATTCCAGTTCAGTTCAGTGATTAGTTGTGGGTGTCTGCTTCTACTTCCACCAGCTGCTGGAGGAGGGCTAGCAAGTGGCATATAATTCAGTCATCAATCTCATTATCAGGGGAGGGTATTTAAGGTAGCCTCTCCTCTGTTGTTTAGATTGTTAACTAGTGTCATCTTTGTAGATCTCCAGACATTTCCCTAGTGCCTGATTTTTCTGTAAACCTAAAATGTTTCCCTTTATTATGGTATCTCCTTTCTTGTTTTCTTCTATTCTTCCCCCGACTCAACCTTTCTGCTACCTCATGTCCTCCTCACCCCTCCTCTTATCCCCTTGTAAAGTTATTTTTAATTTACTTTTTTTTCTGATGCAATATCTAGGTAAGATATGTTTGGCTTCAAAGTCACCTAAATGTAACTTTGCTGCCTGATGGTAATGTATCCTGAGTCACACCACAGAACATATGTGCTCCTGTCATTAGAACCCAGAAAAGAATAATGCAGAGCCATAGTGGGGCATCACAACAGAGTGCTGTCTGCACAGTAGACTGAAATGTCCCTCTCATGCTACTTCACTAGACCCTCACACACCCTAGAATGGAGTGACATCTGTCTTTCCTTATCAGTTTGTTTAGACTCCAGTAATAAATACTCTCACAGCCAAATGACTGGAGACAACTCTTTTTTTCTTGTCCCTACCACCTGTCCAATTTAAAAACATAGGTCTCTGCTTACTAAGGTCACATGGACCCAAGCTGACAGAGCAGCCCATAGCAAATGTGACCAGTTACGATGCCAGGGGATAAAGAGATCTAGCTGAACTCACATTGAGGATTAATGTTCTGACCTAAAAGTAACTCCGACCCTTAGCTGAAAGCTCATCATCCAGAAGGAATCATAAGGCCTACCTCAGCTATGAGGGAACAGGAAGTATAGCCAGAATTTACTTGGAAGAGCTATCTTACCAATATTTGGTAAACATAATCGTATTTTACTAGATTTCTCTTGTTAAAATTCTGAGTGTACAGTCCTAAGCATCAAAACTTTTCATCTCATCTTAGCTTCTTGCCTACAGTCCTGAATGCCCTAGCATGTCACCTGCTCACAGCTGTAAGCATTATACCTAATTATTTAAATGATATTATACTGCCTGGGACTTTAAGGAACATGGATGACTCAGTGAGGGTTACCTTTTATTCTTTCTTTGCTTTTAACTTGTAATTTAGAAGACTGCTCTATTTTTGGTGATAGATACTTTTCTCTGTAATGACCATGGAAGGCAGTGAGATCAGCAACTTTAAATAAATTATGTGCATCAAGTCATCTGGTAGAACACAGCTTTGTATTCCCAGTGTGCATTCCCAAAACTATTTTGTATGTGAATGAGGTGGTTGACAGGCAATGTAGGACTATATCAGCCTAAGATTTCAACTTCACAGTGTAATAAGCTAACATAGACTTTGTTGGAATAGGCTAGAAATTTAACACCTTACCTACAATGTGGTTATTGTTTTTTTCTTTCTTTCTATTTTGGTTTTTTCAAGACATGGTTTATCTGTGTAGCCATGACTGTCCTAGAAATTGCTCTGTAGATCAGGCTGGACTCAGATTCACATAGATCCAACAGCCTCTGCCTCTCAAGTGCTGGGATTAAAGGCGTGCACTACCACCTGGCTAATGATGTTACTCTTAGAAAGTATTACATTAAAAGTTTTATATTTCCCTGTGTGGTGGTTTAAAAGAAAATGGCCTCCAAAGGGAGTGGTTCAACATAAGAAAATCCATCAATGTAATCCACCATATAAACAGACTGAAGAAAAGAAAACACATGATCATCTCACTAGATGCCAAAAAAGCCTTTGACAAAATCCAACACCCCTTCATGATAAAGGTCCTGGAGAAATCATGGATAACAGGAACATACTTCAACATAATAAAAGCAATATACAGCAAGGTGACAGCCAACATCAAATGAAATGGAGAGAAACTCAATGCAACTCCTCTAAAATAAGAAACAAAACAAGGCTGTCCACTTGCTCCATAACCCTTCAATATTGTACTTGAAGTTCTAGCTAGAGCAATAAGACAAAAAGGAGATCAAGGGAATACAAATCAGAAAGGAAGACGTCAAACTCTCATTATTTGCAGATGATATGATAGTCTACATAAGTGACCTGAAAAACTCTATCACGGAACTCCTACAGCTGATAAACACCTTCAGCAAAGTGGCAGGATACAAGATTAACTCAAAAAAATCTGTAGCCCTACTATATACCGATGACACATTGGTGGAGAAAGAAATAAGAGAAACATAACCCTTTACAATTGCCAAAAACAACAAAATACCTTGGGGTAACACTAACCAAAAAAGTGAAAGACCTGTACCATAAGAATTTTGAGTCTCTAAAGAAAGAAATTAAAGAAGATACCAGAAAATGGAAAGATTCCCCATGCTCTTAGATGGGTAGGATCAACATAGTAAAAATGGCAATCTTGCCAAAAGCAATCTACAGATTCAATGCAATCCCCATCAAAATCCCAACACAATTCTTCACAGATCTTGAAAGAATAATTCTCAACATTATATGGAGAAACAAAAGACCCAGGACAGCCAAAACAACCCTGTACAATAGAGGAACTTCTGGAGGCATCACCATCCCTGACTTCAAGTTCTATTACAGATCGATAGTCCTGAAAACAGCTTGGTATTGGCACAAAAGTAGACAGGTAGACCAATGGAATAGAGTTGAAAACCCTGATATTAACCGACACACCTATGAACACCTGATTTTTGACAAACAATCCAAATTTATATGATGGAACAAAGAGAACATCTTCAACAAATGGTGCTGGCATAACTGGATGTGGGCATATAGAAAACTACAGATAGACCCAAGCCTTTCACCCTGCACAAAACTTAAGTCAAAATGGATCAAAGACCTCAACATAAACCCAGCCATATGAACCCTATTAGAAGACAAAGTGGGAAATACCCTTGAATTAATTGGTACAGGAGACTGATTCCTGAACATTACACCAGTAGCACAGACACTGAGATCAACAATTGATAAATGGGACCTCCAGAAACTGAGAAGCTTCTGTAAGGCAAAAGACACAGTCAAGAAGACAAAACGGCAGCCCACAAAGATATTCACCAACCCCACATCTGACAGAGAGTTGATCTCCAAAATATAAAAAGAATTCAAGAAGCTAGTCTCAAAAACACCAAACAATCCAATTAAAAAGTGGGGTACAGAACTAAATAGACAATTCTCAATAGAAGAATCTAAAATGGCTGAAAGACACATAAGAAAATGTTCAACATCCTTAGCCATCAGGGAAATGCAAATCAAAACAAGTCTGAGATACCATCTTACTCCTGTCAGAATGGCTAAAATCAAAAACACCAATGACAGTTTATGCTGGAGAGGATGTGGAGAAAGGGGAGCACTTCTCCACTGCTGGTGGGAGTGCCAACTTGTACAGCCACTTTGGAAATCAGTATGGCGACTCCTCAAGAAAATGGAAATCAGTCTACCACAAGATCCAGCAATCCCACTCTTAGGCATATACCCAAAAGAAGCACATTCATACAACAAGGGCATCTGTTCAACGATGTTCGTAGCAGCACTATTTGTAATAGCCAGAAACTGGAAGTAGCCTAGATGCCCCTCAGTCGAAGAATGGATAAAGAAACTGTGGTGCATTTACACAATGAAGTACTACTCAGCAGAAAAAAACAATGGAATCTTGAAATTTGCAGGAAAAAGGATGGAACTAGAAGAAACCATTCTGAGAAAGGTAACCCAATCACAAAAAGACAAACATGATATGTACTCACTCATATGTGGATTTTAGACATAGAGTAAAGGATTACCAGCCTACAATCCACACTGCCAGAGAAGCTAGGAAACAAGGAGGATCCTAATAGAGACCTACATGGTCCCCTGGAGAAGGGGAGAGGGTCAAGATCCCCTGAGAAAATTGAGAGCATGGGAAGAGGTGGGAGGGAGCTAGGAGAATGAGAAGGGGAGAAGAAGAGGGATGCAGAGGACATGAGGGATCAGAAAGTTTGAGTCAGGGGAAGAATAGAAGATAACAAGAATGGAGATACCATAATAAAGGGAGACATTTTAGGTTTACAGAGAAATCAGGCACTAGGGAAATGTCTGGAGATCTACAAAGATGACACCAGCTAACAATCTAAGCAACAGAGGAGAGGCTACCTTAAATGCCCTCCCCTGATAATGAGATTGATGACTGACTTATATGCCACCCGATAGCCCTCCTCCAGCATCTGGTGGAAGTAGAAGCAGACACACCCACAACTTATCACTGAACTGAACTGGAATCCAGATGCAGAGAAGGATGAGTGAAGAGCAAGGGGATCCAGACCAGACTGGTGAAACCCACAGAAACAGTTGACCTCAACAAGGGGGAGCTCTTGCTCCCCAGACTGATAGCTGGATTACCAACATAGGACTGATCCAGACCCCAGGAACAGGAGTTTCAGGGAGGAAACCTCGGAAATCTAGAGGACCTCCTGTAGTAGTTCAGTACTTATCCCAAGCATAGGTGTAGACTTTGGGAGCCCTTTCCACATAGAGGGATACTCCCTGAGCCAAGACACACAGGGGTGGGCTTAGGCCCTATCCCAAAGAATACAATGGACTCTGATGACACCCTATGGAAGTCCTCACACTCCCTGGGGAGCAGAAAGGGTGATAGCTAGGGTTTTAGTTGGGGGGGAGTAGTAGGGGAGGATGGGAGGGAGAAGGGAACTGGGATTGTCAAGTAAAACAATCTTGTTTCTAATTCAAATAAAAAAAATCTGGAAAAAAAAAAAGAAAAAGAAAGCAAGATGAGAAAAACATCAAGACCAAGTCAGAAAAAAAAAGTGATAAAACTTGTTTTAGGTAACCTGTATTGTACCACTCAAATAACTTAAAGAGACACAAACAAGCTTCCCTTTTTAATGTTTTGACTTACTTCCTACCTCTATGAGTGTGCTTGGAACAGACACACTGACACTCGACAGCATTTTCTTTTCTGATTCTTTTTGCCCATAATATATAATTATCAACATTCCTGTCAGTTCAAGCTGCATCACAAGAGTAACGTCCAGGGCTGGAGAGATGGCTCAGCAGTTAAGAGCACTAACTGACCGCTCTTCCAGAGGACCCGGTTTCAACTCTCAGCACCCATATGGCAGTTCACAACTGTCTGTAACTCTAGTTTCAGAGGACTTAAACTTTCCATGGCAAAACACCAATGCACATAATTTAAAAAAAAAACAGAAAAAATGTAAATAAAAGTGAATAATAGCAATGACCATTCTCATTGTTTCTCGGATGTATTCAGTGCTATATTATTCACTCTTATGAGTGATGTGTGCTTTCTATTCTTAGAAAACCCTTTGAAATCCTAAAAGGGATTCTCTAGTTTAAAGATTGTAAACATTTTGTGTTCTTCAAACAATGCTAAATTAAATTTTCCTGAAGAATTATAGAGCTGCTAGAAAACACAAGAAGTCAGTTGTACACATCCTTCCAAACATAAAATATTATAATTTAATATTTGTTTCTGATCAGAAGAAATACAACACTGTGATTTTTAGATTTCACATTATGACATGCAATGGATCTTCATGTACTTCTGTATACTGGCTTACTATTTGTATTCATATTTTGGAGAGTATATTTTTGTTTGTTTCAGGGATATGTCACTTATTCAGCAAAAGGAATAAAATTTTGTGATATATATATATATATATATATATATATATATACAGTTCCTCCTTTTGATAATGTCATTTATTATGCATGAAACTTTCAAGGAAAAGAATGGAGAGTCAAAATATATAGTATTCATTGAAAAATGTACACTTTTGTAACCATGAACTATCTTCCATAAAAATAGTTCTATAAAAATCATCTCTATAGAGTTTGTTTCATGCTACTTTAAGTAAAAGATCTCAGTAGCAATCTGTGCTCTTGCTTACAAAGCAGTGTGGATTAATTGTGAACTGTAAGCATTCACAGTGAAAGTGTGTGAATAGAGAGTGGGCCAAGGAGCTGCCCTGTGAATCAGATTCATCTGACTGTGGCCAAATGTGTGCCTGGTGTTATGGCTTTGTGTGTTATTGTGCTCTGATATGAACAGGCTAGTTGTTCATTCCTTGATCCTTTGCATTTTATCCAGTGGTGATATTGTACTTTTAATAAGCTGCTTTCCTCTTACACTTAGCTTTCATCCCTGACACTCTACTCCTCATGCTGTGTAAATGCTAAGTGGTCTATAAAGTAAAGGGGGGTGCACAGAGTAACTTTTTTTAGAAGCTAAAGTGCATGGTAAATTGAAATTGTCATAGTCTTGGTTTAAAGTTAATCTTCCATTTTGTAAGTTGGCACAATTCAACAGAATGTAAACTAACTAAATTATAGTTTATAGTTATTTCCCAGTTCTCTATACTTTGTGCATATCATGATTTTGCTTGTGTATTCTAAATCAGTTTCTATCCGATATTGGCCATCCTGGTCATTTCATGCTGAGTCATGTCTGTTTTATTTCTTTTATTTTTTATTAATCTGCATTAATTTATTTTTTTTATTCTCACTGGATATGATGGTGCATGCCTTTGATCCCAGCATGTGGGGCAAAGATGAGCAGATCTCTGAGAGTTCAGGACCAGCCTGGTCAACATTGAGATCAAAGACAGGCATCCAGAGCTACATTGTGAGACCTTACCCTACAAACAACAATGTGTGCATGTGTGCCTGTGTAAAAGAGTGATGGTGGGAAGATCATCCCAGACACCATGACAGCACCTGTGACTGGGCTCTGGGGCTGAATAACACCACCTGGATGCTGAAGTCCAGGGACAAAAGCAGACACATGCACACACTGGGTGGGAGAAGGGACATATGAGCTATTCAGAATGTGAAGATTCTCCATGGTGCAATGGGTAGCCATTGATAAATCTTAAATAAGAATAACTATGAATAAATGTGTGCTTAGAAAGTAAATCAGCCGACTCGTTAGGAAAAGCTGTGCCATGAGTGATGGCAGCGTGGGAGTCGATTAGAAAGTAGTTGTATTGTCCAGATAGTAATTTTTGAGCCTAGAAAGGATGGAGGTGAAGACGGATTTATTTGGGATGCACACTGCTTGGGCTCCTTGTGTGGGAAACTCTGGCTGGAGGCCATGGAATCTGATGACTGGATCCTGACTAGCCTACACGTGCTGTAACTTTAGGTCAACATGGTGCAAATGAAGTTGTTTATTGAAGTTCATACGTTGAATTAGGTTGGTGTGGAGGTCAGAAGAGGCAAAGATAGACACATAGTTAAGAATCACCGTCATGTACAAGTCAAACATCTTCGATGTGAGCATCATAAATCTCCTAAAATTTTCACCTTGTTGAGCACTGTCATGACACCACAAGTGGAAAATTCCACACTGACCTCATGGGGAAGGGCAGTCAAGTGTAGATACGTTCATTGTCTTGGGCAAAATTACCTTCATACTATGTAGGAGGAGGTTATGGAACATAAATGAATGTCATGGTTAGTCTTGGGTCCCACCTGCAAGATATTCATTATGTATTTGAAATATTTTAAAGTACGAAAAATCCAAATGTTACGGACTCTAGTCATAGACATTTAGATTAGCTGCAGTCTGCCTGCAGGTAGAATTTGGAGTGTAAGTCAGGAGTTGTATTCACCCCTGCATCATGCTAAACACAATATGAAGACTACAATAAATTACCGCTCAGCCTGTGCTAATCTGTGAAGGAATTGCAAATGTATTACATAGCCAAGATGGGATGTTTCATGCTGTAAAATAGCATATTGTACAGAGAATATCATGTTAGTTATTTATACTGTATCATCGTGAGTCTGGGAAAATGGCAAGCAGGGAATCTGCAGAAATTGTATGATTCTTTATTCGGTCAGAGGCTATAGGAAATGGAAACCTCGTGGATAACTTTAACCGATCATAAGATCAGACAACCTCTAGCAACAAAGAAAGTGGATTTAAAATGGAAACTCTAAAAAGATAACTGTGAGAGGAGATAAGCAAATACTATGAAACTTGGTAAATGTAGAGAAAGCGTGGAGATGTGAACCTCCGTATCCCAATAGGTTGATCCTGCTTCCTCTAGACAAAAGCAAAAGAGCACAGAATTTATTGGGAAAGCTGGAAAGAGGATAAACACTTTGGAGGCATGTGCAGTGTAAAACCTTTTGAAGAAATAAAGCAGGAAGGAGTTCACTCATCAATTGCAAGACTGAGCAATAGGACCTTCAAATGAGTGTTCACCTCAGAGCTAGGGCTGCTCATGCACCTCGCAGCCGGTACACTGAACAGGCCTTGTCAGATATACCATCTAGGTGTTCTGAATTTACCTCCATTTGGAATGTTACTTCCCAGAGTTAGCATAAACCCATAGACTAAGAACTGAAGCCATGAGACTTCAGACACCAGTCACAAGTTCAGGTTATAACTTGCACACACAGCCAGCTGGCTTACACCTACGGTTTCTGCATGCCTGTCCTGTCACTTTGACATTGCTGCATGGCCCAGAACTCTGACGTGTACTTCACTTTGGTTTTCCAGTTCACTACAAAGGATGCCACCCTGCAGGAGGTCAAGATGCAAAGGCCAAGATGATGAGGAGGTTTCCTTAACCTCCCAGTGAGCCACTCAGCCATCTCTCCTCTGGATTGATGAACCCAAAACTCTTAGAACTGCACTTTCTCATTTTTTTTAATTGAGGTCTTACTAAATAATCATGATTCATTCAACCATTGTCTTCTGATGATTAAACACAATCTCCAGCCTGCTTTCCACTCCCTGGAGTCTAAAGTCCTCATCCTCTGATTGCACAGTTAGTTCTCGTGGTGAGCCTAAGAATTTTTGGATTTTTAAAGATTTTATTTTGCCATTGGGCCTGTGAGACAACTTAAAACGAGATAGTGAAGTTCATTTCACAGATATAGCAACAGCTGTCTTTTCACACACCAGAAACTCAGAAGGCTTTACTAGCTTTCTTTTGTATGTGCCATTACAGAACGTGACCTTGTTTATACACTACTACTGCCAAACACTTAGCTTAGCAATGACCTTTAAATCCACAGTCCTGTTGCTTTGATATGCAGCCAAAGAAGCATGTGGTTATTCCAAAGTTAGTGTGAGTTGTGTTTAAGTCAGATATATTTTCAAGCAAAAATATAATTTTACCTGAAATCATCATGAATACCTTTGATTTTGTTATTCCAAATTATCTAACAGCAAAGGAGATGTGCTGGCTCAAATGTCTGAAATCCTGGAAATACCACAACTTCCCATTGTTTTTCTTTGAATTCTGTGTCAACTTCATCTTAGGCTTACTCCTCTTCTAGCCCAGGTGGCTGTTGGCTGCTACCATGACAGTATACCAGGAATTGAGAACTAAAAGTCTCTGAGATGTTACTATATACTTCAGGCTGATGCGTTAACCTGCCTTTGTTCATGGGTGTTGGCTGAAGGCATAAAACTGCTGGGTCAGATTGGAACAGTTCACTAGTCACAGCAATGGCAAAGTCTGGCACTTTCTGTGCTCTTTCCTTATACCAACTAGTGATTCAGAGAAGCCTGGGTGACTCCTGCTGGGACAATCTGTGCTACAGGAGGCAAACCTCATACTTGCAGAACCTGAATCTTTCACAACATACGTTGAGCATAGACTGTCCATCGCACCAGAGGGAAATACTGTTTCTGTCTCTGAGTGCTGTTACATAAAGAAGTCTTTGCCACTGATTGTTTAAACTTAACTGAAAGGTTGACCAAGAAATAGCCAAAGGAATATTAAACAGGCATGAACACAATAGAAGTGATGGTTTCCAGTCAGGTAGAAGCATGCCTGGAGATTTCAGATAGGTCTTGGGAGATTACTGTCTGAAGGGTATGGTAGTGGAGATTCAATATATATTTCCTTAATCTGTTTCTAGGTCATAACTGGCTGTTCTGTGAGTCTGGCATGCTGCTAGCATAGATGGTTTGTTCAATGAATGAATAATTTACTTTCTCTAACTGTAAAATCACATTGGATTCCAATTTCTACTTTTGTATCTTCTTAAATACAACTTTATTTGATTCTCATCTTCACATGTATATTCAAGAAAAAAACATATAGTTGAGCCTTTTTCTGGTTCTTATATATTAAAATGCTATAGTTTAGGGCTGAGGGTGTAGCTCATCGCTTGGAGTGTTTCCCTAGCACCCACAAAGCTTTGGGTTTGATTCTCAGTACCACCTAAAACTAGATGGTGGCATATGAAGTTAGGTGGGTAAGGAGATAGGGGAAATCTGGAAGGAGTTGGGTAAATGGAAAAATATGCTCAAAATATATTATATGAAAACTATAATAAATTTTTAAAAATAAAATAAAACAGAAATAAAAAGATTATCTTTTCTTCTGCATCTGGTTGTTATGCACACAGCCTTGAAAAATTAGGACAGAACAAGACACACAGTGCCTCCACTCAATGCATGCAGAGTTTCAAGCCACCTACAATGAGCTCTGTCCCAGCATACCATGAAAAGTGGAACAGAAGGAATCAGTGGTTCAGCCTTTCCCGGGAGGACAGGCTAGAAGCAGGTACCTGAGCAGCTTCGGATAGCAGACAGTGTGCAAAGTCATTTCATTGCTCATTAGTTTTTGTCAACTTGACACAAACTAGAGTTGACAGAAAAGAGAGACCACAGTTGAAAACTGCCTCCATCAGACATCCTCAAGGAATGTCCGAGGAGCAATTTGTTGATTGATGATTGATGAGGGAGGGCGGGTCCACTGTGGGCGCCACCACCTCCGAGCATATAAACCCTGTGGGTTATAACACAAGCTGAGCAAGGCATAAAAATCAGGCACTAAGCAGCTTTCCTCCACAGCTTCTGCCACACCTCCTACTCGAGTTCCTGCTCTTACTCCTTCGATGATGAGCTGCAATCAGGACATGCATACCAAATAATCCCCCTCTCCCCCAAGTTACTTTTGGTTACAGTGTTTACGACAGCAACAGAAACCATACTAGAACACATAGGCTACTTGATTCACCTCTGTGATCACAGGAGGAGTCACTCTGGGAACTCTATGGAGGTCTGCGTTTAGGACATGAAGACACAAGAAGGGAAATGAAGATTACAGAGGCAACCAACACTTGCCAATCATTAGTAGGAAACATTTGTGTTTAGTGGGTATCAGGGTTGGAAGATGAAGTAAGTGTGTAATTTCTGGTGGTCTAGTGAGTTAACTAAGATTAGTGTTTAGAGTACTTCCCACCCAGGAAACTCACTGATGTCACCTCCTCTTTCCTTCACATCATGGATGAAGTAATTGCTACAAAACGCTCTGTGGCCTAGATAATTGTTTAGCACAGCCTACATTACCTTTAATTGGTGGACTACCACCGAGTTCTCCAGTCTCAACTCTTTCTACCACCTCCCATTGCCTTCTGTACATGGTTATTCCAGATTTCCTATTGCTAAGCTATTCACAATTTCTGTAATGTTTTCTGTGGCAGGACTTATAAATGTTTCCAAACAACTATTTTCATAAGCATTTCTTAATGCCTGTCATTTTTAAAACAAATATGATTTTTATACATTTTGTTCCTCTCATGATGTAGTTAGCATCTGTCTTCTTCCCCATTAGGCTAGAGGTCCCAGAGTATAGAAACCAGGTTGATTTTTTTTCTGTATCTTTAGTGACTCATAGGCAGTATGTGCTCAGTAAACACCTGCTGCTATTGAATGTTTTTCAAAACACCAGTGACAGTGTGACATAGGAGTAACTACTTCTGAAATTATTGTCGATGCTCACATTCTAAACTGATTACTTATTAGCTGGGTAACCTTGAGCAAGCTCCTTAGACTCTCTTTATATTTGTTCTTCCATATAAGATAGATTTTTAGCTCCTATTTCATAGTTACTGTTTTTTATTGAATGTGAGAAAAAAAGTCTAATGTTTAAACATTAGCCTACCATGCAGCGAGCACTGAACAACTAAATGTTGTTGCATCTTTATTTGCACTGGAGGTAGGAGTTCAGGTATGTGTATCCTTGCTAGATCAGCCAGTTCCACAAGACTATAGTTAGCATCATTTGTTATAGATTAGCACAAAATATTACCGTCCAGCATAAGCATATTAAATCATTGTCAAATTCAGAGAATGATATTTAAATTTAAATCATCAGAATAGTATAATAATAATGACATGCCTTCCCAAGTTCTACAGTCATTATTTTTATGAATTATTAAAGCTAACAGTTACTACTTTATCATTTATTGTATGCCCAGTCTATCCCAGGCAGTAGTGATACATGAATTACTCCCCTAATTTTCTTACCAACTTATGAGGATTAGGCATTTTATTAAAGAGACTAAGGTATTTGAGTCACATAGGAACTGAGGGACTCCCTCCAATTGTTGGGCTACCTACAAGGAGGGAAAGTTCAAAGCTGGTGTCTTCCCTAGGATGAGTTTGTTATGAAGTGTTCATTTATTTTTATCATTGAAATGCCTTCCAGTCTACTAAGAATGTACATTCCCCAAAGTTATATAAAGCCATGCCTTTACTGTCAGTACTCCTCTGTAGCAGAGGAAGCCTCCTTAGTGGAGACCCTGAGATTCCAGGCTCTGCATTGCCCAGTGGGCTTTGCAGGCCCAGGCTGTTTAGCTTCAGTTTGGCAAAAGGAAAACAAAGCGTTCTGCCAACTTCCCTCCTTTAAAGTAAAACTTACATTACAAAGAAAGCTTGGATTACAAATTGGTAGCGTTTGTCTTGTCTTTTTCATCATTTTTTGAGCAGTCATGCCCACAAAACATCCTGGCAAGTGCAGTCAGACAGCAGTGTTGTGGGACCTGTGAACTCAGAAGACATTCAGGGACAGGATAGCATCCTTGAGAAGTGGTGTGGCATTACCCCACTGCCACCCCTACCACTGTACTTTTTCTAATAGACTTGCCTTAGAATCACAGTTGAATGGCAGCCAGATAGACTGGGTAGTGACTACTGGTCCATACATAAAAGGGTTGGTTCAGAAGGTTCCCAGAGAAGCAGCTTAGCTATTACCTGTATGACAAATCCAGCAGTGTGGACCCTGAGGTCTTCATCTTGCCCTGGGGAGAAAATTTTCAGATTTGGGAAAAATGTAGACAACGTTGCCCTCTCTGTAGTTCCGCTGAGAAGATTAAAGTAATCATCTTTAAACCACACAAATATTACTCTCAAAAGATGTTTTAATGTCTGGCTGATAGTTTAATGAATGTTTTAAATTAGTGCTCAGAAACAAAAGGAATGCAGTTACTTTTTGGACATGTTTCTTTTAAGCAAAAGCTGATTTTAGCTTTGTGCCACAATTTGTAAGTAAATCCGCTCTTTATCAGCTATGTTTAAAGACACAAAGAGAATGAACACCTAACTAATTAACAAATTCATGTTTACACTAAACTTACTGTATTGACCATTCAGTAATCACCTCTTTCATGCAGGGGAGACAAAGATGAAAGAGCTCACATTCACACATAGCTCACTTTCGCAAGGATATGTAAGCAAGCCTTGATGTGGCCAGGATAGGGAAGCCACTATCTCCAAGCACCCTCAGCCTGCCTCAGCAGCTGAGAGCACCTGAGATCACCTCATGGATGAGCTCAGGTCACAGTGTGGCTGTCTCACACACTGGCAGTCCTCCTGCTGTCTCCACAAGCCTCATGTTTTCTCCCAGGTGAGCAGCTGTCCCCCCTTCCCTTTAGCTCTAAACCAGCCCATGTCTTTCTGCACTCCTTGATGCTGGGATGATGATCTACTTCCTGTTTTACTGAAACTTCAAGGGAGTCAGGCCTCACCTCACTGCCACTTCCTGCCATGCACAGTTTTCTCTTCTTCCATGTACCTGGCACAGGCATGGACTGTACCTGCCCCTGCCTCCTTTTCAGGGGTGGCTCCCCTCCCCTCTGATCTACCTTTGTCATTGTCTCCTCAGTCTTTCCTATCCCTTCCTCTTCCTTCTACCAACTCATCCCTATTGGCATAAAATACACTGCCTTGATTCTCAATTTATAAAAAAGAAAGAAGCAGAAAAATCCTCCCTTTGAGTCCACAAAGTCTAGAAATCTGCCCTTTCTTCAAAGAACTGCTCAAATAGCATTGGATGACTTTACTGGTTTTACCTGTTCTCTGGTTTTTCTAGAGCCCATTCTAATTTTGCCATAGAAGGGAGCAGCACTGCCAGACTTGGGGCTCACTTCTTCATTTTCGTCTTTGTCAGTAGCATTAGACGTGGGATCACTGATAGGCAGATTTTCATTCCCGCCCACCAGTTCCCAAATAACCAACACAGAGACTTAATGTTAATTGCAAATGTTCAGCCAATAGCCCAGGCTTGTTAATAGTTAACTCTTACATTTAAATTAAACCATATTTTTTAATCTATGCTTTGTCATGTGCTTGGTACCTTTTCTCAGTATGGCACATCCATCTCTGTGTTCCTCTGCTGGTGACTCCAGACTCCACCCCACTTCCTCCCAGCATTCTTAGTTTGACTCTCCCACCTAGCCTTCTCCTGCTCAGCTATTGGCCAGTCAGCTTCTTTATAAACCAATGAAAGTAATACATATGCATACAGAAAGATTACTCCACAGCAATCACTTTCACATTTTAATAGCAGCTTTACTAAGCTGTGATTTATAAAGTAGAAACTTTATCCTCAGAAAGTTAAAATTCATTCTTTGTGTGTTCACAAAGTTGTGCGATTTTCATCTTCAGATATAATTGTAGAACATTTTTATCACCCTAAAAGAAATCCCATTTGGATTTGCAGATAATTCCCAAGTATGTTACATTAATTTTTTTAATGTGCCCAAATATCTGACAAGTCAACATAAGGAAGGAAGGGTTTACTTTAATGAATCCATGCCATGGGATCTTGAAGCACCTGGTGATGTTCTTGCCATGGGAGAGTGCAGAGAAAGATGGTGCTGATGCTCACCCTCTATCTACCTCCTTTTTCTTCAGTTCAAGACTCTAGCCAGTGGGATGGTGCAGTTCAGAGTTCCCATGGGTCTTCCTTCCAAAGTTACAACTGTCAGGAATCATCCTCATAGACACACCCAGATGTGTGATTCTCAGTCTCATCAACTGCCTGTGAAATCAACCATCATACTCGCACCAGGTAGCCTAAGGTCTAAGTTGGTCTCTGTTCATTTGCATGTTCCAATTTCTGCAAATGGAATCATGGCATGTGCCCTTCATTCTTTCACTTAGCACACTGCTTGGAAAACTTGTCTGTGATGAACTGCATTTGTAGTTTGTTGATTTTTAGGGCTGAAACTATTCAGTCTGTGTGCATGTTCTGTGCTATGCCTTTCCGGGATATGTTCAACCTAGGCATGCAGATTGTTTCTAGGTTGGGCCAGTTTGTTTAATGCTCTACAATGTTCACATACAAGTCTTTATGTTGACGTGTGTTTGATGGATCACACTCAAACTGATGTTGCTTTTTTTTTTGTTGAAATTCCTTCCAGTTATTCTTCAGGATTCTCTCCTGTTTTTCTCTCTATCTCCCATCTATTCTTCTGTTTCCCTGGCTAGGTCTCATGTCTCCAAACATCTCTAACTTATACACTTTGGAGTGCTCTGGGGCTCTGTTATTATTCATCTTTCTGTCCCTATAAACATTCCCTCCCTAAGAGCTGGAGTGGGAGCCAAGACACCACTTCACCCACTGCCTGAGTAGTTCCCTTCTTCAGAGATTCCCCACTCAGGGAAAGCCAGAATTCCTGGGGCCCCCAGAGAAAAGAATCTCAAAATGAGTCAGTTTGAAATGTCATTAGAATTTATTAAGGAGCAGTTTGAAGGCCAGGAGTAATGTACATTCCTTTGATCTCAGCCTTGGAAGTAGAGGCAGATGGGACTCTGGGAATTTAAGGGAAGCATGATCTACATAGAGAGCTGCAGGGTAGCCAGAGCTGTATAGTTTACAGAATGGGGTGGACAGAGAGAGGGGTTTAACATGAATTTACTGCAGGCATTAATAGAAAGAGAAGTGCTCAAGGAAAAGATAGTACATAGCCAAGTGTCGACGTGAGTTTCTCAAGAGACAGAGACGGCCAGCCCATTGTGCTCGGGCTGTGGAAGTCACTCCTTTAGTAGAGTGTCTGCTCAGCATACACTAATCCATGGCTTCCATCCTCAGCACCACATATACCAGGTATGGTGGCTCATGTCTGTGATCTTAGCCCTCAGGAAATAAAGTCTAGGGGATTAAAAGTTCAAGGTCAAAATTAGGCACATAGTAAGTCCAAGGCCATCCAGGGCTCCCTGAGAACCTGCCCACAAGATGAAAAAAAAGACAAAATAGATAGCCATGCTTACTTAGCAGTAGTCACATAAATGATTTTAGTCGCTTCTGGAGCCACACTAGAGAAGGTTGCTGAAGAACTTTTTCTCTTTTCTTCTTCTTTGGTAAATAAGATGGCAAGGGTCCCAAGGCCCACCACAAAGGCTTACTGGCTGATAAGGCAGAGCCATAGGGCACAAGGATTGCACAAAGGGGATAACACACTTTTTTCCTGCAGTCCTGTCTATAAGATCTCTAGTAATTTTCAAAAGACAGTGGGAACGGTAAGAAAAGTCAGGCTCTTCTCCAGGGCTATGTATACCCAGATCTTAAGCACAGTTCTTTGCTATTTTAAACATTATTATTTTAAATATCTGCATGAGGGTATTGCCTCTGTGTAGGTGCCTCACAGCCAACTTTGCTTATGGTACTGGAATTCTTCATTGTAAACTGATCAGAAAACTTCAGTTGCCTCAGATGTAAGGCTGTCCGTTTCTTTCTCAGCCATCTTACTCTCTTTTGTGTCCCTCACTAACTTTGTCTTTAAATGCCATCCAGTTCGAGCCTCTCAGCCCTTCTATTAGCACTGAACATCAAGCCCTGATCCTAGCACATGCTAGGCAGTCATGCAACCATAGTCTCGCTTGCTTAGCGTGTCAGGATTAGTTACTTACCTTGTTTCCATGACGAGATGCTTGATAGAGAGCAACTTAGGGAAAGAAAGATTTATTTTGCTGTGTAGTTTGATAAAGTCGAGTCCATTGTGGTCAGAAAGGCATGGCAGGGGCATTCATCTGATATTACCATGTGAGTGGATCTTGAAGCAGAGAAATGAAAGTTGGAACTCTCAGGGTGTCTCTTTGTTGTGTTCCTGCTGGGAGCCCAGCTCCTGGAATGGTACCACCACATTCAGAGTAGGTTTTCCCTTCCCAGTTAAATCTCTCTGGAAATTCCTTCAAAGATGCTCACAGTTATGTGTCTCTTAGGTGGCTTTAAATCCAGTCAATATAACAATGATGATTAACCATCACTATATTCAGAGCAAAGCTACTCATTCCCCCACGTCACCCACACTTCTTGCTGTCCCTGCTTCCTGCATAATGTCAGGTGCATCCTTACACAGTGCCTTTACTCTCACCTCACCATACCTCAAATGAATCCAGGATCAAGTCCCATGGCTCTCACTTTTAAGATATATCCAGACTTTCTTCTCACTTCTCTGGTAAAAGCTACCACCATTTCAGTTCGTTGCTAGCTGGCCTTCCCAAATACTCTCTAAATTCTAAGCTCTTTTTACAGTGAAAGTCACAGCATCTCTGTTCAACATCCTAGAATTGTATCTTCCTGGGGGCTGAGGGGAAACAAAAATCATTAAGAAGCCTACTGGCCACCTTGACACAGACCTCCTGTGGCTCTTTGCTTCATGTTTTTCTGGAGGGAAGCTTTGAAGTTAAGAAACTGAACAAACAACTCTCTAAAGTACACAGCAGACCCCTCTCCATACTGATGAGTGGCCTCACCTCACTGCATTGGTCACTCATCTGTGAGCATCTCTGAAAGCTGGGACTTCCAGGAACACACACCCAGAATAGAAGGTGCCTGTAGACCAGGCAGAGGGCAAATGGGCCTTCCTGACTTGTGGTCCTTCCTCAACACACTACAAATTCAGACTCTTCTCATTTTTCTGCCCTAGCTATTGGTTAAACAGGGGTTTTTGTTTGTTTGTTTTTCGATTAGTAAACAAAGGAATGGATTTTAACATGAGATCCTTATACATTTGTTTTTAGTGTAAGCTAACAGATTTTAGATCAAATATAAACGAAACTTCTAAGGCCAAGAAATTTACACATAAAATTAATGTGCTTTATGATAAGAATTGCTTATAAAAAATTTCCGTATTTCAAAAATAATTCTGTATTTCTCGGAGGAAAGGATTTATAAGTTTGCTTTGCTTGGTGATTCACTCACTCACTCATTCATTCATTCTCTATACAAATATCTACCAGCCACCTGCTGCTTGCTGGATGCTGCTCTAGAAAGCAGGGCTGTACAAGTTAATTAGATAGAGCAATACCTGTGCTGTAGTTCTGTACAGAGGTAGAGGTGCCATTAGAGAATACCCCATATGGACAGCTTTCTAACTGTGCACACTGTGAAGCTGGAACTCACTGGTGCTTTTCTCAAGATGATTTTAACTAAAACTTATAAGCTTTTCATGAATTTTTTTCTAACAAGATTGAATTGATATTGTGCTTAAGTTCATAGTTGACCCTCAACCTTGTTATAATTTAACACTGACCCATTTTTACAATAGAGGAAAAAGTCAAGAAGTCCATAGGCCCCCAAAATTCCCTAACATGTATTAGAAGTTTTCACAGAAAGAAAAAAAAATACAGACCATTAACTAGCTAGCACCTGTGTGGTCTGGTCAAAATTAGCACGTGACCTCTGGAGACAGTTACAACTGCTCTATGAGTAGGTTCACTTCTGGAGAGGTAAGTGAAACATCTTGGAGCAAAACTGAAAGCTTTGTTTTCTGGTTTTGGATAGTCCTCTGGGTTTGGTTTTTAGTTTCCACGGTGAGAATCATCCAGGCTGAACAGCTTTTCTGGATCTCTTGTTTTCTCCCTGGAAAATGGGCGGGGGGGGGGGGGGGCCCGCGTTGTCTTCTGTATGAGAAAAGGAAGAAATGCGGCAGTTCTGCTTAGCAAGTCTCAGAGTTAGAACTCCTCCGTCTCATTCCTCTGACATCACTTTTAGTCATCTCTGTCAAACCTGTTGACGCTTTAAAGTCCAAGAAAAAAGCATTCTGGAAGCTGCCATTTCAGGACACAGGCATTCTTTTGCTCAGTTCCTTGAGGATCTTAGATGTGAGCATAAGCACAACTGTTAAAAA
Organism: Cricetulus griseus; assembly: GCF_003668045.3. Lineage (NCBI taxonomy): Eukaryota > Metazoa > Chordata > Mammalia > Rodentia > Cricetidae > Cricetulus > Cricetulus griseus. The sequence continues at coordinate 83,149,675 of NC_048601.1, forward strand.
GTGATTTGTTGCCAGGTTTGGTGGTACATGCCTTCAATCCCAGCATTTGTGAGGCAGAGGCAGGCAGATCTCTGTGAGTTTGAGGTCAACCTGGTCTACAAAGTGAGTTCCAGGACAGCCAGAGCTACAAAAAAAAAAAAAAAAAAAAAAAAAAAAAAAAAAAAAAAAAAAAAAAAACCATAGTCTTGAAAGAAACCAATAAATATATAAATATAAAAATGATTTGTTAACACTACCACACAACAGCTTGCTGGGTTGTTACAGACATCGCTCCAGCTGAGTTGCCAATGTTTCTTTACCTGTCCTTCTTACACTTACATTCCTTGGGGCAACCTCATGCTATTTACTCGATTGTCCCATGAGACAGGGGCTCACTGTTTGTCACAGGCAGGTTTAAGTGAGGGTGGCGCACACATTAAGTGTGAGATGCATTCTTAGCTCTTTTAGTTTTGATCACATTGAATGATCAGGGCAAACCAGTACCCTGTATCATGGCTCTATTTTATTTTTCATAGACTTTAATTTTTATCCTAATAATAAAACATTAATAAAGTTTTATCCTACTAATAAACAAAAATAAAGTAAGGTTGCATTCTTAGAGGGAATGAAAGACTGTCAGAGAGATAAAGAAAGGAAAGGTCTAAGTACAGGCGACTGATGAAGAAGAGAGAATGGGAGATCATAGAGGAGAAAAGGAAGGAAAATGACCGTTCTCACGGGTGGGGGGAGGCAGCATACCACGTCCACAAATGCCACTTCTGGCCTGGGGAGATAGCTCAGTTTGAAAACATTTACCTCCCAAGGACCTGCGGCTGGTTTATGGGGGAAAAAAAAGTTGGGTGTGGTGGTATGTACCTGTAACCTCAGCACTGTGGATCCCTGGGGTTCTGTAGCCAGAGAGACAGCTTTACCTGGTTAGTGAATTTCAAGCCAGTGAGAGGCCCTGACTCAAATAGCAATAAATAACTAGGTAAACAAACAAACAAATAAATAAGCATGGCTCCTGAGAAACAAAACCTGGGCTTGGCCTCTGGCCCCACCCACGCCTGTGCATACACTGACATGGGCACCAAACACACACACAAACAGAAATGTCATTTCCTCTTCCATACAGCTAGGTAACAAGCAACCACACATATAGAGTACCATGAAGCTCCAAGGTTGAGACCAGGGCTGTAGGTAGAACTTCTGTCCCTTACTCAGTAGAACAAAGAATTCCTACTCTCTCTGCCCAGGTGTCCTTGTCTTTGAAATGGTGTCTTTGTTTACTGTCAAATGAAACTGGTGAATTTGTGTAAAATTCCTGGCAGCACACCTGACAAAATGAGCAGAGAGAGAATGTTCAATTTCGCCTGCCTGAACAGTAGTAACATCAGAACATGCCAGAATGTTTTCTAGTTACACTCTCAAAAGACAATTGTTTTTGTTTCTTTGCCTGTAACACTTTAGACACTGAAGTCGTTCAAGTGCTATAATTAGATTTACTGTATGCCTGCAAAGACATGCGTGGAATGTACTCCTTTTTAAGTTCCTGGGATTGTTTGTGTTTTAGCTGTATGCATACCTGATCTTTATCTCAGGCAGCCAGTGTCCAGATTTTTACAGCCAAGTGTTTCTCACAGACACTTTGCAGTTTATAGATTTGCTGTCAAGTTCAAAAGTAGGTGAATGACTATATATATATATATATATATATATATATATATATATGTGTGTGTGTGTGTGTGTGTGTGTGTGTGTATAGTGAATTTCAGTGAATATATATATATATGACTAAAATAAGGAAACAAAATGTAGTGTAAAGTAATGAATGTCAGCTAGGACCCCATTGGAAAGATGCCACGGCCTCTTCGGCCTTTAGCTTTATGTGGGGACTACAAGGCCAGTGCTGGCTGGGTAACTGTGCATGTGAAGTGAGGCTCAAACACAGTCTCAGAGACAGGAAGGTGCTCCCAGGGCTATAAGCATATTCGATCCAAATGTCTGGATTTTGTCTACAATTGTGGTTTTCAATAAATATTTTCAGAAAAGAAATGGAACTCTTTCCATTCCAAACTCAGAAAGCTGAGGGTAATGCATGAGCGTAAGTTCAGGTTCATCTGGAAATTCAGTTTGCCTGGTGTTCATCTGAGACATGTGTAGGTCACTCATGGCTGTAGAAATTTTAAAAGCTTGCGTTTTCTCGAGGTATTACCTAGCTTAGTAGTTGGTGAGACCGTACTCTACAGAGTGAAAGAGAAAACCAAGCTGGGCATAGTGGTAGACACTCACGACCCCATCTCACTGGAATACTGAGACAAGGGGACCACTAGATCCCAGAAATTAGAGGGCAGACTGGGCGACAGTGAGCCCTGTGTGGAAAAGGGGAAGAGCACAGTGACTGACATTGTCCACAATCATCTGGTGCTTTGCTTGTGGGTGACATGGTATTTCTTGACCTTTTTTCGTCATCAGCTTATGTCGATCAGCCTTTACTGAGCAGAATTCCTGAGATATTTGAAAGAGTGAAGAGGTTGATCATGGATCACAGTTTGGAGAGCTCAGTTCACGGCCACTGGGCCATTATTTCTCAGCCTGTGATAAAAGGAGTGAACAGAGGAGCAAGCGATCAGTGTCCCACAATCCCCTTAGAGACCATTCCTTCAGTGACCTAAAACCTTCCAGGAGATGCCATCTTGTACAGGTTCCACCATTTTCAATAAAAGCACAAGGCCTTTGGTGGATGGGCCTTTGGGGAATATTCCAGATTCCAACTCTAGCATAGCCTTTTCTTCCCAATTCTTTCCATTTGTGTCTTCATTCCTTCACCCCAGGTTACCAGTCGGATACACATTCATCACCTCTCAGTGAGTATCTGAGTATCCTAAGGTGGGATCAACATTAGAAAGATTGTGTCAGAATACTGGGGGGATGACCTACATACAATCTGAAAGTTCCCTTAGGAGATGTCAGCACTCCCTGTTGCCTGTGACATATTATAATTTTGTGGGGTTTTTTTGGGTTTTTTTTTTTTTTGGTTGGTTGGTTGGTTGGTTTTTTGAGACAGGGTTTCTCTGTGTAGCTTTGGAGCCTATCCTGGCACTCGCTCTGGAGACCAGGCTGGCCTCGAACTCACAGAGATCCGTCTGCCTCTGCCTCTGCCTCCTGAGTGCTGGGATTAAAGGCGTGCACCACCAACACCCGGCCTTTTGTGTGTATTTTAAATTCTGAGCCTAACTTGATAGTTTTCTGGGATGTTATCAATGCATTAGATTATTAACAATATTTCTAATTTAGTTTTTCAGATCCCAAAGTCTAGGAGTATCTATTCAGATCCTTAGGATTCTGTACCTAGAGCTATGTCAGAGCATCCTATAGATCAGTCTGCAGCTAAGTTGTAAAAAGAATACTGCTTGGATGATGTGATTTCAGAAGATGCCAATACCCAGGTGGGCAAGTTTCCTTTATCTTCATGGTACAAATCTAATCATGTGCTCTGATATACCCATACATGTGTCTAGACATTGCAATGAACAGCACAGTCAATGGCATAGGTATAAAGGAGTGAAAATATCCAAATACTTAAAAGCCACTGTATATATTGAGAGTTTTCTAACAACTCTAACATATAAGAGACTGGGGGTTATTATTGTGTTCTTTTTTATTGAAAAGCATTTAATTAATAAAGCTTCACTGAGTTTACAGCTAGAAGTTGAAGCATTCATTAAAGCATTCATTTATGGGTTTTCTATGAAAATAAAATATTCAGGAAAATATTAGGTACAATTGAAAGCAGAAAACAGACTCACTAGAAACAACTTCAACACACTAACTGTGAATGTTGTTGGGGGCCATGATATTACACATTATACCTGAAAACAAATTCCTCTGATATGCTGGAAGGAAAAGGCAGGCAATTTTCTTTTTTGAAATAAGTTAGTGGGGTCTGCTCATTATTTATTAGCATATAAATATGGGGATGGAGAAAGCAATCAACTGGTCAGATATTTGCTCTGCAGGTATGAAGACTTGAGTTTGGATCCTCCTCACTCTTGTACAAATCTGGGCACAACAGTGTTTTCCTATATAGTCTGAGAGGTAGAAATAGGCAGATCCGTGCGCTCACCAGTCAGTCAGCTTAGCCCAATTGTAAGCCCCAGGCCAAGGAAAAAACATATCTCAAAAAACAAGGCTGTTGGTTCCTGAGAAATGGCAGCCAGGTTTATTCTTTGTCTTCCACATGCACACACAAATGTGCACATATACCTGCATACATAGAAAAAAAATGTCTTGTGATAATTTATAATGTATTTCTAAATGAAGAAAAGTCCATGTAAGTATTGGCCTTCCTAGAGATTAAAAATGTTCAAACACTAAATCAATAGATAGCATGGATTTAAGGAGTGTGATAGCACTAGTAGGAGGTGTGGCCTTGTTAGAGGAAGTGTGTTACTGTGGAGGTGGGCTTTGAGGTCTTATATATGCTCAAACCATGTCCAGTGTCTCAGTCCACTTCCTGCTGCCTGTGGGCTAAGATGTAGGACTCTCAGCTCCTTCTCCAGCACTATGTGTGCCTACATGACACCATTTCACACCAAGATGATAATGGACTAAACCTCTGAAGAACATAAGCCACCCAATTAAATGTTTTCCTTTATAATAGTTGCTGTGGTCATGGTGTCTATTTACAGCAATAAAAACCCTAACTAAGACAAGGAGTTGTGTTGCCTTAAAGAAAAGCTGAAATTTGAGCTGAGTCTCGAAAGATAATGGCAATTTAAATAGAAATAAGAAGAGCAGAATACTTTGAATAAGTCCAGTTATAGAGTGCAATGCTGTGGAATGGTAGCCCAGATAAAGCTGAAAAAAAGAGAAATTGAGTCGACTAGAACCTTGACTTCTGCATTTAGTCCTCCATTTACTAAACTGATACTCTTGACAGTCACTCTCTGGTTCCTAGGACTGCTTTACCGCAGATGCTACCACAGTGGACAAAGCTCATTGGGTCCCTGTGTTTGTGAAGCTGGCATGCTAGTGGTAAAAGCAGTGAGGAGGCACGGCAGAAAATAGCCCTTGAGAAAGAGATTTCCACTTTCAGAGTATCAAGAAATTACAGCAGGTTAGTAAAAGACTAACTCGATGATCATCTTAGTGTGAAGGAAGATTTGGTCTAACCAGGAGACCTAGACTCAACCATGAAGGGGGAGCTGAATCTGTGAGGATGAGGGGAACACATTATAATACATGAAGAGTGGATGGGGCAGAAGAAGCTATCCTTCACCCCATGGATAGCAGGAAGCAATGGAGTGTGCACAGGATAGGGGTGGGATTGGTGCTATGGAGAACTGATGTGTCCAGAAAGAGTCTTCCATTGGTGTGCAGGTTAAAGTGGAGAAGGCAGAGTGTGGAAGCAATTACAATGTTGCTTTTTCTCATAAATATCAATCTTTGCTGAAATCTAATTATGTGCCATTTGTTTTTTTTTTAAAAAAGCACTCCAATATTTGGGGAGACAGAAGAACAAACATTCAGTGATTGCTATCAAAAATATGTTTGCTCGGTACCCATCACATACCAGGCACTGTGAAATAGGATGCTAGTAAAGACCTTGTGATGGAGCACAACATTAATCCCAACATTCAGGAAGCAAAGGCAAGCAGATCTTGGTGAGTTCAATGCCAGCCTGCTATCCAGAGCAAGTTCCAGGCCAGCTGGATATACACAGTGACACACTGTCTCAAAGATGAAACAAAACAAAAAGACTCAAGTGCTCCCCTAGAGAAACTTGAAATACAGCTCATAGTTTATTGTAGTGAGAGGGGCAGAGGAAGGCACATACCATACAGAAAGACAGGTGCTAGAGGACACTGTCATTGTTTGCTTTTCTTTTTAGATTATTTCTCTGATTTTATGTGTGGATTTTTCCTGTAGGGCCTGTGGAGGTCAGAAGAGGTCATCAGATCCCTTGCAACTTGAGTTAGGATGATTGTGAACCACCATGTAGGTGCTGGGAACTGAACCCTGGTCCTCTACAAGAGCTACAAGAGTTCTTAGCCTCTTAGTCATAGCTCCAGCTCCCTGGAAAAGGTTTATAACTAAGGCCAGCTGGATAAGTAGTTGATTGAGTAAATAGAGATGAGTGTGTCCCTAGAGACAATCTGTAAGGACAAACAGGGCTTTAGGACAACATTAAATTGTCCGCTGTGAATTCCTACTATCTGGAATTAGAATGTCAAAGGTGTGGTAGCTTTCTGTCTCCAGTACAACATACCTGAGAGAAATCAACTTTCAATGAGAAAATTTTACATATTTTAGATGAATCATAAGACTGAGGAAACAGAGTAGGTGGGTCTCTGTGAGCTCTGGGTCAGACTGGTCTGCATAGAACTCCAGACAAGCCAAGGCTACATGACACCTTGCCTTGATTAACAAAACAAAACAAAATGACAGCTGGCCAGCTGATTTGGAAATTAAGAGTTCCCAGATCCAAAGGACAGTGAACAATCACCTGTGACTGCAGTTCCAACAGATCCAGTGCCTTCTTTTGGCGCCTGTTAACCCCTTTCCACATATGGTGAGCATACACACACTCGGGCATACCCACCCGCATGCGCGCGCGTGTGTGCACACACACACACACACACACACACACACACAAACATTAAATATGTATATATATGTATACATACATAGCTATGCTTGGCATAATATCTATTTCATTTGGTGAAAGAACTAGCTAACCTCTAGAGCATCACCTCAAAGAACGGAAGGATGCCTAAAGCACTGTTAATGACTCTTTGTTTCACAAGAGACCATGAATAGCCAAAGCATTTCTAAGGACTAAGAACACAGCTTGAGGGAAAGTGTTACTTTACCTCAAATTACACTGCAGAGTAATAGTGACAATGTCATCATGGTACTGAAATAAAACCAGCCACATAGTGACTTACAAGCGTCTGTAACTCCAGTTCCAGTGGACACCTTCTTCTCCCCTCTGCACGCACCAGGCACACACATGGTACAGAGACATAAATGGAGACAAAACACCCATACACATAAAATAAAATTTAAAAATTAAAAACAAGCAAAAAACTGAGTATTTATATAAAGAAATGTGACAACAATTCTTAGAGAGGATGTGGGAAAAGAGGATCCTTATTCACCTGCTGGTGGGAATGTGAATTAATACATCCATTCTCGAAAGGAGCCTGGAGGTTCCTCAACAAATTAAAATTGAGCTACTAAATGACCTCGCTACTGCACTTGTGTGTGTGTATACAGATAACTTCATATCCTGCGGGAGAAATATTTGCACCCCCATGTCATAGCTAATCTATTTATTTATTACAGCAAGGAAACAGAACCAATCTAGACAAACACTAGCAAGTGAGCGGATAATGAAAATGTGACACATACAGAAAATAGAATATTGTTCAACTGTAGAAATTGAAATTTTCCAGAAAATGGATGGGCTTGGAAAGTATACTACAAGTGAGAAAGATATATAATATTCAGAAAGAAAAAACTCACGTTCTCCCTTATATATGGATCCTAGCCTATAATGTGTACGTTTATACTAGTAAACAGATGTAAGTGTAGGACTAGTATAACATCTAGGACAGGAACCAAGAAATGATGATATTTGTTGATGAGGAAGGATGGATGGAGTGCAGTTAAAGCACACAAATCACGGAAAGCAAATTGTTCTTCTGGTTTCAATTGTCTCATACATTGCTGTTTGTTTGTTTTTGATTTTTGTTGTTTGCTGCATAAAATGAAAAAGTAGCGAGAGTGGGGGGCTGAGCAAGTGTTTGATTGATTGGCCATCTAAATCTAGGGGGATTTTACTTGTGGGTTCCATACAATAAAGTGATTATTACTTTAAAATGGCAGCTAATAAAGATACATTAACATAAAAAAAGAATTTTTGTGTAATAAAGGTGCTACTAAAATTCACAGGAGAATGAATAGCATAGTTTAATTTTTACTTACTTTATGTGTATGGGTGTTTTGCTTGCATGTATGTCTGGGAATCATACATATGTCTGTTGCCAGTAGAGGCCAGAAGGGTGTGTTGGATCTTGTGAGACTGGAGTTAGAGAGAGTGGATGCTGGGGCTAAAACCCAGGTCCTCGGGAAGAGCAGCAGGCATGCTTTGGCTCCTTCCTCGTGCAGCAACACTTATTGGACAGTTGCCACTTCTAAAGCAAAGCAGGGTCATCACAGTCCTCACTAAGCAAGGCCTCAGTGAGGGGGGAGGCAGTTACCACAGAAACTAGCCTGAAGGTGTTCACTGCTGTGTTAAGGAAAAGAACATTTCAAACTTTACCAAGAGGAACTCCCTTGAAGATGGCTGAAATGCCAGCATTGCTGTGAGCGTTGTGAGCTGCAGGTGCAGGTGTTTTTGTTATGAGTTTGTCCCTACATGGGGTGTAACAGAGAGGAAGGACAGGTGCTTCTGAGAGATGACTCCTGAGGGAGAGGGAGAAAGGCTCTTTGTTTTCTCACCCTGGAGGATTTCCAGCACAAACCTTCTTGTGCTATAATCAAATCTTACAGAGGTGATGAGTGTTCCAGAGGGACACAGAAACAGGAAGAGAAGCTGCTAGGTGGTGAGAGTTCACACACACACACACACACACACACACACACACACACACACACACACACACACACTACTGCTCATAAACACAGGGTTGGCCACTGTTGTACAGGATTAAAGTGAGCTGTGTGGCTTTGGAAAGCGCCCTTAGTTTCAACAGAAGTTTGTATTTTCCCTTCAAGGTCAGACATTGAACAAGTAAGGAAAGTTTTGAGCTGGGCGTTGGTGGCGCACGCCTTTAATCCCAGTACTCTGCAGGCAGAGGCAGGCGGATCTCTGAGTTCGAAGCCAGCATGGTGTACAGAGCGAGTTCCAGGACAGGCTCCAACGCAATACAGATAAACTCTGTCTCAAAAACCCAGAAGGAAGAAAAAAGATAAAAGGAAAATTTTGTTCTTGGCTCTTACATAAATATATCACATTGTACAGAGAAAATTATTTTAAAAAAATCTGTGATGATAACAGTAAATAACAGCCTTGAAATACCCTCACATATTTCAGATGTGTAAAAAAAAACATGCCTTATTTTAATTTTCTTAAAACTCTTTCATCGTACTAACAGCTTCCAGGGCTCCGTGGGTATCAAAAACTCTCTGGTTCATCTCCTTGCTTCGGCTCAGGCCGCAGCCCTTCCCTTTTCTTTCCACCCTAATTTCAGTGCTCTCCAAGCCTCCTTCCTCACTCACTTGCTGGTTCTGCTGCACGATGCCCTTCTTGTGACACAGGATACTTTCAAATCAGTGTCTGGGATCTCAGCTCAGCTACAGAGCTCCAGTGCTGGAGCCACCTCCACCTTAGCATTTATTTCCTAGCCACCTTGCCCAGAATTCTCCCAGCTACCAGCCTCACACCATTCCTATCACCTGTCCCCAAAGCCTACTTGTGTTTCCTTTGAGGTGTCTCCAATATCCTTTTCCCATTTCCTCCTCATGACCTTAGGCCTAATTCAGGCCTCTGACACCTTGCAGCTAGATAATTACTGTATTTCCCCCCTTTCGTCATCTTGCTCCATTCACTTTCTCCGCACCAACTTTCCATGAGTCTGTCTTTTGCTTCTGACTCTAAACACTGTGTTTTCAGAGGACTGTCATCACTCTGACTCACCAATGACTCTGGCTAGCAAATGTGTATTCCCAATCCCTCAGAGAGTAAACCTTTCCCTGCCCCTTAGACCTGCTATCCTTCTATAGCCAGCCAGTTCCAGAATGTACTTTCCCACTCCCTCTACCTCTGTAGACCCTGGAGTTAAAGTAGCTCACTCCTCATCAGCACTATGTATATTGTTTGCATGTGTTAGCTTACATGAGACTTCTTGTCCTCTACCCATCTTTCCAGCCCTCTTTCCCCTAACACACTCTGCTGCTGTGACCAATTACCCAAGATAACCGACTGAAAGGGAAGGAAGGTTAATTTCAAAGGTTTCCTCTTGTGCTTTCATGGCTACATCTTGAGCCTTTGTTTGCACAGCACAGTAGGAAATGTGCACTCGTCTCAGGAAACCAAGAAGCACGGAGTGAGAGTCCCAGTATCTCTTCCCATGGCACACACCACCACCTAACTTCCTTCTACTAGGACCCTTACTGACAGTCTCTCACCCCGTATGCACTGTAGACATAACCAATCCTAAACAACACATGGACCACTGGGGAGCATTTGCTCCCTACTCTTCTGCCAGATTATAGACACCACATACCCCAGGCTTCCCAGGACTGTGTTTGTTTCAGATACGCCTGCCCCCTGCTGCCAAGATCCAATCATCTATCAGATGTTATCTTGATATTCTCTCTAAACAATGTAGTAACGTCTCTGAGCGCCGTATTGTTATGTCATCTCGGAGCTCTGAGTTTTGTCAGATAGCTCAGTAAAAACATAAAAGAATGTTTGGTCTGAAGAGTGACACTGGGTGAGGAAGCCATGATTCTCAGGTCATTGTGTTGACATATGTTTATGAAGTTAGGCAACTTATCCAAGATAGCCTGTTTAGCTGGCTGGCTTGGATTGACTATCGTCTTCTGATAAACTTATAATTACTTCTTGCTCATCTTCTACCTCCAGGTGCTTAATCCTTTTGAGTGTTTATCTGTGAGTCACTGAAGCACTCCTGTGTTTTTCTTCACCTCTGTAGCAGGAGCCACTAGCATATTCAATATTGGTGCCAACTTAGTCATTATTGTTGTGATAACATTACATTTGGATTTACATTGTTCTGCCAGAGAAAGTCACCACTGCTTTATCCCTGTATCTCATTGGCTTCTCAGAGACTGGACTCTGACTCTAAAATATAAGAAGTATATGTGGTTGCTTGCAACTTGTAGTCCTTGGAAAGTCCTGACCCAGAGCAACCCTGGTCTATACACCTGATGATTCACAGAAGTGGCTGTGGCTGTGCCCTTCATGGCTCAATTAATCCTGATGATAATGGACTAAAGCTCAGAAACTGTAAACAAACCTACAATTAAATGCTTTCTTTCATAATAGTTGCTGTGATAATGGTGTCTCTTTGCAACAATTGAACATTGATTAAAACAATGAAGGAGAAGAATCCTAAGCCAAGGGCATAGACCAGATCTTCAACATGATCGTGGAAGAAAACTTCCCCTCACTAAAGGAAAGGGACACCCATAAAAACACAAGAAGCACACAAAACACCAAATAGAAAACACCAGAAAATGACCATGATATGTAATAGTTAAAACACTAAGTATACATTACAAATAAAATGTATTGAAAACTTTAAGAGAAGAAAACAAAAACAACAAGCCACATATAAAGAGAAATTCATCAGAATAGCAGCTGATTTCTCAATGGAATATTGAAAGCAAGAAGAGCCAGAACAACTAAGTTCTAAAGACTATGACAGTCAATATAAATTAAAATATCCAGGAAAACTATTTGCAGTGATTCTGCCATATAAATAGCCCATATATATATAGATATTCAAATAAACTAAACCTAAGGAAAATATAAGACACATTGTATTGGGCTGAAGAAAGGAATGAACATAGCAGAGAGAATGTGAAGACAAATACAAAGTCACAATTATTAAACCACAAAATACTACTGAGAACACACACAAAAACAAAAAACAAAAAAAACACCAAAAAAATTGACAACACAAGCACTACACATTTCACTAACAACTTTAAATATCAATAGCCTCAGTTCCCAGATCAAAAGACACAGACCAACTAAAAGGGTCAAAAACCAAAATCCATCTGTCTGCTGCCCACAAGAAACAAACCGACCAATCAGAACATGTGAGTGACCTGTCTGGTAGCTAAATGGCCCCACTCCCTTGATTTATTTCCCAAAGACCTATTCCACTAATCACCCCCTTCCACCTCACTACTTGCCCAATAACCAAGCCCCTGTCCCCAACTCTGGATGACTTCTGCTACTCAGTTGCAGGACTCTTCAGTCAGAAGGACAGGGGTGGGCCACACCAGTAAAAAGAGCAGAGATGCCCTGGTGCACCAAACTTCAAGATAGCTCCCAGAAGGCTAGTCCCCAGCTTGAACAGAGACTCCGTACTGGATCAGAGGTCACACTTGCTACCAGAAATCCAGACAATGAAGACCAGAAGACCAAAGAGGAAACAGAAACCAAGGAACAAGACACAAATCCAACAAAGACAAATTCAGATATCAGCATCTAGACCTATAATCACCCCAAATGCAGATGCCTAAAGGCCAGTGTAGGAATGTTGCCAACAACAGCCAGAACAATATGGGACCATGAGACCCTAGCAAGACCTGAATATTCCAACATAGCTAAAGCACAAGAAAATGACCTTTAAACAAATTTATAAAGATGATTAGAGGTTCATAAAAAAGAAATGAAAAAAAATCCCTTAAAGAAATCAAGGAATAGACAAAAAAAAATTAGAGGAAATCAATAAATCCCTTAAACAATGCCAAGAAAGTCAAGAATAAACAAATAAATAGGTGAAAGAAACTGCTCAAGATCTGAGAATCAAAATAGAAGCAATAAAGAAAACACAAACTGAGAGAATTCTGGAAATGAAAAATCTGGGTGAGTGAAAAGGAACTATAGATGCAAGCATCACCAACAGAATACAAAAAATGGAAGAGAGAATCTCAAGCATTGAAGATACAATAGAAGAAATAGATTCATTGGTAAAGAAACTATTAAATCTAACAAATTCCTAACACAAAACTGATGGTGGATGCCCTTCTGTATATATGTTTCTCTTATTGGTTGATGAATAAAACACCATTTGGCCAATGAGGCAGGAAGATAGGCAGGACCAGGAGACGAGGAGAATTCTGGGAAATTTACAGCAAGTCTATAGTCAAGATCAAATTAAATGAAGAGAAACTCAAAGCAATTCCACTAAAATAAGGAACAAGATAAGCCGGTCCACTCTAGCCATATCTGTGGTGATATATTGTTTAGGTGATATATTGCTCATGATCTAACAAAGCTTGCCTGGAGATCAGAATGCAAAGCTAGCTGCAGCCATAGAAGCTGGGCAGTGGTGTCACACACCTTGAATCCCAAGACTCAAGAGACAGAGGCAGATGGATCTGTGAGTTCAACACCACCCTGGGCTACATGAGAGTGAGTTAGTCTAAAAGAGAAACAGGGCTCATGCCTTTAATCCAAGCACTAGAGAGAATATAAGGAGCTTAGTGCAGTCTCAGGAGCAGTCTGAGATTTGGTGAGAAGCAGTGGATTTTGGAGATGCAATCTGAGGCTAGGTGGATCACCCCTTATTAGTAGAGGAGGGGGCTCTCTGGAGACTTGACTGCTTTGCTTTTCTGAGCTTCTGCTTGAACCTCAATATCTGTCTCTGGGGTTTTTATTATTCAGTTACACATATCTATTTGAAGTTCTAGCTAGAGCAATATGACAACTAAAGAAAATCAATGGGATAAAATTAGAAAGGAAGAAGTCATAGTGCTGCTCTTTGCAGATGATGTGACAGTATATATAAGCAATTCTATCAAGGAACTCCTGTAGCTGATAAACACCTTGAGTGAAGAGGCTGGATACAAAATTAACTCAAAAAAATCAGTAGCCCTCCTATATACAAATGACAAGTGGGGTGAGAAAGAAATCAAAGAAGCAACATCATTCACAATAGCCACAAATAATATAAAATATTTTGGAGTAACTCTAACCAACCAAGTGAAAAGACCCGTATATCTCTGAAGAAGATATCAGAAGATGAGAAAACCTCCCATGCTGATGGATAGGTAGGATCAACATTAAAACAGCCATCTTATCAAAAACAATCTGCAGATTTAACACAGTCCATCAAAATTCTAACATAATTCTTTAGATAAACAATACTCAACTTAATACAAAAACAAACAAACAAACAAAAACCCAGCATAGCTAAAACAATCTTATACAATAAAAAGCTTCTAGAGGTACCATCATTCCCTGATTTCAAGCTCTACTACAGAGTACAGGTTGATCAACTGAATTGAATCAAAGACTCAGACATAAATTCACATACCTATGGTCACTTGATTTTTGATAAAGAAGCCAGAAATATACAATGGAAAAAGAAAGCATCTTCAACAAATGGTGATGGTATAACTGCATGCTGTCACATAGAAGAATGTAAATAAATCCATATCTATTACCCTGAACCTATAGAAGTCCGGGTGGATCAAAAACCTCAACATAAACCCAGATACACTGAACCTAGGAGAAGATCAAGTGAGGAATGGCCTTGAAAGCATTGACACAGGATTCAACCTCCTGAACAGAACACCAATAGTGCAGACTCTAAGATCAACAAGTAAGAGTTGGGACCTCATGAAACTGAAAGAAAAAACAAAAGCTTCTGCAAGGTAAAGGACACTGTCAGTAGGAAAAAAAGGCAGCCCACAAATAGGGAGAACATTTTCACTAATTCCACATCTAACAGAGAGACAATATCCAAAATAAATAAGGAACTCAAGAAACTAGACACCAACAAACTAAATAATCCAATTGAAAAATGGGGATGCAGATCTAAATAGAGAATTCTTTTTTTTTAATTAATTAACTTATTTATCATGTATACAGTGCGTGCCAGAAGAGGGCACCAGATCTCATAATGGATGGTTGTGAGCCACCATGTGGTTGCTGGGAATTGAACTCAGAACCTCTGGAAGAACCGTCAGTGCTTTTAACCCCTGAGCCATCTCTCCAGCCCCTAAATAGAGAATTCTCAACAGAGGAATTGCAAAAGGTCAAGAAACAAAGAAATACTCAACATTATTAGCCATCAAGGAAATGCAACTTAAAATGATTAAGGGATTACATCTTGTACCTGTCAGAATGGCTAAGATCAAAAACACAAGTGACAACTTATGTTGGTTAGGATGTGAAGCAAGGAGAACATTCCTCCACTGCTGGTGGGAATGCGAACTTGTATAGCCATTTTGGAATTCAATATGGCAGTTCCCTCAGAAAATTGGGACTCAATCTACCTCAAGACTCAGCTGTATCACTCCTGGGCATATGCCCAAAGGACACTCCATCCTACCACAAGGACACTTGCTCAACTATGTTTATAGTAGCTTTATTTGTAATAGCCAGTAGCTAGAAACAACCTAGATGTCCCTCATCCATTAATAAACAAAATGTGGTACATTTTCATAATAAAATATTAGTCAGCTGTTAAAGACAATGACATCATGAAACTTGCAGGCAAATGGATGGAACTTAAAAAAAATTATCCTCAGTGAGGTAACTCAGACCCAGAAAGACAAGTATAGTATGTGCTTACTTATATGTGGTTATTAGCTGTAAAGTAGAAGATAATCATGCTATGGTCCACATATACAGAGAAGCTAAGTAACAAGGAGGGATTGAGGGGGGAATGCAAGGATCTCCCTGGGAAGGAGAAATAGAATAGATTTCTTTGGTGGCCTGAGGATGGGTTGGGTAGGGAACAGGAAGGATCAAGTTGGGGTAAAGGGGAAATACAAGGAGAAATTCCTGGAATTAGGGGGAATTTTGAGGGCAAGGTAGAAACTTGGTGCAATGGAAACTCCATGGAATCTAAGAGAGTAACCCTAGCAAAGACTCTTGCAATGGGGACAGGGAACCTGAACTGGCTATCTTCTGTAACCAGGCAAGACCTCAAGTCGAGGTATTGGGATACTGACCCAAACACACAACCTTCAACCCACAGTGTGCCCTGCCTGCAGGTGTTCTGGGACCAGAGCCTAGCAGAATCTTCATCCAAGAGACCAGAGAGACTTTGCCGGAACTCTGTACACTTCAACTCGCCACTTTTCCAACTAAGGATCTCTGGAACTCACTCTCATCTGCCTGTTTGCTGCAATCTGGTAAGATATCCCTTTTCCCATGGGGCAGACCCAGCACTGTTCACTCTGGGTCCATTTTTTTTGGTTTCGGACTGAGTGGTATAAATATTTTGTTAGTTTGAAATAGACCTTTATGATTTTAAACTTTTATCATTTAAAAATACATGAGTTAAACTTAAGTTGTATAGACTTAGCTTATATTTTAAATTAGTTAAATAGACCTTTATGACGTTAAATGTTTACCAACATTTTAAAAAACAACTGATAAGAACAGATGCAGAGTCCTGTAGCCAAATATTAGGTTGAGCTCAGAGGAGTCCTGATAATGAGGGGGAGGATGCTTGGAGGAACCAGAGGAGTAGGGACACCATAAGAACACAGCTCACAGAACCAATTGAGCAGGACTCATGAGGGTGCACAGAGATCAAGGAACCTGTAGGGGTCTGCCCTAGTTCCTCTGCATGTATATTATGGCTGAGTAGCTTGGTGTTATTGTGGGATTCCTAATAGTTAGAGCTGGGGAAGTCTCTGACTCTTTTACCTACTTGTGAGACCTCTTCCTCCTACTGGGTCACTTTGTACAGCCTTGATGTGATAGTATGTGCCCAGTATTATTGTAGCATGTTACGCCATATTTGGCTGATGTCCCTGGGAGGCCTGCTCTTTTCTGAGACAAGGAGGAGCGATGATGGGTCTGGAGAAGAGGTGAGGTTAGGGGAGAGACTTGGGAGAGGGAGAGACAGGAAACTGGGACAAGACTGTAATATAAAGAAGAATGAAAATAAAAATATAAAACCATAATGATGAAGAAATCAAAGTTGTAGTGGCATGTTGGTGGAATATAGGGAAATTTGAAGAAGGGAAGTAGGGTGGATATTATGTCATTATGAAAACGTATTGAATTCTACAAAAGTAAAAACTATATAATTTTTAAACAGAAACACATCTTAGTTTTAAAGACAGACACTGCCTTAGAATAAAAGGATGGACAAAAGTGCTCCAATCCAATGGGACCAGAAAACAAGCAGGCATCACTATTCTAATATCTGACAAAACAGACCTCAAACTAAACCCAGGTGGTGGTAGCACACAACTTTCATCCCAGCACTCAGGAAGCAGAGATAAGTGGATCTCTGTGAGTTTGAGGCCAGCCTGGTCTGCAGAGTGAGTTTTAGGACAGGGTCCAAAGCTACAGAGAAAGCCTGTCTCAAAAAACAAAAGAAAAAGAAAAAGTAGACTTCAAACTAAATCACACAAGGACCCAAATTAGCATAGTCAGACATTAATAGGGAAATATTTCAACAGATACCAAAGATATTCATATTATAAAGGAATATTTTAAAAACCTGTACTCCGTGAAGCTGGAAAATCTAAAAGAAATGCATGAGTTTCTAGATTTGGCCAAACCTCCAAAATTAATTGAAGAAGAAGTTAACAATCTAAACTAAGCCATAAGAAATGAGAAGATTGAAGCAGTAATAAAAAACCTTCCAGCTAAGAAAGTCCAGGGCCACATGGACCAGAAGGATTCACAGCAGCATTCTACCATTCAAAGAAAATCTAGTCAGTCCTTAAAACAGAACTAGCACTCCCCCAAACTCCTTCTATGAGGCCAATACCATTCTAATACCCAACCAGGTAAAGACACGCATGCAAATGCACACACACCACACACAAACATACCCAACGCACACATAACACACACAACACACAAACATACACACACACCACACCATACACACACAAACATACACACACATAACATATACACAAAATACACACACAGTAAATAAGGGAAAAAATAAAGAAAACTACAGCCCTCAATTCTCCAATCAAAAGACACAGACTGTCTGTGTGGATAAAGAGACAACACCCTTAAAATATTATGCCAATATCCCTAACAAACATAGACTTAAAAATAATAAAATACATGCAAACAGAAATGAAAAAAAAAGCATACAACATGACCAAGTTGGCTTTATTCCTGAAATGCAGGGATTTTCAACATACTAATGTCAATAAATGTAATAAACTATATCAGTGGATATAAAGATGAAAATCACATGATCATCTCAGTAAATACTGAAAAAAACTGTTACAAAATCCAACATGCCTTCTAAGACAAAAGTCAAAGAGAATTAAAGGCTAGAGGGTGTTGGGACCCAACCCCCATGGGGTCTCTGTGAGTTGTTTTCCAGCATAATAACAGGTGCCTCCTGTTTTTCTAAGCCCCGCCCACTAACATCCTGTTATGAACCTTTCTTATTATTGAAACATTATGCCTTGTCCCCATCCCCTTCTTGCTTCGTTGGTTGAGGAGGGGGTTGTGGTTTCCTTGTTTATGATAGAGCGTGGCAGTGTGTTCTGCTAGCAGGTGATGTTTTCCCATCTCCTCTTGTATATAAGCTGCTGGCTGCAATAAACTGATGTCATTTGGTAGAAGCTTGTGTCCTTCTTAATCCTCAGATTCTCGATTGTTCCGTTTCTTCAGTCGCTGGCACTGGTGCTGGCGCTGGCTCCAGGGACAATTGGAGGTCCCACCAAGATCCGGGAAAACAGTCGCATCCTGATGGATCACTCCTAATGATTGTGGCCACAAGACAAGGAGGAGCGCACTGGGGTTGACAGTGCCGAATCAAAAGTACGTAGCACTACCATCGGTAAATGACTGTAAGAATGAGGATTTCGAGTTCCTAGTTACTTTTGCGGGACCAACTCACTCAGTTATTGAAACAGCAAGAAAAAGAAAACAGGAGGAAATAGAGTAGCTGGGTGTGGTGGCACACGCCTTTAATCCAGCACTCAGGAGACAGAGGCAAGCAGATTCTGTGACTTCAAGGCCAGCCAGGTCTATAGAGTGAATTCAAGGGCAGCCAAAGTTACACAGAGAAATCTTGTCTCATAAAAGGAAAAGATAAAAGTAAAAGAAATAGAATAATGAAAAGGCCACTTAAGATGGAAAATACACAGAGAGTCTGGATACTATATGCTATATTGTTGACTTTACATTGTTTGATTTCTGAGGAAAGAGCTACAGCTGCTACAAAACATTTGATTATCAAGGCTGCTAAATTAGTCCAACTTATACTTTTCAAAAATGCTTTGAATTCAAACTGTAAGTCTAAGGACAGGCTACTTGGAGAAAGATTTCTTGCTTGTGCTTTCACAGAAAATGAAAAGCTGTGGATTCCTTCCAGACTAATATGGTTTGATCAAGCAAGACCCCCTGAAGCATTGGCCCAACTGATCCTACATCTAAAACAGCCGAGACAATACAGCCTTGCAAACTACAAAAACAAGGACCTGACCAGATTTCTATGTTTTATCATGAACCCCATGGACATCGCCTCCAACCAGCAGGAAACAGTTTGGAATGAACGACGCCCAAATTCCCAAATACTGTTTATTTGATATGGGATTGAATCTAAGACAGGTGCTATCTATAAAACAAAAAGGGGGAGATGTTGGGACCCAGCCCCCACGGGGTCTCTGTGAGTTGCTTCCAGCATAACCACAGGTACCTCCTGTTTTTCTAAGCCCCGCCCACTAACATCCTGTTATGAACCTTTCTTGTTATTGAAACATTATGCCTTGCCCCATCCCCTTCTTGCTTCATTGGCCATGGCGGGGGTTGTGGTTTCCTTGTTTATGATAGGGCGTGGGAGTGCATTCTACTAGCAGGTGATGTTTTCCCATCTCCCCTTGTATATAAGCTGCTGGCTGCAATAAACAGATGTCATTCGGTAGAAGCTTCTACCAAATGACCTGAGTTGTGTCCTTCTTAATCCACAGACTCTTGCCTGGTCCACTTCTTTGGGCACTGGTGCTGGTGCCGGTGACAAGAGGGAACATAATAGAAGCTGTATATGAGAAAAACATAGCCAACATCATTCTAGATAGACAATAGCTTGAAGCAATAACATGGAATTTGAAAACAAAATAAAGATGTCCACTCTCTCCAGTCTTTTTCAACACTGTGCAAGTTACTAACTGGAGCAATAAGGGAAGAGAAGAATATCAAAGGGATACAAATGGGAGAGGGGAGTCAAACTATCCTGATCCAGCAATATGACACTATATATTACAGATACAAAAAATTCTGCCAGAATATTTTGAGAAATAATCAACAAATTCAGAAATGTGGCAAGATACAGACTCATCTTGCAAAAATCAATATTTATTTCTTACAACAACAAATATACAGAGGAGATCATGAACACACTCCCATTCATAATAGCCTCAAAGAAAATAAAATATGTAGGAATAAATCTAACTAAGGAAGTGAATGATCTCTATATTGGAAACTTTAAAGCTCTAAAGAGATAAAGACACTAAAAAATGTAAAGACATCCTGTGTTCGTGAATTGGTAGAGTTAACATTGTAAAAATTATGGGTTGATCGAAAGCTGTTTACAGATTCAGTGTAATATCAATCAAAATTCCTATCTTATTCTCTGCAGAAATAGAACAAACTATGCTAAAATATACAAGGAACCACGAAACACTCCAGATAAAAAAAATAATACTGAACAAAAAGAACAATGCTAGAAGAATTACCATTCCAGACTTTAAGACATATTATAGAACCATAGTAATAAAAACAATGTATTACTGGAACAAAACAGATATGTAGAGCAATGGATCAAAAAATTGAAGACAAAAATGTGAACACACATAATTTCAGTGATTTAATATTTGACAAAGATGCCAAAAGCATGAACTAGAGAAAAGAAAGCATCTTCAACAAATGTTGTGGTAAAACTGGATGTCTATACACATAAGAATAAAATAAGACCTGTATCCATTATACCTTGTAGACAAAACTAACTCCAATTTTATATAAGACATAAACTGGAAACTGCTAAAACATAGGTAGTACCCTCCATGGTGTAGCTGTAGGAAAGGACTTAGGAATGGGAATAGGAATGTTGAAGCTGTATGAATCGAACCCCATTTACCCCAAAATTAAGACCAACAATTGATAAGCAAGTCCTCATGAAATTGAAATGTTTCTGCACAGCAAAAGAAGCAATCAACTTGGTGAAGGGGAAGCCTACATAATGGGAAAGAATATTTGCCAACTATATACCTGACAGAGGCTTAATATTCAGAATATACAAAGACCTCAAAAAGCAAAGAGGTTTTTTTTTTTTTTTTTTTTTAATGACCCATTAAAAACCAGTGGACCTGGGACCAGAACCGAGTTCTCAAAAGAAGAAAAAGAGGATTTCTAGGAGACATCTCAAAAAGTGTTCACCATCACTAGCAATTAGGGAAACACAAATCAAAACAACTTCGAGGATTTTATTTTACCCCAGTCAGAATGGCAAACATCAATGGAACACCCAACAACAAATGCTGGAGGGAGTGCAGGAAAGGGGGAGCTCTCATTCCCTGTTGGTAGAATTGCAAACAGGTACAGCCACCACAGAAATCAGTGTGGAGAATTCTCAGAAAGCTAAAAATAAATTTACCATATGACCCAGACATATAGACTGACCCAAAGGACTTCACATCTCTACAGACACGTGTTCATTATGTTCCATTCACAATGGCTAGGAAATGGAAGCAACCTAAATGTTCTACAACTGATGAAAGCATATGTGGCACATGGGATATAATAGTATCCGAATTAAAGAAAGAAGAAAACATGATTTTTGCCGATTTTTATTTGAATTAGAAACAAGATTGTTTTATATGACAATCCCAATTCCCTCTCCCTCCCCTCCTCCTCTACCACCCCCCCTCAACTAAAACCCTACCTATCCCATACCCTTTCTGCTCCCCAGGGAGGGTGAGGCCTTCCATAGGGGGTCGTCAGAGTCTGTCATGTTCTTTGGGATAGGGCCTAGGCCCACCCCCGTGTGTCTTGGCTCAAGGAGTATCCCTGGATGTGGATTGGGCTCACAAAGTCCACACCTATGCTAGGGATAAGTACCGAACTACTACAGGAGGCCCTGTAGATTTCAGAAGGTCTCCTCATTGACACCTAGGTTCCTGGGTTCCTGGGGTCTGGATCAGTCCCATGCTGGTTTCCCAGCTATCAGTCTGGGGAGCAAGAGTTCCCCAATGTTCAGGTCAGCTGTTTCTGTGGGTTTCACCAGCCTGGTCTGGACCCCTTTGCTCTTCACTCGTCCTTCTCTGCAACTGGATTCTAGTTCAGTTCAGTGTTTAGCTGTGGGTGTCTGCTTCTACTTCCACCAGCTCTGGATGAAGGCTATAAGACGGCATATACGACAGTCATCAATCTCATAATCAGGGGAGGGCATTTAAGGTAGCCTCTCCTCTGTTGCTTAGATTGTTAGTTGGTGTCATCTTTGTTTTCTGAGGTAAATAGATGGAAATAGAAAGAATGATATTGAGTGAAATAACCCAGAAATAGAAAGATAAATGCTCTGTCTTATTAAAGGCTCCTAACTCCAAATTTTCAGATGTGAATATTTCCTGAAGTAACTACAAAAACCAGGAACATAAAAGGGGAACATTGTCAGCATGTTAGGGCAGGAGAGTGATATTTGTGAGAAAAGGAGGGATAGCAAGGCACAATATGCTGACCAGGGAACAGGGGAGAAGGTGTTTCCTTAGGGAAATAAGTACAGAAGAGGGTAGTAGGAGAATAAGGGAAATAGCAGGATACAGTTGATCTTCTGGGAGGAAAGGGAAAGGGGTGGGGGCTCCCTTAAGAAGAACAAGGGAGTGAAATACAGGAGGAAGTAGGTAAAAAAATAGTATGGATGACTGAAAAAACCACGAGGCATCATGCTATTTACTATTTATCAAAAAAGCTATAGTGCACATAATTTGGTATATAAATGTGTGTGTATAGTTTTAGTGAACTTTTCTTATCTGAGCCAAAAATGCTTCCTCCAAGAGCCAAAGATCACCTAACAAAAATCCCAATATCCAACATGAAAATCCCTCTATGAAGATGCTGTCCATGGATGTCTAAAAGACTCTCAAATGTAAAGCCTATTGCTGTTTCCTTTGGTCACCCCTCCTTGTGGCTGGAGACGCCAGGCATTTCAGACACAGGTCCCAGAGGCTCCTGAGATGAATGCCCCATCCCTAAGGACTAACTTCCATGATACCAGAAGGTACCATGCAGTCTTCCAAAGGACAGAGGCAACCAAGAGTCCCACCCAGCTATGACACCTATGAATCACATCAATTACTAGCATGGCACAATAACCCTATGGGTGCAGTAATGGCACACATACCTTTGTGGTAACCAACAGTTCTCCAGGTAGATTGGAGACCTATTCAACAAGAGGTATACCATGCCTGGTACTGGAAACCACCCAACTACCTTCTGCACCACCACACTTTTCTAGCTTCCCTCTAGCATCAGCAGGCATCAGTGCTATCTCTCACTTGCAGTACTTTTTCTTCTTCTGAAGTCTCAAATTTGGAGCTCTTTCAGTGTTAAATTAAATTTAATTAAATTAGTGAATATTCAATATTTTAATGTTAGCATTTTCTCCCCATCCTTCGTGTCCAGCAGTACAGAATCATCAAATTAACTATAACAATTTATAATTTACTAAATAACGGTAGTTTTGTTTGATAATCAGGATAATGACATTATTGAAAACACAAATAATTCTGTTTCCATTTTTACATTGATATTAAAATATTGATATTTTATATTGATATTAGAACCAAAAACCAAATATATGCTGATCCTATTTTTAAATGAAAATAGCTACTTTAATTTGAAGAATAGTTTGTAAACTATTTTCCAAAAGGAAGCAAACATGTTTGATATTTTCTCAGAACTCTTTAATAGCTAATTACACAGAGGACATTAAATCTGCTGTGGCATCCATCACCTTGTAACCTTTGGAAAATCCCACTGCACATTCCTAGGCAAGTCAGAGTAAACTCAGCAGGTGGTGTCCTAGCACGACTGTGACAAACAGCTTTTACCCTAGGGGTTTCCTGGGCACTTGGATTGGAGTTTATGAACGGCTGCTCTCTAGCATAGCAGAAAGATACTACAGAAGATCAAAACCCACCAAAGAATGCATCATGAGTTATTTCACAATGTAGTACACATGGCATGTGCTCATCTTTTCAGAAATGGTAGCAAAATAACCTCAACTGACCACCACAAACTCTTCCAATTAGGTAGTTCAGTGGTGTTAAATGTAGTCACACTGTCCTATCTTTTGTAATTATACTTGGATTTGTTTTTAAGTTATCAGTCATAGAGTCTACTGGTAATACAAGTTGTGGGTATGTGTTTGACCTTTACCATCTTGTCTGTTTTTAAACATTTCTTCAGTGAACACATACTGTAAAATGTGTAAGATGAAAGGAAATTTTTTTATTTTAAATTGAATAAAACAAATGTTCCAAGGAGGGCATGACAGTTCTCATCCTCTAGTGTGAACATGCTAATGGACAGATGGAGTGCTTCTGAGGAACTCCATTTGGGCTTCAACTATGACTTAATCAAGACTTAATGAGGTTTAGTGCCTGAATGGGGAACCTGAATGGGCCCCATGAGAGAAGCTGGGGATGCTGGGTTTTATTGTTGATTTTACATGAGAGGTGTGAGTTGGGGAGTGTGCCAAGCCAGAAAGATGCCTGAGCAAAACATGGTGAAAGGCCATAGTGTGGTGGGCCTGCGTTATTGTGACGGAGATGGTACCCTGCTGAGATGATTCAGAATTTGGATTTTATTCACAGGTAGTGAAGAGAAATCAGAGATTTTGGTTAGTGTTAATGTTAAGAAGGTCAATTCTCTACAATCTGGACATACATGGAGAAAGAACAAACATCTGTAAAGCCAATTTGAAAACTAAATGCTTGAATGGGAAGGTAAATGGGGAGGAGATAGAAATCAAAAGGAAGAGAATGGATGCTCCACAGCAAAGGTAAAAGGAAGAAAAGGAATGGGGTCTGATTCACGCTTTCTTCTTGCGGAAGTATCCATTCATTCATACCCAGTTTGACCTCATTCCATACTGTGTATCTATTTCATAGTAAAGTACTTTGAAGTCCAAGAATCTAGGAGGTACTGGGTGTGTTAGCTGGATTGGTTATGTTTTTAAGTTGTCTTCATGAACTAGATGTTTGCAGAGTTACTTTTCAATGTAGTTTTTTTCTATTTGTTTTTATGTTTAAGGCATAAAAATCTATAAAAATCTGATGTTGTGATATATACTAAAATGTCTACTATGTTCTCTTTATTTTAATAATGAATTAACATTCATGCCTAGATGAATAGCCAGTGGCTTCGTTAGCTCTTTTTATTTATAAGCCCAGTTTCTTTTCTAATCATCTGAATTTTTTCTGCTTTACATATTTACTCACTAAAATTCAATGAAAAGGGGGAATTATTTCATTGTGAATTCTAAATGCTCTGTCCATAAATAGCACTAAAATGACACATACACAACTATTTTAATACACTGGATCCAATTTTCTGATGACTTAAAGGTATGTTTTAAAAATCAGATCATTTAAAACAAACTAGAAACTGGACATTAAAGGCTGGTACTATGATCTCTTTCATGTAAAGTACCATTGGTATCACAAGTAACTATTACTTCCTCTCATTTTCCTTTAAAATACATTTTTGCTTTTTCATGTATCTTGCTGTTTCAGAACAAAACACTGTGCTTTGTGTTAAAATTAATTATTTTATTAGGAAGCACGTTGGCCTTGCGATTTTATGCTTATGCACAACATCTCATGACTCAGAAACATGCAGGAGCTACCAGAGCCAGCCCTCCCGTTACCATATTGCTCTTAACAGAGCAGAAGCCATGCCCGGGCTTTTCCTCCTGGCAGAAATATCATTTAACGGGGTGAAGGTCCCTGGGAACTTGAAACAGTGGTCTCAAGTGTGGCAGCAGCTGCTGTGCGGGCCATAACTTACCCTGTGAGGACAGAGTCACCATCATCTGGACTCAGGGGACATGTAGAGTATCATGTCCAAGGAGTGCCGTTCTAAGAAAAACTGTGCTTGGAGCACTTATTTGTTGGCAATGCTCACTGACTGAGGTTCTGTCTGGCATAACTGTGGATTTTTCCCAGAAAGCGGGGGGGGGAACAATTATGTAATTTAATTTAATGCATGCATCCCTTGTGTTTGTTTCCTTGCTTTTTATTTAGTCTCTATATATATATATATATATATATATATATATATATATATATATATATATGCAAGGCAGGAGGGATATGGTGAAATAGGGGAACATTTGTACTGACACTAAGACTTAAAATTCTAGTCTGAGTTAAGGCCAACTTTAAACGGCCAACTGATATCTGAAGAAACAACTATAACTTGTCTGATTAAGGCCTAAATGTGATAAGTCTTATTATTAACTTCAAAAATGTAGGTAAATGGCTTTCAGAAAATTCCTGTGCAGAACTCTCAGGGACGCTAAAACACGGAGGCAAAAGGATTCTGGAGAAATGGTTCTCTCCATGCCTGGTCTAGAGAGCAGCTTGCCTTGGCAAGCCGTGTCTGCAGCTCACAACTGTGGTATACAGAGCATAGGCAGCATGGGCACAAAAGCGGGCCACTGATTTTCATGTCCTCTGTAGTACGCAGTAGTTGTGGGCACAGAGGAGGCCCACAACTGGGTGTCACATGCACTGTAGAACCCAGGAGACACAGGCACGGTGGCAGGCCTTTGGGTTTCAGATCCACTGCACCTTTTAGACTGTGTCCTGCGCTAGTATTTTCCATAGCCTGGCTAGCTGTTTTCTTTGAGTGTTCTTTCCTTTCCTTTGGGAATTTTGAACGGCTTAAAGGTAGTACATCTCTTGCTTATCAGGGAAAGAGATGGAGGACACCTTTGATATTCAGACATGGCTTCTTTATTCCCTTCCTGCTTCTCAAGATGCTGTCTGTGTCATTCATCTGTATGGGAGTGAAAGGTGGCTGCTTTGGTGACCTGGCTCACCGATTTCTTCACAGGTTGCCCTGCATCTGAGGGAGGAAGCTTCTTGAACATATCACTGTTTTCTTTGCTGCCTCTTGTTATTTTTATTCTCTTCTCTCTCACTCCTCAGTACTTTCTAGAACCTTCTGCCTTGCCGGTGCTACACCAGGCACTGCTTGTTTCTCCTTGGCTTTCTCTTTCATTCTCCTCCATGTGTTTGTTACTTTATGGAAAACTTTCATGTTTTGGAAGGCAGCAGTTCAGGGAGTGTCATCTTTTTGCCCTCATTTCAACAAGGCCTTTTTCTTTCTGTTGCAAGTCCTTCTGGGCACAGAGTCTACTGCATCTCTGAGGCTGGACCATCCAAATATTTCTTGGTCTAGCGCCTCAGCGTCCAGGGGTGGCTCACAAGCTGGAAAGGGGAGTATTTAAGATTTTCCTTTTCTGTCTCTTTATAGTATGTGCCTCAAATGCATTCAAAGGTGTGACATGAAGGGCCGATGTTTCACTTTCTCAAGGAACTTTGGCCCTGAAAAGACTCTCCTAGTCCATTGTTTCCAAGAAAATTATTCCCCAAGTTAACCTTCTCCTCAAACCAAGAATCTCCCTGCATATCCAAGATAAAATTTATTAAATCTGTGGGGACACCAAAGGAATAAGTAATTGTAAATTGTGTCACTGTGCCCACCCCTGACTCCATTCTGCATCCCTAGTTCAGAAGAACGTGTCTTCCCAAGTATTTGTAGCACACTTCTCAGGAAGTCACCTGCAATTGATCTGTCTCCCCAGTCCACTTCCCACAGCCTTGACTAATAGTCAAGGTTTCTGAACTCTTGAAGTCTGGCAGATACTTATTAATAACCTGACCTCGCTTCACCACACAGTGTGTTCACTCTCTGGCTCTTGCTCTTGTTCAAAGAAAACAGCTAGCCAGGCTATGGAAAATACTAGCGCAGGACACAGTCTAAAAGGTCTCTGTCTCTCTGTGTCTGTCTCTCTGTCTCTCTTTAAGCTTTTGTGCACTCCCACTGGCACTCTCATTCTTTCTGTGTAGCTACACTACTTTACCCACAATGATTTGTTGGCAGTCCTTAGTCCTTCTGTTTTGAACCCCTCTTTCTTTCTTTCTTTCTTTCCTTCTTTCTTTTGGGGGGGTGGGGTTTTGAGATGGGGTTTCTCTGTGTAGCTTTGGAGCCTATCCTGATACTCTCTTGTAGACCAGGCTGCCTCAAACTCACAGAAATCCGCCTGCCTCTGCCTCCCCAGTGCTGAGATTAAAGGCATGTGCCACCACTCCTGGCTTGAACCCCTTCTTCTACAATAGCAGTGATGAGACTAGCTAGTCAGGTGCTGCATGGAGTGGGGGGCAGCATCCCTGGATACCCAGGTCTCTAAAGCAGACCTCTGCAGCAGCTATCTTCTCCTCTTCTCATTGGCATCTCCCTTGGGACTTTAGAATCTAAACAAATTAACCCTGTGAGCCATCTGAAAGCCCAGCAGGCCTCCTTGAATGCATTTTAATACTTCAAGAAATACACTAGTTTATTTATATAAAACAAGTCACAGGCCACCCGACACTTCTATACAGTAATGTTTAAAAGGGTAATAACATTTTTAAAAATGAAAATAAGTACAAATGCCATCAGTTAATGCTTACTTCTTTTGCAGATGACCCAAGTTTTATTCACAGCACCCATATTAGGAAGCTCATAACTCTAGCTTCATTAAGAATCCTACACTTTTGTCTTCCAAGGTCACCTGTACTTACATGCATACACCCACACTTTAGCACAAATATGTGCACATAAATGTGTGTACACACACGCACACACACTCAGCACAATGTTAACTCACAGTAGCAGAAGAGGTCATCTGTGGTCCTGTGAATACCTTTATATTGGGCCAGTCACTCTACGACTGTATGACTTTTATTTGATATATTATCTATACAATCATCTACATATAAATTTCTTTTTTCTTTCTTCATTTTCATTTAAATTAGAAACAAGATTATTTTACATGTCTATCCCAGTTCCCTCTGCCTCCCCTACTCCCCAGCTGGCCCCCAACTAGCACCCTACCTATCCCATACCCTTTCTGCTCTCCAGGAAAGGTGAGGCCTTCCATAGGGGATCTTCAGAGTCTGTCATATCCTTTGGGATAGAGCCTCGGTCAACCCCCTTGTATCTAGGCCCAGGGAGTATCCCTGTACTACATATAAATTTCAAAACAGAAGTGAAGATTCATTATTTCCTATTAGTTGTTTGATAGTGTGTAGGTAGATAGTTGGATGAGTGGACGGAGAGGTGTGTGTGGGTAAGTTTAGTGCTTGACTGTTTTTGAAATGCTGCATAATGGTGGGAAGCTTTCTGATACCACCATTCTAGCTCCTTTTTCCTTCCATCTTTTCTTGATGTTTTGTTAATAATGGCGATGGTGATGATGATGATGATGATGATGGTGGTGGTGGTGATGATGATGATGATGATACTGCCCTGTGATCAGCTCCCCCTAGTGTCCCAATACAAACTGAGAACCAGTGTCATAAGGGCCTTGGGCAGCAAGACCACTCACCCCACCCACCGATTCTAAATTACCTAAGTTACATGTACCTCAAAATCTCAGCTTTGGCCTGTATTTTAATCTCCTGTCCAATTTGTTCATTTGTAAACATTATGTGGAGGGCATTGTTTTTTAATCCATTGTTCAAAGATGAATTTTAAAATGTGTGTGAGGAACAACTCTCCCTGAGGAAAATCTTCTTTGCCAAACTGCCAATAAGATAACTTATAGTAATATATCACTACATCATAGAAACTGTATCAGTCTGATTTTAAAATGATACATGAAAACAAACTAATGTAGCCAAGAAATGTTCCTGGCTCCTTGGTTGTTTTTAATTGATGTCGAAATTAAAACAAATGTAGTCACATCATTGTTGGAATAATTGTTGATCTTGATAGCACAAGGACAAACACAGATATTACCAAATACTTGGAATCTGCTGAAAAACTTTGAAAAAAAAAGGAAATTTGCCAGCCACATAAAGTGTAGAGGAGAAACCAGGCAGTTTAGAGGAAGTTGGGTGGTGAGGGTGCTTGAGAATGTTCAAAGGTTTCACACAGCAATTTACTATTCATCTCTGTCACTGCGCTAGAACATGAAGGTCACTAACTGTATCTCTTCTCCATTACTGATTGTCCTAAGGTTTTTTTTAGCTTATGTTAAGTGATCATTATACTGAAAATGCTCAGATGCAGATATTAGCACTGCCTGATAACTTAAATCTAACTAAAGGAATTGTGCTTTAGACTATCTTGAAGACTTGGTTACCCACCAATCACTCAGCACTTACTGAGAAAATGCTCCAGAAAAGATAGAGATCTTGTCACTCCTTCTGAAACAAAGATTATATGTAGAGCCAAAGATTTACAAAACTGTGGGGAAAGTGCAGATATCATTGCAATGGGCTAAATGAGTTCAGAGGTTCAAGAGACTTCTTCCTACTGAGCTATGCATGAAGTATGAGTAGACGTTTTCTAAGAGGGAATGGAACTGAAAGATCCTCCCAGAGGAGAGAGTGAAATGGAAGGGTGGCCCCAGCTAAAGGCACATCACCAAGAAGTGTTTAGGTAGGAAAGTGCAGAGCAAATTTGAAAATAGTGACCCAGGTTTAACTGAAGCATTTTCTAAGGAGGTATAGAGAGCTGAACTGAAAGAAAACTGATCAGCTGAGACCTCTAAATGCCAAAGTAAAAGCACTGGGCTTTAAGTAAGAGGTTGTTGTGAGCTGTCTTCAGCAGCAGCAGGAGTAAGCTGTTTAGTCTAATGAGGGAATGTAGGCATTGGAGATCCAGTGAATAGAGGAAGAAAGAAGGTGGTGGTATTGGGACCAAAGGCACAAACAGCCTAATGAAGTCGAGCTCTCTGGGGTTTGTTTATGTGGAGGAGTTAAGATGGTTGTGGCTTTAGTATGACTCAGAATAGTAACACTGATAAGGAGCAAAAGGAGGAGAAACTGAAGCTCAGGCAGTGGGGAAGGGGGCTTGAATGTTTGCACTTCTCCTCTGCCCCACAGCAGTCTGTGCGCTTTACATGTGTGACTCCACTGATTCCTCAAGCAACCGCACATCTCCAAGACAATCTCCCAAAACTTGTAGAAGCTACAGGGCTAGCAAAGAGACCAGAATCCAATCCCTAGGAGCAGAATTCCAGGACCCAGTTTGTTGAATGTACTGAATTATGTTGGGCTTAGAGGCAAAGATAAAAGAGAAGGAAAAACAAATGAAATGAGTAGCCAGTGGTTATCAGGGAATTTTGAGAAATCCCAGGAAATACTATACAGAAACACAAGAAGATCATGTCTATGGGAAGAAGGGGATGAAAATGCAGTGCCAGGGGCTTGGTGGCCTAGGAGATTGCTTATTCCAGTTGGAAATGACAGGTTTAGAATATAGTAGACACCCGACTTCTTCCAGGAGAAAGTGCTAAAACCCAATACCCACATGAAAGAGATAAAAGAGATGCCAAGTGCCTCTCCTATCCCCCCATTGCCTTTCTCTCTTTATTTGTCTCTGCCTCCAGAGGGCTATGATGCACTAGTGGCCTTCTCTGGGGCAAGCTGTGCTAAGACAGCAACAGGGCATAAATGGAGCCAAGACCAATGGCATTTGTTCCTGCTTGATGATCTTAAGTTTCTCAATTAGAAAGAGGTTAGTGTGTGACAAAACATGAAGATTGTGTCACAGGGAAAGAGCCACAGCACAGCATAGTCTCTAGTCTAACTAGTTGCCAGCAGTCTATGAGTCTCTTTTGCATTATTTAGCAGTCTGGCACTAGTCTGCTAGCAAGCAGAGTTGTAAGGGTGAAAGGGTAGAAGATATCAGTGAACTCACTTTAAAAAGCAGAAAGTACTTTTAAAATCTGCTTTGCATGCCCTTGGGGTGCAGGCTGGAACAGTGGAAGCTGATCAGAGAGCTAGATAAAAAGGCGGAGGACCCCAGGCAGAGGGGCCCAAGTGGACAGGCCTTGAGGAGGAGTTGCATCCTTCAAGAATTTAAGGGGGAACAGCAGGCTGAATGGTGCCCCTGCCACCTCCCTGTGGAGCCCTGAGCAGAGGGAGTTAGATGTTAGAAATACAATCAAGGAAAGTAGTTAAACATATTTGGTAGAGAAGGAAGGAAAGGCAATGCATAAGTACTGATCATCACGAGTAATGCCTTCAAAATAATTCAAAAAGGAAGTTATCGTACACAAATAGTGAAACTTGGAAGAGCTTGTAATCACTAAGTACAGATTCAAGTAGCTATTAAGAAAACAACTACTAATCTTTATGTGATACCAGTGCTGAATAAATGGTGTTAGGAAGACAGTTCACAGTGAAAGCAGACTGTAAAAATACGAAATAAGAAAAGGTAGTCTCCTTAGCCTTTGAGAATTAAGGGAGTCGAGAGTGACTTTTATTGGGTCCCAACAGAAACCCTTATTAGA
Organism: Cricetulus griseus; assembly: GCF_003668045.3. Taxonomy (NCBI): domain Eukaryota; kingdom Metazoa; phylum Chordata; class Mammalia; order Rodentia; family Cricetidae; genus Cricetulus; species Cricetulus griseus. The sequence goes on from NC_048601.1 coordinate 83,181,939, forward strand.
TTTCAAGGTGGGACTAGAAGGAGAGAAAATGGTTTTCTAGCCATGGGCTGTACACTAATCTAGTTAAAATGGGGGAATGGATGTCTATAATCTAAAGCTATAACTACAAGATAACCATGTGGCTCTATGTGTGTGATTTCTTCTCTGTCTTTTGTTATTTTCAGAGATTATTTCCTTTGTGACAAGTTTATTTTGATAATGTATCAAAACTCTTGCTAAAAAGTATTTTTTTCTAAATGGACAGGTAATCCTAATTCATCATATGCCTTAGAGTTTCTATTGCTGAGATTAAACACCATAAGGAAAAGGCAAGTTGGGGAGGAAAGCTTTTTATTTGGCTTAGACTTCCACATTGTATCCAACATCAAAGGAAGTCAAGATAAGAATTCAAACAGGGCAGGAACCTGGAGTCCGGAGATGATGCAAAGCCCTGGAGGAGTACTGCTTACCTGCTTGTTCATCATGCCTTTCTTATAGAACCCAGGACCACAAGACCAGGAATATACCCACCCACAAGAGGCTGGGCCCTATCGCATCCAATTACTAACTCAGAAATGCCTTGCTGCTGGATCTTATGGCAGCATTTTTTCCACTGAGATTCCTTCCTTACAGATAAGTCCAGCGTGTGTCAAGTGGACATAAAACTAGCACATTATATAATCCTGTATATTAAGCTTGAATTCGGCTTTGTTTAATTAAGGAGATTTTCATAGCACTATCTTCCCAGCGTAGCAACTGCCATCTTTGTGAGTTCAGCAGTGCTTTTTTTGCAAAAATCCAAAACATCAAAACTTGCTGATTGTAAGTGTTCTCTCACAGAACAGGGTCATTGTACTCTCACCTAAGTACCCAACCACTCCTCCCAGCTAGCATGCAATTGTGCCTTCATTGCACATGGCTTAGTGGTCTTGGGGAGGACTCTGAATATATAGACAAAAGAGGCTAAGGGAAAGAGACTCCAGCTAGGCAATCATGGGAGAGCCACCATGAGTATCAGTTGAAGACTTTGCAGTGTGGCTGGCATTGGGTCTCACCTGTAAGTAACTCCCTGCCTGTGCTCTGTGACTAAACCTTACACATTCACTGGTGCCCTGGGCTAAGCTTTGATAAAAATCAGAACTCTGGTTTGTCATTGGAGCCTTTTAAGGAAAGAAAGACATTGCTTAATTCCCACAAATTCTCTGGTGAATTTGTTGGTGTTACAATTTCTCGTGGTATTTTTTAAAGAATTTATTTATTTATTGTGTATACTACATTCTGCTTCCTATATAACTGCACACCAGAAAAGGGCACCAGATCTCATAACGGATGGTTGTGAGCCACCATGTGGTTGCTGGGAATCGAACTCAGGACCTCTGGAAGAGCAGTCAGTGCTCTTAACCTCTGAGCCATCTCTCCAGCCCGACTCATGGTATTTTTAAAAAAATAAGATACTAGGATATAAAAATAGTGTGTAAAGATTAGAACGACTAGATTTTTTTTTAACAAAATGGGAGAAATGGCTAGAAAGCTTATGTAAGTTACAAGGGTCTGAATAAGTCATTTAGGATATGTAAACAGGACAGCCATTGCAGTAAGGTGAGCTCTGTAGAGACAACTCTGGAGCAAGCGAGAGCCGGATGGGCATTGTGCCTCGCGGAAGAAAATCAACTGAATGTGGGGCAAAGGCGATCCTAAGAAGCCGAGAGGCAAAATGTCCTCATATGCGTTCTTCGTGCAAACTTGCCAGGAGGAACACAAGAAGAAGCACCCGGATGCTTCTGTCAACTTCTCAGAGTTCTCCAAGAAGTGCTCAGAAAGGTGGAAGGCCATGTCTGCTAAAGAAAAGGGGAAATTTGAAGATGTGGCAAAGGCTGACAAAGCTCGTTATGAAAGAGAAATGAAAAACTACATCCCCCAACCCGCCCCACTAAAGGGGAGACCAAAATGAAGTTCAAGGACACCAAGGCACCGAAGAGGCCTCCTTCAGCATTCTTCTTGTTCTGTTCTGAGTATTGCCCAAAAATCAAAGAACACCCTTGTTTGTCCATTGGTGGGAGAGATGTGGAACAAAACTGCTACAGATGACAAGCAGCCCTATGAAAAGAAGGCTGCCAAGCTGAAGCTAAAGTACGAAAAGGATATTGCTGCTTACACAGCTAAAGGAAAACCTGACGCAGCAACAAAGGGGGTGGTCAAAGCAGAAAAGAGCAAGAAAAAGAAGGAAGAGGAAGATGATGAGGAGGATGAAGAGGAACAAAGATGAAGAAGATGATGATAATGAAAAAATTGGTCCTAGTGCTGTTTTGTTTTGTTTTGTCTATAAAGCATTTAGCCTCCCTGTGCACAACTCACTCCTTTTAAAGAAAAAAAATGAAATGTAAGGCTGAGTAAGATTTGTTTTTAAACTGTACAGTGTCTTTTTTTGTATAGTTAACACACTACCGACTGCGTCTCTAGATAGCCCTGTCCTGGTGGTATTTTCAATAGCCACTAACTTTGCCTGGTACAGTCTGGGGGTTTTAAATTGGCATGGAAATTTAAAGCAGGTTCTTGTTGGTGCACAGCTCAAATTAGTCATATATGGGAACAGTAGTTTTTTGTTTTGTTTTGTTTTTCATCTTCAGTTGTCTCTGACACAGTTTATACGAAGATAGTTGTTCTGTTAACTGAATACCACTTGGTAATTGCAAAAAAAAAAGAAAGAAGAAAGAAAGAAAGAAAGAAAGAAAGAAAGAAAGAAAGAAAGAAAATTGCAGCTGTTTTGTTGGCATTCTAATGTTTCTAGGGAAATGCAATTTTTTATTAAAAAAAAAGATGAGACAGATAGGATACTGATTTAAGGTATATCTAATCAAGGGTTATTTAAACATGCTTGATTCCTGCTCATGCTTTATATAAATACTGCACAGCAATGAAAAATAGTAGACAGGTGTAACCAACCCCAGTGTTCAATGCCCATACATGGAGTCCTACACTGATATAGTCAAAGGGATTAATATTTGCCCCCTTCACCCTCCAAGGTCATCTTAATCCCAGTGGGGCATCTATCAAAAGATTATGACAAGCCACCATTTTTCTTGTTCAGGGAGGCCACAGAGACACCACTGAGTGCATTCTTATGATGTTCAGTCTACAAAGAGTAGGATCAACAAAGAGAAAATATTCCCTTTACACTGCCAAGTGAAACAATGGTCAAGTAAGGCCTTTGACTGATGACCCCTAGATAGCTAACCAGCAAAAGAAAGACCAGAAGAGCCAGAGATTCCTCCCAAGCCCAAGTAACCCCTGACCAGATATTCAACTGGCCTTGGCTTTAAAAGGAAAATGATTAGTTTGGGTCACCTACCTGGTCTTCAACACCAAGCAGGAAAGTATAACCAGGATTAAGATGAGAAGTATGTTTCTTTAACAGTTCAAGAGATTGCAGTCCTCAGACATAGTCCTTACCAATATAAGATATTATTTAGACAACTGTTTCTCACTAATAAATTTCTTCTTGATTTAAAAAAAAGAAAAGAAAATATTGCCCAGAATAGGAAATGACCTTGTCTCAGTTAAACATTAAAGTGCCTACCTGAAACTGAGAAATATGGGACTATCCTCTTAAATGACAAGGACAAATATAAAAGTAAGGTTCTTACCAAGTATAAAACACTCTTTCTAGAAGAGTACTTCTCACAATCATGGTATGCCCTTCCACACCCTAACAAGTCATGTTTCATGATTAAAAGAGTCGTGGTGATTTGGATGAGAATATTCCCATAGGCTCATATAATTGAATGCTTGGTTCCCAGTTGGTGGAACTGTTTGAGAAAGATTGGGAGGTGTGGCCTTGTTGAAGGAGGTGTGTTACTGGGAGTAGTTTTTGATATTTTAAAAAGCCCACACTAGAACCAGTCTCTCTCACTCTCTCTCTTCCCTACCCTCTCTCTCCCTCTCTTTCCCTCCCCTCTAACTTGCAGATAAGATGTAAGCTCTTAGCTACTGTTCCATGCCTGCTCTCATGCTCCCTACCATGACAGTCATGGACTAAATTCTGAAAGAGTAAGCAAGTCCCCAATTAAATACTTTCTTTTATAAATTGCCTTGGACATTGTATCTCTTAACAGAAATAGAAAAATAACTAAGAGAATTCAAAAAGATGATGGTATTGATAATGAAGTTGGTTCTGGGAATAGACATAATTTAAAAGCAAAAATAATTGCAAAATGTAGTACCAAAACCAGGTTGTAGTGATGATTTTAATTTTGTGAGTAGTCTGTCTGTAAAAAAATATACAAAAGACTATCGGAGCCTCTCTAAGCTGGCACAGTTTTCAAATGTCATTAACTGGGTCTCTGTTATTCCTACTACTAAAAGTAATGATCATGGCTGGGTTACCATTCTTTAAACTTCCACAATGTGAAATAAATTATACATAGTGTGTTTTTGGTATTTTCTTTCGTTGTATGAAGCCTATTGTCTTAGGGTTTCTTTCACTGTGAAGAGACATCATGACCATAGAAACTCTTATAAAAGAAACATTTAATTGGTGCTAGCTTATAGTTTCAGAGGTTCAGTCCATTATTGTCATGGCAGGAAGCAAAGCAGCACACAGGCAGACATGGTACTGGAGAGGTAGCTGAGAGTTCTACATTACAGGAAGTGAACCGAGTCTCACACTGGGCATAGCTTGAGCATATGAGACCTCAAAGTCTGCCTCCACAGTGACACACTTCTTCCAACAAGGCCATAACTACTCCAACTTGGAGATACCCTCTAATAGTGCCAAACATTTAAACACATGCGTCTGTGGGGGCCATACCTATTCAAACCACCACACCTAGAAATAACACACTAGTGCTCCTGAAGAAATAAGAGGAGCTGAGAGATGACTTCAGTGAAGAACACTTGCTGCTATTGTGGAAGAGCCAGGTTTTGTTCCCAGCACCCACATGGCCACTAACAGGCAACTGTAATTACAGTTCCAGAGGATCCCATGCCCCCTTCTGGCCTCCTCAGACGAGAGTCACACATGTGGTGCACATATGTATATGCAGAAAAACATATATACAAATTTTAAAGAATTCTAAAAGATAATAATTAACAAACGTTTTGAAGACCTTATGGAAAAACTGGCTTTGGATTAGCTGTAAAAATAGAATAATAGAATAAGGAACAAGTCTTTCCAAAGTAAGGTTGATATTTTGGATAGAAAAATAATTTGGAAATAGCTACATTCAGTTCATATGAATGAAATGGACGAACAACAAACTCAAGGACCATGTAAGTAGACGTTTTGATCTCTTGAGAACCTGAGCCCTCTTAGGGCTCTGTGTCCTCCTCCCCTTGAGTGACGTCACCAGAAACTGCTCACAGCCCAGTGTAAACAAGCATCTGGGGAAGAAAATGTGGGTAGGGCAAGGGTCGGGGTATGCCTTCCTTCCGGAAAACCCTTAGGCCTTCTCTGGTTAGTGTTTGGGTATTTATTTTATTTTAGAAAAACAAGTTGAAGTTCAACTCTTCCCTTGGGTCACGAAAATGCTTAGTTTAGGACGTTGTCTGTCCTTGACAATGCATTTCCTTGCTGCCCTTCTTGCACATTGAACCATGCAGGACTGAGCTCCGCTGCAGTTATTGGTTGCTCTTCACAGACTGACAGGCTTGTCTGAAACCGCTCAGAGGAAAAGTTTCAGGTTACTGGGGCTTGCCAAGCCCACTGAGGAGCGAGCGGAGCAAAGCGGGGTGGGGACAGGAGGAGGAGCAGGAGGAGCAGGAGCGGGAGGAGCAGCAGGAGGAGGAGCAGCCTTTCACACTCCGCTGCTCCTCCTCTGATTGGCTCCGGGTTTCAGCTGCTTCGCTGGAACAAAAGGTCAAAGTGGACTGCAGTGTAAATGTGGAGGCAGCCGATAAATATCCTTGCCTGCAGCTGGAGGTGGAGAGGCAGCGTCAGCTGCAGCAGGTTGTGGGCTCCGCGGGTCCTGCACACCGGGCTTGGCTGGAAGACATTGGGGGATCCTGTGCAGATTCGCACACCAGGATGGCTTGTGAAATCATGCCGCTGCGAAGGTAGTGTTCGCTGCTTATGCTGTTTGGTATTTTCTGAGCAGTGTACCACAGTTCTCGGCCAGTGCTCGGCATCATTAGTAACATCACGGTGCTTTTTCCTTAGACCAGACAGAAACATTTAAATTTAACGCTCTGCTCTTTCACTCACACTTTTGTCCAGTTAATTATGATTATTGAGTTCACTTATATCCATCTTTTAATGGAAATGTATTTAAGATAATACCTCTGCAACTCGAAGCAAAGCAGGTTTGCTTTAGAATGGAATGGGCTTCTGGGCTCTCCAGGCTATGAGATCACTTCAGTGGGCTCAATAGCTGTATTTCATTATCTGTTCTCTAGGCAATGGCTTTCTCTCTTCAAGAAAATTATCATCATGGGAATAAAGGTTGAGGGCAGTGCCTCTCCTCGAATAATTCTAGGTAGATTTATTTTACCCAAATATCGCTGAAAACAAAACAAAACAAAACAAAAAAACAAAAACAAAAACAAAAAAAACTGCTGTGTAAGAGTGATTGAGTACAGGGTTCAGACCCTGCTGTTGGGGACGGTGATTAGGGGTCTCTGAGTCCGGTGGAAGTAAAGAGCCATAACTGTAAACAGCCCTGCCTGTTAGGTAGCACACTGCTGGTGAAGTAGATAGGAGTGCTGTGTCCTGGAGTGTTAGTGGAAGTTACCACAATGATGTCTGAGCCCTGTCCCCACGGAAAGTCTGAGTTGCTCAAGGTCACACAGTTCATGGTTTAAAAACTTATTTTGCTAATCAGATGGTCACGTTTTAATTGCAATTACTTTATGTACAGCGACATTCGACTATGAAGTTTCATTTACAATTTTCTATGTAAAAATGGTATTTTCAAAAATCAAATAAGGACAATTTATTGAAAAGAAAACCTAGACAATTGAATTTTTCTTTAAAAAAAAATCATGCTATTGATATTTTGTTTGTGCTTTAACACCAGAAATACAATGAATTTTTTTTGTTGTTGTTTTTTTATGGTAAGAAAGTTCCTACAGACTGACTGTGGTGAAAACTAATATGGTCGTTTTCTTTTGCTGTCCTGATATGCCCACTGCAATAGGACCTTGATGTGGTGTTCAGAGTTCCTTTCCAGAGAAGTAATACTTTAATATAGAAGGAAGTGCTGTATACAGGAGTCTATGCTTCTAGAGTAATTTAGTGCCAACGGCCACATGCTTGAAATTTCGAAGAGGACAAAACTAGTGTACACTTTTTGGAGGTTTAATGATGTCCAATTTCACAGTGGGGAACTTCTGTCCTTTTGATGATGTCAGTCATGAAGAGTTCTACACAGGTTGTGTTTTAGACAACCCTGTTGTAACTGCTTGCCGATAGAATACCTGCTATGAAGACCAAGAAGAGCAATGTGCTTTCCTGAAAACCATTTTACATTGTTGATCACTGTAGTGAACCTGGGGCTACCTAAATTTGCATTCAAGAATGCTGAGTCATGACTTTTGTCCTCCAGTCGCTGCACACCAGCCCCCTGTGCAGTCCAAGTCCAAGTTCAGGGGCTTGCTTGGTCTGATTGATTCCCTGGCAATCTTCACTTCCAGTTTATGACCGCTTTTGATTATAAACTTCCTGAAGGAAATGACCAGGTGTATGATGGAGCTTTCTGCACAAAGGTCCCTTGTGGCCGTAAGCATTTAGGCTTACCTTTGTGCTCCTGCAGTGTTTCTTCAGCCCAACATGCTTGGCTGTTATACTCCATGTTTGTTATGGAAATGATAACCACTGCTGAGGATCCCATCCTGTAGAATCCTGCCGTGTTTCAGAGTACCAAAGTGCTAGAAACTGACGAGATAAATAGCTTAAAGTTTAGCTTTAAATAACAAGTATAGAAATTCATGCTGAATATTTGCATTGAAAATACTGGTGCAAATTCTAGTTAATGATTATAGCTTGTCGAAAGCTATTGACAGCTGGTCCATGTAGTAATCTGACACTATAGTGCCCAACATTGCCACATAGCATATTTAATATCATGGCCTTATGAGAGGTATTCTTTTCCGTTTTGCCTGTTCAAACAAAACTTACAACATTGTTTAATGTTTTCTCTCTGATCAAACTCTACTGCCCTGCCACTTATCATGAGGTAATTAAGACACCAGTTCTGCTGTCCCACAGCAGTAAGGATGCAGAAACATCACCAGACAATTGCAATGCCTTGTGGTAAATTCTGTAATACACAGCATGATTAGGGTAATAACAGATGCACCCAGATGGATATGCTTTACCCTGTGTTTTATTCGACCTCATCTACGTGTCTGATGTTATTAGAGGGTACACATGTACTGTAATGTCTACCTAACTTATAATTTTCACAGATGACTTTTTAGCCTTTCTTCACATACTGTGCAAAGGTGTAGAAGATATTTTGTTACAGCTAATCTCCCATGAGATGAGAATGCACATACAGATAAAAAGTCAGAATGATTTAAAATGCCTTGGTCCTCTTTCCAGTCTTGTGTTGTCTGTGAACTTTCCACATAGGCCTGACTCTTGGAAACTCATGGGCTTCAGTGCAAGCTTTGAAGAGGCTATGTGTTGAAGTTCTGTTCCTTTGTAAAGTGAATGTTTCTAAGAGTTCATTTCAAATGACTTAAATTAAAAATGGAGTCTTATTAGCTAGTATAAAATAATCAGTCTTGTATTCTTTCTTTTTAGAGATTTTATTTGTATTTTAATCATGTCAGTGAGGAGGTGCGCATGAGCCTTTAGAGGTCAGAAAAGGTCATCATATCCCCTGGAGCTGGAGTTACAGGTGATTATGAGCTGATAACTGAACTCCACTCCTCTGCGACCTCTCCCCTAGTTATGTGTGAAAATTCTAAAATATTTACATTTTGTCATAAGACAGTAGGCTTTATAGCCTTTCTCTATCTGAAAAGAGTCCCTGAAATAAATAATATAAAGGGAGAAATGAAAGTGAAGAAGTGTGTTAAGAACTGAAAAGAAAGTAAGACTTTTACCTGTGGTGACTGGATTTTATGAGCTCCCAGGTCAGCTGATCGCTCAACTCCGTGTGTGATTCGCATTCTGTTGGTGTTGCTTTCCCTGCACCATGTGACTTTGTAAGTGAGGATCTCTACAGAGATATTTCTGCAGATAGGCCTACTGTAGCAGACCAGGATGCACAGGCTTTATCTTAGATCTGGACAAAACTCAGTGGGAGCAGTGCTTTGATTTGCTACGTTCACTTTCCATACCCACTAACTCACTTTATCTCCACAAAGGATAATGTAGAAAACAAAGCTATGAAGGCTAGTGATTCATTTTTAAATGTACTGGCACCGGCATGCTCAGGAAAAGATCCAGTTCGTGTCTGTGTTCATTTACTAAGTGAGAAGCAGAGGTTGATAACATCTATGTAAACTTCTTTTTGATCATTTCATCCAGAAAATTATAATAGCTGATATGTATTCTTGAATATTAATTATGTGATGGTAACACATAGTAACTCCAAATTCAGTGGACTATAAAAAAAAAGACTTAAAGCAACATGATTAATTAGCATGTACCGCTGGGTTAATAGCTAAAATTTCAATGAAACTTCCTATCAGAGGAATTTATCTGGCCTCTACATGTTTCTCTTAAAAATATCCTTCAGCAAACACATCAACATTGACAATGGGATGACATCTGCAATCACTGGTGAAAACCTGGGTCACGTGGCCACTCCTAAGCTGCTGTGTGATGTTAGAGAGCCCTCTGCTGCTTGTGGAGGTGATGTCTCATTGGCGGGCTCGTATACTCTCGGCCCCCTGCCTGCCAGCACCATATAAGAAGTTAAAAGCTACCCCACTTCAGACCTATGTGGGTTGTATTTCTGAATTTATTCTTTATTGTCAACGTGCCCTTTATTTGATAGTGACAAACCTAACAGGAAACGAGGCCTATGTGGATTCTATTTTCATTGTGTGGTGCCTCCCTTACCTGTAGAGTAGAAATGTTTGCCAATTACTCATGTAAAGAAGGTAATTTGGCCAGGCATAGTGGTGCATACCTTTAGTCCTAGCACTTGGGAGGTAGAGGCAGGATGATCTCTATGAATTCGAGGCTAACCTGGTCTACATAGTGAGCTCCAGGGGCAGCCCGAGATAATAGTGAGAACTTTTGACCTTTTCTCTAACATACAAAAGAAAAAAATGGTAATCTGAACTAAAGCAAGGGTACCTTGTTTCAAGGAGCACTGAAAAAGTGGAGGCGTCCGGCATTTAGTGCTTGACGTTGTGCAAGTACAAGGACCTGAGTTAGACTCCCTCATGTTAAAGCAGGGCATGGCTGTGTGTACATGTGACCCCAGCACTGGGTGACAAAGACAGGCAAATTCTGAGAGCCCATGGCCAGCTAGCTTAACTGAAAAAGAACTATACTGCCCAACACTGGGCATAACATATGAGAGGTATTCTTTTCAGTTTTGTCTGTTCAAACAAAACTTGCAACATTTTTTAATGTTTTCTCTCTGACCAAACACTACAGTGGTCATGAGGTAATTAAGACACCAGTTCTGCTGTCCCACAGCATTAAGGATGCAGACACAGTGCCAGACAATTGAAATGCCATGTGTACATGCACACCCTCACACTCAGCCTCTCTCACTCTGTCTCTGTCTCTGTCTCTCTCTCTCTGTCTCTGTCTCTGTCTCTATCTCTTTCTCTCTGTCTCTCTGTGTCTTTCACACATACACACACATGAGCACCAGCTAATGCGCGTGTGCAAATAACATAAAGCTAAAGCCCTTGGAACACAAAACCTTTTCACCCTGTTTCATTCCTGTGCACATATATTTGCCTGTGACAATGAGAATCAACTGCCAAATAAATAGTCTGAATTATATAGAAACTTCTAAATTCACTACTTAGTCTTCCCTTAAGAAGAACTAGAAAAAAATTGAGGGGATTAAAAGTAACTGTCAGTTGGGTTTATTGATATATCACTTGCATATCATAAGGTTTACCCATTTGAAGCATGAGATTTAATAGCTTTCAGTATATTTGCAGAATTGTGCATCAATTGTAGACATTTCATCACCTAGAAAGACACCCAGTGTTTAGCTTTCAACCTCATCCCCATGCTAGGTGACCTCTAATAGCCTTTCTGTTTCTGTGGACCGCTCTTCTCTGAACTCACAAACAGAATGCTATGATTATATCACATGTAACATCTTCTTACTAGCTTCTTTCCCTTCCTATGGTGTCTTCAGATTTTATCCACATTATGGCAGGGAGCAGTTCTTACTTCCTGTTTATGGATGAATAATATTCTGGTTTATGGACATAGCAAATGTTGGTATTCCATTCCTTAGTTCATGAACTTTTCCTCCTTTTTCTCTTAATGTTTAAATGTTTAATGTTTTATCTCTCTACCTATTTTTACTCTTTTGCAGTTTTATATATTTATATAATGAATTTTAGTCACATGCAGAAAGAGCTTTGGAGAATTCTGAAAATATGGTCTCAACTTTAGAGCCAAAGGGATCCTTAAAGGTTGTCTTTCATTTCTCATGTGACTAAACTCAAACCCCAGAAAAAAATAGTTGCCTAGCCAAATACATAAAAATACATGTAAAATTCCTACCCAGATATCTAAATAAAAACCATTTATACACAAAGTTGATGATCATGGCATGTGGGGCGATTAACAGCACAATTAATGGCAAGATGTTGTTATCTAAAAGAGAAATCCACTAACCAATAAAAAGAAGTGACATACTCACCTTGTTTCCAGAAGTATGGAAGTCTATGTGATAGACACTATTCCAGAGACTGAAAGTACCTCTGTGGCCAGAGATGATCCCCTGTATAGGCATGAAGTAAGTGCTAACTAAACACTTTAATTGGAGGCCATGGGCAATGTTGGTGAAAACATCAGAACACTGTTCTCCACATAATTCCAAAGGATTTCCATTTCAAATGATAGACATACTCTTATGCCAAAATATTGCAAATAATGTATTTGTTTAATTGTCCTATGCATTTTTAATAAAAAGGAAATTGATTTGGAAGATCACCTCTATTAGAATACTCTATTATTTTACTTGAGAAATAAGGAAGCCATTTTTAGCTCACTTCTTACAACTATTATAACTGTTGATTTAGGAAAAAAACAAAAGTATTATGCTTATCAAAATCTGAAGTTGTCCTCTAGTTCTTTCTGTATTATAATGGGTAAACTTGTTTTATGGCCACCCATTTGGGATTATTTCTCCTTGTCTGTGTTTTAATGTGGGGCACTTAGATTCTTTCATTCCTAGTATAGCAGGACTGTTTTGTGTTGGTAGAGATGCTTTGCCATCAACACAGGCAATCAGCTGCTGACCAGGAGATTCAGGAGCTGTGTTACATCTGGGCTTCATTCATTGTCAATAGACACACCAAAACAGGATTCCTAATTCCAAATTGCATGAAGTGTTTTCAGAGAGCACAACTTGATAGGGATACACTGGAGGAGATTGCAGCACTCATTTTATGCATAAAATGCAGATGAACTTTGTTGGGACCAAGTATAGGCTCATAGACTTTAAAAGTTTTAAGTGACTCTCTTGAGGTCTGTGTTTTTCTTGTACAAATTTCCTTGTAGATCTCAAATTTAATTTTCCCTCTAAAGTCCACATTGTCACCTTGAGATTACACTCTAAAACCAGTTTGGTTTCCTTCATCAACTACAGATTTCTAATTATTATTGACAAACCATCAAATACTGGATCCCAGGAACAAAATAACCATTTCTCAGCCAATCTTACCAAAGCCCAGTTGTTTAGTCTCAACTTGATAAAGATGTGGGGGTGGAAAATGGGCATGGTGAACTGTAACTGTAGTTAAAAACAAGATAAATGGAAGCCTCGGAAGATTGTTTTTTATATTAGAGTACCTATGTAATTCAGTAGAAATAGAGATTGTGAGCAGTTAAGAGTTAATTGGAACTAAGACTCCTAAGGACTCATTTTCAGTAGAAACTTGGCTTTACCAAGATCTAACTTGAAGGCCTGGATAGATTTTCTCAAATCCCATCACATGAGCAGAGCTAAAAGCACAACACAAATGACTTTGCAAAGGCAATCAGCAAAGTGAAGATGCAACAGAGCATTACTGCATTGTCAAGGTGAAAATAACCCCCGCAACAAAACTGGAAATCAGACTATGGCCAGAACAGACCACTCACACCCTGCACAGACCACTCACACACTCACACACTCATGCACTCACACACTCACACCCTGCACAGACCACTCACACACTCACACACTGCACAGAGCACTCACACACTCACACACTCACACACTCACACTCTGCACAGAGCACTCACACACTCACACACTCATACCCTGCACAGACCACTCACACACTCACATACTGCACAGATCACTCACACACTCACACACTCACACTCTGCACAGAGCACTCACACACTCACACACTCACACCCTGCACAGACCACTCACACACTCACACACTGCACAGAGCACTCACACACTCACACACTCACACACTCACACTCTGCACAGAGCACTCACACACTCACACACTCATACCCTGCACAGACCACTCACACACTCACACACTGTACAGATCACTCACACACTGCACAGACCACTCACACACACACACACACACACACACACACACACACACACACACACACTCACATACTGCACAGACCACTCACACACTCACACACACACACACACACACACACACACACACACACACACACTCACACACTGCACAGACCACTCACACACTGTGCTGTTTTTCTAAGTGACTTTTACTTACTTTCATCTCCTTCACTTAACAAAAACTTGGGTGCCCCTCTCCCATTGGTGCCACTGCCCCAGGTCACAGCTGCCTACAGTACTCATTGTTCCCCATCACATCACCATGTTTCTTCCCTGGGCCTCCAAAGCCCATTATCTTATCATCTTGTTGAGTGGTTCTCCATCTAGCCATCCTCTTTTCCCCTAAATGCCTGTGTGGCCCTTGGAATTCAGTATGGCTTAACTCCCAAATCTCACCAAACTTGCCAGACTACACAGTGCTGCGGAGACCAAGGGTTAGAGACAGACTGTGCCCACAGCATCTCGCCTTCACAGCTAATTAGCCTTCCTTGAACATGTTTATCTCACTTGAAACATCTGATTGCTAATACTTTCCTCTGAGGATATCCGGAGGAGTGAAGGGGACAGTGTGTATAAACAAAATCCTGGCCTGTGTCGAGCTTTCCAGTCAGCAGTAGTTGCCTATTCCTGTCTGTGCATTCTGGGAGGGTTGCCATCATATGTTACTAGCCTGTGCATCATTGGTACTTGTCAGTGAGTCTAGAAAGTAGTAGGAACTCAGTAGGAAAGTAGTAGGAACTCTTTGAAAATGGGCACCTGTGCAGGTCAGTGCAGAGCCCACACTCCCCCAAGCTGCTCACCGTGGTCTTGAGCCCAGGACAGAATCACAGCAGAGCCTCCAGTTACCTGGGCAGTCCTCACCAGGAGGGAGGAGCATTGGGAGTTGAGGGAGAATAATTGGCAGTGCCTTCTTCGCATCTGTCATTGTCCCCAAAATTCTGACATACGGAATTACCAGTTGCGAGCTTATACACCTATTAAAAACAAAACTGTTAACAAATCATTGAACTTGTATAACAATAGTACGTGTTGGAAGAAGTTACTCTTGTTTTCTCCCCTCTGAGGATATCTACCTACTACTTTGTTTCAATGACTAGAGTTGAATATATTTTAAATTAATGACTAATGCTCCAAAAATATTTCCCTGTCAACTAAGCTCAGCTGCTGCAAAGAAAGCTGCTCCTGAGTTTTGCATCTTAATTTCCTGCCCCACTAAGGGGCTCTTTCTATTATTATTACAAAATACCAGTGACCATCACTTTCCTGTACAAAGCCTCAACAGCACATGAGATCTTCTAGCTGCCTTGAAAATTAAGTTAAAAACAAACAAACAAACAAACAAACAAACAAGAATTTCTTTAAGTTTCAAACAACCTTTGGATTTTCAATGAGGTCAAATAGCTTTCTTTTCCTGTTCTCAAGCCAGAACAAACATTGGCAAGGCCATATTCAAACATCACCTTGCCTGAACATACCCTCTTCTGGGTTCTGCACACACAGAATAGTGTTTACATTACAGGTGTACTGACGGGACTCAGGCCTCTAATTGTGCAGTCAGAGAAAAGTCATTATTTTCTTTTCCTTAAGTAAGCATGGGAGAAAACCCAGACTATAGTTGCAATCACATTAACTTTTGAATAGAAAAGAACAAAGCTGTTTAAAGTAACCAACATACAGATTTACATGTCCTAATTGTCTGAATTGATCTCACAAATGATAGACAGTGTGCATCTTTAAAATATTTAACTATAGCATTGTGGGAACACCCACAAAATCTTGTTGCTGTTTCTATTCAGCAGCCGTTTCCTGGGCACATGTAGTATATTAGGTACTTAGCTAGGTATCAGGCACTTAGAAAAAGACACATCCCATAGTGAGACAAGCTTAAGATCCACTGTGCACTCAGCACTCTCACACAGCTGTGAGCAGTGTAGGGGAACCTGGAGCTGAAGAAGCAGCTCCCTTCCAGGGGCCCAGATCAGATGGCCCTTGAGGTAAGACTCAAAGCATCGACCAGCCCAGAGGTACAGGTGGGAAAGAGGAACAATGTGTGCCGGAGGAGAGGGTTACAGAGAAATGCTATTGCAGAAGCAGAGTGCTGAGGCAGGAGGCACTTGATGTGCCAGCTTTCAGCTTTTGGGATTTACCCCAAATGCAGTGGGGAAGCAGAGCAGGCTGAGGGTGACTTGGCATGCCCAGCAGGGACTGAGTATTGCCACTGTGGAAGAGTCTTGCAGAGAAACTGGAAAGTCCAGATGCAAGAGACATGGAGAGGCTTTCGGAGGGAGAGTGCATGGAGAGTTTGGTGGCTGAATAAAGATCAGGGAAAGATATAAACTTTGAAGAGGACATTGGCTTGTTAATGGGATCTAAATACTGTAACATGAGTGAGCATTCCTTTTGTGCTGTGGCTTTTAAACAAGCCTTAACGCAGGACTCTGCAAGAAAACACAGTGTCAAAACAGTTAGTGGGTGGCTGTGGTTTACATACCTTCTAACTGGATGGAGGGACGCAAAGGAAATGGAAGAGAAACTTACCTCCCCACTCCTGGATAAGAATTCCCCTCCCTTTCCATCGCGTGCAGCTATGCTCACCCCACTCGGTTTCCTACATACTGCAAGCTGTTAATCAGACAACCAGAGCTGAGCAGATTATGTGGGTAGAACTGGAGTAGAATGAGACGATTCTTAGTTCCTTATCAAAGTAATAAATAGTTCTTTGAATTTTTTTTTAACACAAAATCTTATGTTGCCCAAGCTGGCCTCAAAGTCCTTATGTAGAAGTTTCGAGCTGCTGGTCCTCCTGACTCCAGTTTTCTCAGTGATGGCATTGCAGGCATGAGCCAGCACACCTGGCTCTATGCAAGTTTTGGGGCTCAACCCAGAGCTTTGCACATGCTAGGCAAGCACTCCACCAACTAAGCCACTTTCCAGCCTGACTATAGAAGATAGCACAGGTTATAAAGAATGCTGCAGTCATGGAGTAAGAAGTTCCTAAGAAGCATGCGGAAGGGTCTCCTTCACAGGTTCCTGAGATGTGGTCACAGTTGCCTATGCCCTCAGGGGAGATGATCCAAGAGACTTGGGACATCCTGTCATTTCCCTTGGCCTACCAGAACTATGCCATTTTGTCCACCACCAGGCATATGTGGAACAGTTTTCTGTGCATCTCTTCTCCCTCCTTTGAGTCAGACAACACATACTATTTTGGTATTTGGGCTCAGGATGGTTCTGGCTGAGGGGCTGACAAAGAAGGTGACTGCCCTCATGAACAGATCTTAATCCAGGAGACTTCCCTTAGTGCATTTTACAGTATCCATGGGACCACAGCACTTTAAAACCCTGTTTCTATACTCTCCACCCTTATCTGCCTGCCAATATTCATAAAGCCAATTGACAGGTTAGAACCTTCATTTTGCATACATCTATTTTATATTTATACAACTATTACATGGTACATCAAAATGGAAAATATCCAAGCAAAATAAGAACAATGTGGTGACATTTGTGATAGTGTTTGTATGTGAGGAGACGTATAAAAGTAGTTCACTAGAGTGAGAGCCTCGGCAGGGTTTTGAATACGTTTGGAAATGAAATCCAATGTCCACTGATTCCCCAGAGACAGCTAATCTTGTCTTGAGAGCATATCCCTTTGCAGCGTTGGGCATGGTTGGGTTCAGGAGAATTTGAAAACAAACAAGGAAACAAAAGTAACAAACATTTTACTCAATATATAGGTTATAGTAGGTAATTACCAATACGGAGTCAGGTAGAAATATAAGGGTATTTAATAGGGAAAAGCCTTACTTACAGAGCGGACCAGCCAGCCGGTGGTAGTCTGTATAGCAAGAAGCAAAGAGAAACCGAAACTGAAAACGCAGTCCCCCTACTCACTCTGACCACGCCCTCACAAGCCCTCAGGTACTCCTGTAGCCAGCCCCTAAGAAGGCGTGGCTACAGCTTCCCCTACAATAGGTTGTGAGGACTGATGTAAGAAAGTACCACAGCCCCAGGAGCTTAAAATGGCAGAAATGCATTGTCTCAAGTTCCATCAACTCTGCAGACCTGGACTTTGCTGGTCATTCTCTCATTGCAGCAGAAATATAACACTTTTTTTTTGCTATGCTCCCAAGTGCTTGTGTGTCCCCATTCAAGTTTCCCTTTTTTCATATTGACAGCCGCACTGACTCAAGGCTTAATGGCGAAGTTTCGACTTGCTTGCCTCTTAAAGGCCCAGTTTCTAAATATGGTCACATCCTTGAGTTCGAGTTCAGGGACATCGAACTTCTGTGTTATTTGCCAGGCAATGAAACACACACACACACACACACACACACACACACACACACACACACACACACACACACACACACCTAAAAATATGTTAAAGATTTCCACCCACAGTAAAGAAATGGTAGGTAACTCCTCTGGCTTAGCTAAGTGGTAAAGTACTCGCTGAGGTCAGGCACTCTAGGTTCAGATGGAGTACCACCAGAGAGAGAGGAGAAAGAGAGAGAGAGGAGAGGAGGAGAGCCAATTTGTCTTAAAGGAAGGCAATTTGTGTTTCTATGGTCTGTGTATAGCATTCTTAGTTACAAACACAGGAGGAAAACTGTAAAGCCGCTGCTTGGGCATATAAGAAAGAATTGTAACTAGCTCCTCAAATTACAACCACAAACGTTTAGCTACAAACTGATTAAAAACTTTTACACTCATTTTCCAGAAAGCATAGGGATTTGTGTGTCTTTATGTTGTTTGTTTTCTGTTCCTGAATGGGGCCAAGCCCAAAACCTAAACAGCAGACCAACACAGGGCGCCTCATGGCCCAGTTGTCATGGCTTGTGGTCAGTGACCAAGCGTGGACAAACTGAGGCCACTCAGGTACGTGCATCACTTCAGGACAGGACAGGAGAACTAGCACTAGAGGGAAAATCTGAGATCCTGAGAGATTTGCTTAGCTTTCTGCTTTCACTTCCTCATTTCCTCTTTTCGCCTGCCTTTCGCTTTTTCTTTTTTATGTCCTCACAGATGGTGTTCCTCATTTCTAGAAAGAGTGGAACCTGACTGTTTGTATTTGCCTATTTTTCTATAGTTTTCAGTATCCAAGAAACACTTTAAAAATCTCCTGCTTTAACTTAATTGAGATTACATTTAAAGAGTGAAGATGAATATGCAAATTATGTTAACATTTTTAGTAATCCAACATTTTAAGGGATTAGAAAGTAGAATTAATTGGATTATAAGAACATTTGAAAAGAGGTGGAATGGAATGACCCCTTATTCTGGGAGTTCTCCCAACAGTTTTTGGGTTTTGATTGGGTTTTTTGTTTGGCTCAGTTTAGGGGTTTTGGTTTGTCTGTTTCACACGTAAAACACAGTGGTTTTTCTGTTCCTAGTTAGCTTGCTGTGATCTGCATAGACATTACCTTGTGTGGTTCCAAAGTTGATGGCACGATTCCCAGGGCAGGTGCCGTTTATGTATACAGCTTATCAATGCCAAGCACACTGAGAGTTCAGAAGAGTCTGCCAACACCCTGATATCTAAGCTATTGCCACTTCAGTTGTAGCTTCTTAGATGTGAGCTCTTGGGGTCTGTGCTAAACATTCTTCCCACAAGCAGTTGTTTTTAGAGACTCGAACACCTCATACCTGAGGGAGGCAGTAAGCATCTGGTTGTGTTACATGAACAGCAAAAGAAAAGCAAATGAATCCCGAACTGTTTCAGTTTGTCACTGGTTCAGTCTCACAGCCCAGCTTTCTTCTTCATCCACAGTGGCTCATGAGTCTGTTCTTAAAACTTGAAAGTGAATCAGAAATCTAAGTTTAGAATTCAGGCAAAGGATTATACTTAATTTAGAACTTAAGTGAAGTCATTCACTGTCTTTGGACATGACTAAGATTGTCAGAAAATGAACACCCATCAAGAATTTATCTAAATAATTTGGGGCCAGGAACAAAAGTCTATTTGTTTTGACAACTGTATAGAAATGATGATCTTTCTGATGTTTCCTATTCTGAACTCTCAATTTTGTGAAACGGTTCATTTTTCTCAATGCTGTTAAAAAGAACTATCCACTATCCTAGATGATTTTTTTTTCTTAGAGCGAGTTCAAAATTCAGGGTAGCTTGAAACTTTTATCAAAATTGTTCTAGTATTAATAAAAACTTGGGAGTCAGATTTTGGGATAAAAACCTGATAGATCCAAAGATCGGAGTGATGATAAGCTGACCCTGCTTGTCTATGCTTCCCAGTTCAAAAAAGCCCTTGAAATCTCCAAATCCCTCCCTACTGCTTCCAGTGTCTCTCTCTATCTGGCTCCCTTGGTCCTCTGTACCTCTATGGTTAATTCCAATCAGCTTGTCACTGACTCTGCCCCCTATTCAAGGTTAACTTTATTAACAGTCTCAGAGTGTCAGTGCACACAAATATCCAATAATAGTAGCTATGATTCTTCATTAATTTATTTAAAATCAATGCTTTAGTTGTTTAAATTGTACACATTTGTCAAAAAAATCATATAACTATGCCCCATGCAAGAGTACTTTTAAGAAAAGAAAAAGAAGAAATATGTCTATTATTTATCCAATTTAATGTATTTACCTTCATTTTCTTTGCATATATTTTTGTTCCATGAATGGATTGCATTGTGCTCAAAACTAATTATCCATAAAATGTAACATATAAAGACTGTTTCATTTTACTTAAATTCCTGGGCTTTCTTTTTCTCTTTTAGAGTGCTTAAAACTGATGAAAATGACAGTCTAAATTTATAATTTCTTACTTTGTGCCTCATTGATGAATTTACTTTGGGCCAACATAGCCTGAAAAGATGTTTGCTTATGATCAAAACCTGTATTTTCATCAAGAGATATTCTTGGACTGTCATAGTGGCCACACCTTTAATCCCAGTGCTAAGCATTCAAACAACCAAGCCACAACCCTGACCCATGACAAATTATTTTGATGAAGTAAAATCAGTTAGAAGACAATAAACAACCAAGACAGTATCAGGTGTAAACATAAGTTGTACATATCATTGGCCAACATTAGTGATGTGGGAATATTGGGGTGTCTTTGAGGAGACCAGGGCCATTCTCAAAGACCAAGATCCCAGAAAGTAGAATGGCTACCAATGGGGCCCCAAGCCAGTGGCATTCGGGTTCTTGTCTAGAGAATTCAAAGAATGAACTTTGAGAACCACAGAGGGTAAGTTTTAAGGAGAAGTTTATTATACATTCCCTTAACAGAAAGTGAAGGCAGAGCTCCTATGTAGCAGCAGGAAGCGTCCCTGGGGTTAGGACACCATCAAGCTACTAGTTCTGGGGACTTTTTTTTTTTTTTTTTTTTTTTTTTTTGGTTTTTCAAGACAGGGTTTCTCTGTGTAGCCTTAGCTGTCCTGGAGCTAGCTCTTGTAGATCAATCTGGCCTCCAACTCACAGAATCCTCCTGCCTCTGCCTCCTGAGTGCTGTGATTAAAGGCATGTGTTACTACCACCCGGCCTGGAGACCTTTTTAAAGAACTTAAGGTACACAGTGGGCTAAAGCATAGGAAGAGGATGAGCTAGTCAGTCCAGGTGGCCCAGCCATGAGGTGTTCGGTACCCTGCCGAGTTTCAGTCGAATTCTCATGTGCAGCTTCCAGGCAAAGGGAAAAGAAAATGAGCCAGGAACTAGCATCCTAAACCCCCACCAAGGCCATCTCTGCACTGCTGCTTTGGGGTCTCTGCCCTACTGACCAGTTTCTAGTTCCTATTCTCACCACTGCCTGGATGAGTTATGTCTCCACTTGGAGCTTGCTTTTCTGGATAAATGAGAGCAAGGGCCAAGTGCAGGAAGAACCTTTATAGGTAGCCAGGCCAAGAAGTGGTTTATTCTATTCCAAACACTGCTTCTGTTTGCTACAAAGTGTAACATTCACCCACAAAAATTGGAAGGCACAGGGACAACCTTGTTCAGAGCCCTGTACCATCTGGCAATGTGGCCCAGCACAGCTGAGAATGTAGTTCAAAAAAATCATAAACTTCCTTAAAAGGGAGTTTTTCTGTGATTGACGTTTTAACTCCATTGCACTGTTCTCGTGTGAACTTTGTAAGTGACAGTGTCATGAGAAATTGTCAGGAGGTTGGGCATGCTTGCAAATTCTCAACACTTAAAAACATACATGACTAATGTAATGACTACAAAATACATTGTGCTGAACATATTAGTTCACTGTAACTTGTTTCATGTTAGTCTTAAGGGGTTCTAATGTAAGAAAGACTTAAAGCCCTCACTTCACAACATAAGGCAATATTCCTCTCCTGTAACATGAAATCAGCACAAGTTTATACTGCTAGCTTTATTGGCCCAATGTTAGCCTTGGTAGCTCTTTGATACGAGTCCTTGATTAGAGAACAAACCCATTTTGTCTAATGTTTTCTAGGAAGAGTTTGAAGTCAAACATGTAAGTTTCTTGTATGAAGTTAGCTCCCTGTAAAACCACTGCTCCAGATGGTTTCATTGCAACCAACCTGAATGTAACCCAGATGTGGTTCCCTCTGACTCTTATCCATACTAGCTGAATGGTACCAGCATTACCCATAGCCCATCCATAGTAGTCTACAATGAAGCAACCCATCACCCTTCACATGGGAAGAAAGTTCTTAGCTAATTTATGCCTGTATATGTATATACATGAACAGTGGTATTGTGTACAAGAGAACAGCTGAACAAGATTAAAATGGCAAACCAAAAATCATAGGAGATTGAAAAATAGTGTGTCAAATGGTACATGCCCTGCTCTAGCTAGAATGTAACATTTTTTTCACCTCTTAGAACAAGTGAGAGAGAGAGAGAAGGAGGGAGATGGAGACAGGGAGGGGGGGGGGAAGAAAGATATCTCATATCATTGTAGTAAGATATTGTTGACTTCCAGGTCAATATTGACACTTGAGTCAAACAATTCCATTTTCATGAATGATGCTTAAGAAAACAAGTAAGCAGGAGAGACTCACTTCACGCATTTAAAAGAAAACATAGTTTACTAGAAGAAAAATTGTTAAGGAAAATTCTAGTGTGTATTTTGCATTTAAAAATCAAATGTCTTTATATTAACCTTCCTATTGTTTCCATTTTGTTTGAGGGACTTGAACTGTGTTGAGAATTTTTTTTATATCCACTCCTGGTATCCATTACCTGTTATACTTAGTAGAGCAACCCCAGTAGAACAAATATCATGAGATTTGCCTCAGGGGTGTGCTTTTTACCCATAGGAAATCACTCTTGAAGTAGCCCACGTGTAACAGAGATAGTTGGTCATTAACTTTACTTTTGCAATAAACTTTGTTAAAATGGTTGTGTCTGCAATAATTCGTAGGGTTTGTGTAATAGATGAGTGATTGAGTAAACTTGTTGGACAATCTAGTTAGACAAAGCTGCTTCTTGAAATGTGATATAAATTACTTTTGTTTTAGGGTTATCTGAGAATATATCTGATAGGCTGGCTTCTGTGAAGAAGTAATTAATGTTGGCTAGGTCCCAGGGAGAGTGTTTTGTTAACTTGAATAAATTACAAGATCAGCAGTAACGTCACAACTTGTGACAGGTAGAACAGAATTTTAGTAAATTTAGATGTTCTATTAATAGAAACTATATTAATCCACAATTTGTTTTTCTTTTAGCTCACAGGAAGATGAAAGACCTTTGTCACCTTTCTATCTGAGGTATTTCTTTCTTTCTTTTTTCTTATTCTGGTCTACTATAAGACTTAGAGGCGAGTTAAAGTTCCTTTGGGTTTTCTTTTCTTTTCTTTGAGATAGTCTCATATATCCTGGATTATCCTGGAGCTTACTATGCAGCTGACGATAACTTTGAACTTTTCATCCTACTGCCTTTATCTTTGGCGTTCCAAGATTACAGGCTTGCACTACCACACCTGGTTTTGTGTGGCACTTGAGATATTGCTTTTAGTGTTTAATATAATTGTAAAGACCTGAATGGGACATTTTTATTTTAAATTCAGAATGTAATTCCAGAAACTGCCTGATAATAAGGCAGTAACCTAAGTAAAAAGTCTAGCCAGGCACACCACATGTCATTAACATACACAAGGCCCTGGGCTCAGTCCTGGCACACAGAGATCCGTGTGTGTGCATGCATGTGCGTGCGTGCGTGCGTGCGTGCGTGCGTGCGTGCGTGCGTGCGTGCGTGTGTGTGTTTGCGCACACATGCATATACAGTCCCCAGCCCTGAAGAAGACTTGGATTCTGCTAGCTCATTTTCTGTGGAGTAGTGAAACAATGAACTAAGTTCTCAGCAAGTTTATGGAGTTCAGGGTTGTCTCTAGTATTTACAAGTCCAGAGTAACAACTATTAATAGCAGCAGGTCAAGATAACAGATTTCAGGACAGAAGTTAGGTGAAATCACACCAGTAACTGAATACCTACCTGCCGTGTCACTGGGGTGTTTTATGCTCTCTGTGTGAGCCAGGTCTTCCTTATTGCATTTCTTTCCTAACTACCCTCTCACTTCAAAATGCTAGAATTGTGCTTCTCAACCTTCCTAATACTGTGACTCTGTAACCATAAAATTATTCTCATTGCTACTTCACAACTGCAATTTTGCTACTGTTATGAATCATAACATAAATATCTGATATGCAGGATATCTCAAATTTGACAGCTATGAAAGGGTTGTTTGACTCCTGAAGGGGTTGCAACCCACAGATTGAGAAGCACTGTGCTAGACTATTATACAACCACATAAACTAAAAATGTTGAAGTTTTTTAGTCTTGCCTTAGTTTCAAATTCTACTTTTTAAAGGAAATACAAGGTTATATAATACATAACTTGTTTATTGACTTCTTGTTTGTTTGCTTTTAGTCTAATTTGTTGCAACCATCACAGAGTTAGATTTAGATTTTTATTTCAATAATTTAGAATGCCAGGACACTGCTGAGTAACTGATTTCCCCAGGGTTCTGTCCTTCACCATGCTATGTGCCAGGTTTCCGGCTGGGGCAGCCCACCAGTGCTTGTTATTTTCTTTTTAAATCCTGGTTTCATCCAAACTGAGTCTGCATAATTCTGATCGTAGGCAATCTCAGCTGTGCAGTCCCTGTGGACATATGGAGGTGTCACCCTAGAGTCTGTAGTGACTCTGAGATCGTGTGTAACGCCGGTGGTAATGCAAACAAGTGATTGCTGGCTAGTAAGGGAAATTAAGTTTCACAGAGCACAGGACTGGGTCACTGGATCATACTGCCTATTAACAGCCTTTTTCTGATGGTCTTAATTTTGTGACCCTGGTTGACAACAATCTGTATTTTAAGTAGTGTTGAGTTTTATTTTTATGTTTACTATGTTTATGGTAGATGTCAAAAATGCTTTTATGTCTTAAAAGATATATACTTTTAGTTAGTTTTGCAGTATGAAACTAACCTTTTTCTCATTTCCTAGACTGTAATCGTTCCATAGTACTGTCCCTAAAAAGAAATTCTAGATTGGTAGAATGAATGTCAAATAAAGGGGCTAGGGATATGGCTCAGTGGTTAAGAGCACTGGCTGCTCTTCTACAAGACCTGAGTTCTATTCCAGAAACTACATGGTAGTTCACAAGAGCCTGTAGTCCAGTTCCAGGGACTTGGATACAGTCATACATACCTGAAGACAAATCATCCACACACATAAAATAAAATTTAAAATAAAATCCAAAGTAAAAATCTTAGAAAATAAATTAGGGTAAAAGAAAGTTCATAGTGTATTTATTGGACTTTGGATGCAAGCTACTTGCTCTATTCAATGTTAGGGTCATAAACACTAAAATGTGAGGACATTAGGAATAAAGAATGAATTTGCAGAAGGATAGCTCCGCAGGTAAGAGCCTTGATGCTCTTTCTGAGAACCTGAGTTCAGTTCCCATCCCCCACATCAAGTGGCTCACAACCTCCTGTAACTCCCTCACCTCACCAGGGCATCTGAAGTCTTCTTCTAACCTTCTTGGGCAAACACATACACACAAACACACACAAACACACACACACACACACACACACACACACACACACACACACACACACACACACACACACACGAGAGAGAGAGAGAGAGAGAGAGAGAGAGAGAGAGAGAAACAACAATAATAAAAATTCAAGAATTCGTCCTCCTACAAGTCTACATTCACAGCAGAAAAAGAAAAGCTAGCACCAGGCACTATTTTCAGATAATGAAAGTTCAAAGTAGGTCCAGCTGTTGCTTCACAGAAACACAAATAGTAGTCATTTAACCTGTAATTACAACTCCAAAAGTAGTTTTTTTTTTCTTTTTTTTTCTTTTCTGAGTAACATTATATGATAGTCTCAAAAAATAATACAAGAACTTGTTTGGTACAAGTTTATCTTAACTTTTTTTTTATTTCTCACTTGATACTAAATTACTGAGAAAACATGATCCCATAATCATTTGCCTGGTTAGTTTGAGGTAGACTTTCTTGCTATTCTCTCATAAACCATTTAAGTAAGAGAAAGATTGTTAATTATTATTAATCACTGCTAGGTACTTTTAACTAGACATGTGACATGTCTGCTGATGAACACATTATAAATAAGTGCACATTTTTTGTGTTGGGTCTAATAAGTGAATAATGCTTAGCTGATTTTAATATATTTTCATGTTTGTACAACTTCCATTTTTTATCACTTTATCACTTGAGTCCTTGGATTTATTGTCAAAAACAGAGTTATTACAAGACTCATAAAGTCCTCACTGATTTTATAAGATATATATATATATATATATATATATATATATATATATATATATCTTTACATTCAAAGTAATATTTTGTCCATAGAAAGAAAAAATGGATTAAGAGCTGCAAACTGCTATTTCCCAAATAGTAATGCTGAGTACTGAATGCTATATACTATATTTTGATGGGTTTGATTTGCTAGATTTTTCTTAAGGGGAGGAAGGACCAACTACAGATGAGGCATATCTGCTGAGACAGATACCATAGCATCAATAAGGAGCCAGGAAGAGTGGTTGGGATGAACAACTGGTCAGTAGCAGGTTTAATTCTAGAAGACCAGCATAAAGAGGAATAGACAACTCAGGAGGCTGTAGTCTGGGAGTGGGCAGCCTCCGCAGAGAATGCAATGGATCAGGATAGGGAAGGTAGAGCAGAGCAGTCCTCTGGTCTCAAAGGAAGGGAGCAGATAATCCGCAAGGTACATCACAAAGGTACCTCGCCCCTGGTGCTCAGCTGGTGAGGCAGGAGCATGCATGAAGGGCCTGGAAGGAGGCAGCAGCACACCAATGGAGGCCTCCAGGGCTAGGTTTGGCTGGAGGGTAGCGCACAGGAGCAGGGAACCAAAAGGGGCCGGCTTTCATCACCTTGCTTCACTGCCATGGGGTGGAATTTCTCCCTCTGTGACTTGCAGTTCTCTTCAGAGTCACTCTGTACCCTGTATTTCTCTCCTGGGCATTTCAGTTGCTTCAGACCTCTCTGCAATAAAGCAAGACTGTTGTTAGACACCAGTGCCCATACCCTGGGTCTGAGTAAATACCTTCTGTGGTAACAGTTCAATGTCCACTGCAGTCCCCTAACCCTGCCTAGCCCCGTAGAGAGCCAGTGTCTTTCTTTGAAAGGGAAGGAAATAATAACTACAGAGCGACACCTGCTACCACCGTGGAGTTTACTGCAGTTACAGTAGCTCAGATAGTGGATGTCATTGTTCCCCAGATTGCTCCCTTGGGATCAACCAGCTCTAATGAAACAATTAGGGAAATGAAAGCGAAGCAAAAACTTCGGTAAGCCCTCGACTAAACAAACACATGCCTGTGCACGTTACCCAAGGAACATTCTTGGCCAGTGAATCCATACTCTGTTCTCTTTCTGCTTCTAGCCAAAACAGGAACCCCCCACCCACCCCCCCCAACTCACTTGATCAGATTAGCTTCAAAGGCAGCATGCCCTTGATGTTCTTCCATGCCCTGCTCGTCCTGTTGCTGTCTGCATTCTTCCTTCTGGCATCTGGTCAGATCGGGCTGGGAACTGCTAGTTACCTTTCCATTTGTCTGAGTTCTCAGTGTCTATGAACTTGGCTTTGGGCTTCCAAAGCTCATTTCCACCAGAACCACTTCCTCTCCACTTTCTCATCTCCCACGGCTCCCACCCCACCTACTTTCAAGCTCCTGGTGCCCGTCCAACCAGATTTTACGCTTGAGTCCCATACAAATTCCTGGACCTCCTGTGTGGCCTGGGCTTCATCTGAGTCTGAGCTGTGTGCTTCGTGGCAGCCAGTCTCATGGAGCTGTTGCCAGCCACATGGTTTCTTCGGCTTGGCCCTGATATGCAAACTGAACCTATCCTTTGGTAAGGGACCAGTTCTTGCTGGTTTCCTTTTTGATGCTCCTGAACACCAGTAGCACAGACACTGAGATCGACAATTAATAAATGGGACCTCCTGAAACTGAGAAGCTTGTGTAAGGCAAAGGACACAGTCAGCAAGACAAAACGGCAGCCCACAGAATGGGAAAAGATCTTCACCAGCCCCCCATTCTGTTGTTGGACACTTGCCACTGCCAGCCATCACTAGAAACTACAGGATTTATAAGACAGAATTCTGTGCCCACTGACAGTTAATCACTCCCCCACCTCAACCCCAGTCCTTGACAGCCATCATTCTGCCTTTGTCTCATGTCTTTGATGCTCTAGACATCTCACCAACGTGGAACCATGCAGAATTTATCCTTTTGTGACTGTTTCCCTTAGCATAGTACCCTTAAGGCTCATGTAGCATGTGTCAGAAACCCAGGACCCATGGACTGAACTCAGATCATCAGGTTTATTAGCAAGTGCCTTTAACAGTTGAGCTGTCTTACTGGCCTAAGATGCTTCCATCTTTGGCTATTGTAAATGGTGTGACGTGTGAACATGTTTGTTAAAATTGCCAACTCCTTCATTTCAGTTCTATTAAATATGTACCTAAAAATAGAAGTGTTAGACTTATTCTTTAGATGCCCCCATACTGTTTGGTATACAAGCAGCACCAATTTACATTTCTAATAGTTTCACAAATTAGAGTTTCAAATTTTCCCATCCTCACCAACAGCTGTTAATTTCTATTTCTGATAATATCAACCCCTAAAATTTGAAGCATGGGTAACTCTTCAAATATTGGTTCCCTGGCTAAGAATCTAAATCATATGTAGAATTGGATGTCTATCTTTGAAATGTATCATAGGAAATTTTTATGTGCAGACCTAGCTGTAGACCAACCTGTCATCAGTATGACCAAAGATGAAAAACTGTAATGTTTGACAGTTTTGAGAAACTCTGTCTTTTGTTTTTGATGCATGATCATCGTTGATCAAACTTTTTGCATAGTAAGAGATAAGTATCCAATCTAGGCTCCGTGTTCTCAATGTTAATGAAAACATTGGGCTTGTGTTTGGACTCTACTGAGAAAGATCCATCACATAAAATTTTAATGCTTTTCTCCCTTGGCTTTCCCTTGGTATGATAAAGCAAAGGAAAATTTTCCTTATTAAAAATGACTCATCCTGCCTATATCTCTGGCCATTTTGCTCTTCTTCTCTGTGGCTTCATATTGACTTATCTCTGTAGGAACTTCAGACTGGAATAAAATAAAAGTTTGTAGTTAAGCAGGTGGCTGACTACCCTCACTGACATAACTACTCCCAATTTCCTTCTTAAATTCCAAGAATGTTAGAAAAGCTATAAACTTAGAGCCAGTGCTTCAAGGAAAACCAAGGTGTCAAAGACTGCCCATTAATGTGAACCTTGAAGTCTCTATGTTCCATCTTCTGGTCAAAACAGATAGCCAGAAAAAGAAAAAAGGCATTTGGGAGAAGGCAGAATTGGAGTCCTTTTATTATCTGCTTCACTGACCAGAAAAACAAGCAGCATTCCCCAAATGGAGCAGAGACTTAAGTCATCAGAACAGAATTGTGTGTTCCTTTTTCACCTCTCTGTCACCACCAGCTTCTTGATTTCCCTATCTATTCAAAAGACTGGAATACTTAGCATACAAAACAAAGAAAAGGAGAGAAGATACCCCTGGGATGCTGGCTACTTAACCAAAGCATTTGAAAAAGGTCTCAAAGCAGGGGGATTGTTGGATTTAGTGTGTGCTTCAAAGTATATACTGCACAAAAGCAAACTAATTTTGTGTATGTGGTTTTTCAGTTTACTCCTAACTGTGGAGCAAACAAGCAAGTCTACCTGAGAAAGCTTAGCACATTGTCCTAGGGCGGACTTGTGGGCTGCCTATAGTCAGAAGGGCATTTGCCCACAACTATTTGGACTATGGCATAAATTCAGAACTAATCAGCTCACCCAGGTTATTTGGAAATGACGTCTTGATTTATTGTTGCCCCTTAAGAACCCTTTAACACAAAGAAATGGTTTGGGATTTACAAAACAAAATTATACATTAAAGGAAAAGATGGTATCCCCTGAAAATTTGATATGAAAACAACTTTTTACTTGAAAGGTAATACTGTTCATCTTCTCAAAAGATGCTCAAGGATCTGACCAACCTGTTTGAAATATTAGTAAGCATCTGTTGGAAATACACATTTAGGTCTGAAATAAAAGACAAAGAGTTCTGGAAGTGCACTGACATAAATTTAGTTAAATTGGCATTACAAGTGCACTAAAAAACTGTGAGAAGCACTGAAGACCAGATACTTTTTAATGATTTTGTCAGATTTCTTTTATTTAAATTAGAAACGATCTTATTTTACATATCAATCCAATTTCCCTCTCTCTCCCCTCCTCCCATGCCCCCTACAAACCCCCCATCCCATCCCCCTTTCTACTCCCCAAGGAGGGTGAGGCCTTCCTTGGGGGATCATCAAAGTCTGACACATCATTTGGGGCAGGGCCTAGGTCCTCCCCTATGTATCTAGGCTGAGAGAGTATCCCTCTATGGGGAATGGGCTCCCAAAGTCCATTCATGTACTAGGGATAAATAATATTCCACTACCAGAGGCCCCATGGACTGTCCAGGCCTCTTAACTGACACTCATTCAGGGGGCCTGATTCAGTCCTAAGCTTGTTTCCCAGCTGTCAGTCTGAGGACCATGAGCTCCCCCTTGTTCACGTCAACTGTTTCTGCGGGTTTCCCCAGCCTGGTCTTGACCCCTTTAGAGCAGAATCAAGTATAAAACACTATCAAGCAGATATCATGGTTCTCTGGCTCTTACAGTCTTCCTAACTCTCTTCCATGATTTTCCTTGAGCCTTAGGTGTAGTGGGTGCATCGTAGATATAGCAGCTGGAGCTGGGCATCCCATGATCACATCTTCTTAGCATTTTGATCAGTATGATCTATACATCTCTATAATAGCCTCCATTTGTTGCCCAAAAAAAAAAGGTTTTTTGAGGGGTGAAAGCTATACTTTTCTATGGGTAAAAGTATTTAGAATACAGTTTAGGAAATTAATGGTATTGCATTCTCCTCTAAGTCTAATACCTTCTCAGCCCTGGGGAATTGACTGTGTTTACAGTGCCAGGCATTAATTCTCTACTCTCAAGCAGAAATCTTAAGACCTATTAGATGGCTGTTGGTTTCCCTCACAATAAAAGTACCATTTTTGCAATACTTGCTGGACTGGCCAAGCTGCACCCATGAAATCTCAACAGCATGGTTGCCTAAACAAGACATCAGTTGACATGCCAATGTGGACAGGGGAAATTTCACAAGATCTGGCCCCTTGATGGATTAGCTATAGATCATCAATGGCTGCTGAGAAAGGAAGAATCAGTTTTCTGTAGGATTGAGCTTCCTGATGAGTTATCCAATCCCAAAGGATCAGCCCTAAACAAGTGTAGGAGCAACACTAAATGGAGTCAGTAGGACTCCAGTTCTGGGAGTTCCACTACCCTCTTCTCCCCTCCCTGGACACCAGGCACACATGTAGTGTACATACACACCTACAGGCAAAACAATCATACACATAAAATAAAATAAACCTTTAAAATTTAAAAAGAAGAGGCTGTGAATTTGAGAGAGGGTTGAGTCATGAAGGAGTTGGCAGGGGAGAGAGAGGGATGGAAATGATGTGAATACAGTACTCAGGTATGAAATTCTCAACAAAAAAGGCCAGAGAAATGGCTCAGTGGTTAAGAGCAGCTGCTGCTCTTGTAGAGGTCTCGGATTCAGTCCCTAGCCCCCCACCTTACCTCTGTGGGCTCCTGCATTTATGTAATGCATGTGCATACATTTGGACACACACACACACACACACACACACAAAGAGAGAGAGAGAGAGAGAGAGAGAGAGAGAGGGAGGGAGAGAGAGAGAGAGATTGAGAGAGAGAGAAAAATAGGTGTTTTCTTTTAAATTTTCAAAAATGTAAACTAAAATTTAAAAGTCAAGTGCATGATGAAGAGAATTTGAGTTCTTCTAGAATGAAAAAGAAAAGGATAAAAATTAAAACTACGAAAGAAGTAAAATTAGAAGTGATGGTTCTAGCTGAAAACTCAAGGATTCTAAGAAAGGAACCATTATTATTGGAAACTGAAGAGAAGTCATATACATAGCCTGCTCATTGAGAGGCACATCAAAGAACAAAGCAAACAGACCAGGTACTATGCAGATGTGAACAATACATATGAATGTGGGAGCTGTACAGACAGAAATGCATCAGTGACAACATTTACAAAGAGACACAGGAAGAAAACAAAGATGCAGATACTAAACCCACACCGGTCAATGGCTCCAGTATCCACAGTAATCATGTTGTTGCTTGCTCTTTGCAAAAGATCTTACCCTATGAAGCATTTTAGTAATATATTCTAATGAAATAACTGTTTTTAGGCATGTTTACAGAATTTTCTGGAATTAGCGGGTGATTTGAGAATAATGTACACTTTTATTGAGGACACTGAGATGTCAGGCCACAGAGAGTGAGGTCAACTTCAATGAACTTCAGCTTTCAACCCTTAAAATGGGCCCAGTATCTACATGGCCTGTCTGTTACATTTAATACTTTTGCCTAATAATGACCTAGTATAAAAACTAAAAAATTCTGAATTTCTTTTTAGGCACAAATACACTAAGTATCTAAAACTGAGAACTCTTAAAAATCAGAAAAAGAGCTGGGCAGTGGTGGCACACGCCTTTAATCCTAGCACTTGGGAGGCAGAGGTAGGCGGATCTCTGTGAGTTCATGGCCAGCCTGCCTAAAAGGAGGGCATGCCATTTCAAAGTATCTTTATCTAGTTTTGTAGATTTGAAGCTCTTGGGGTGTGTGTGTGTGTGTGTGTGTGTGTGTGTGTGTGTGTGTGTGTGTGTGTGTTTTCTTTTTCTTCAAACCAAGAGCTCTAAAAAAAAGACTCTCTTGTCAACAGACATGTGCATCTCAGCACACGAAAGTTCTAGAGACCAGTGTTGTGAAGCATAATTAGCTTAAGAAAATGTAGTTTGGATTCTGCTAACAGAAAAAGCCTAAAGGAATGTACGTGCACTATAGAGCATATGTCAGCTTGTCGGCTTAGAGTCTAGGTTAATAAATGATTTACCAACAGAACATGCAGATACACCATCACTAACAGTAGCCATGCAATGAAACTGACAGTAGTGCTGGGACCATGTGTGAGCTTACTTCTTTCAGCTTCCAGTATTTGCTCTATCAAAAGTCAGGAAGGGGGCCCTTTTGTATGCCATTTATAATGTATAAGTAAGGAATTTTCTTAATATGTTAGTTAAGGGCTCTGAATAAGTATACTAATTCCTGTTTTAATACAGAGAATTCAAAAGCTTCATGAAATAAAGAAAATATTGTTATACTTTAACTTTATTGTTCAAATGCATTTTTGTTTACATCAATGTCTTAAATGTCCTCCTAGAATGAACCATAGCTTTACAGGCAGCCCTTGTTGCTGTCATTAAATTTTCTGATAGATTTTGTATTGGTGATTGCTAAGCACATCCCATGGAATTGTAAAGGTGGCTGGATACTTGACCACAGCCACTTTGGTTTTTAATAAAACTGCTTGACTGTTAACTACATCATAATAACTAACCAACTGTACTTCTAGTCTTTCATAATGACTTACATTTGGGGGACAGTAAACTTGAATCTGATTCAGTGTTACTAAGTTTTAGAGGTAAACAGATCCTAGCCAAGCCTCTCATTTTTCTGTGTGAAGACACCAGCCCAAAGCAGCCTAGCTAACCAGTGGTCTGTCTATGACTTCATCCAGTTTCCAGCCAAGACCAGAACCTTGCCTTTTCTGATTCTCAATGGAAAATGTGTTCTCCCTTAAGTTCTTTAAAATCATGCACAAGCTACATAAACTAGAAATTCTGTATTCCCCTTAAAAAATAAAAACAAAAAGTTAGCATATATTTGGTCTAAAATAAAAATAACAAAAATGAAGACGATGTAACTATTTGGTGGTGTACTATCAGTTCATTCATTTTTGTATCCTGAAGAGAAATTCCTATGACTGATTCGGGTGGCTCAAGTCACTTTTCTTCTAAGTTATGAGGAAGATCTTAACTGATTTTCATTCACTAAGATTAGCATAAGCTAGGCATGGTGACTCACGCCTTTGATCCCAGCACTCTGGAAGCAGAGTCAGGCAGGCAGACCTCTGTGACTTAGAAGCCAACCTGGTCTACAAAGCAAGTTCTAGGACAGCCAAGGCTACATAAAGAGAACATGACTCAAAAACAAAAAACAAAGAAAAAAAACAACAACAAGATTGTCATATTATGTCCTTATTAATTTGTTTACAACATTGGAAATGGTTATTAACTAAATAATTGAAATTCTGAAGAATTTTAGTGCAAGGATTAAGAACCTTGCTATTTGGTGTATCTTTTAGTGACCAACAATAGCATGAGAGTGACTGACTAAGGCTGTAGCTTGATGGTAGAGCTTTTGCCCAAATCCGTAAAGCAGATCTTAGCTCCCCCTTCCCTTAGACCCAATGCATCACCTTGCTAACAAGAGCATGGGCCAGTCCTGTGTATGTTATGGCTCTGATGCACCTATTTAGAGAGTTACAAATGTCACAACCTGTCCCTTTGGTTTGGTGGCTTTTTCTTCCTCACAATTTGCTTCTCCTTACCCTGAAACAAAAACAAAGGAACATAAAAATATCAGTCTGGAGTGGAGTTGGCACAGTAGCTCAGTGGAAGGGCACTGTCTAGCATGTGTCAGGCCATTTATTTTAGTCCCAACACCACAAAGCAAACAAGCAAATGCATCC
Source organism: Cricetulus griseus (assembly GCF_003668045.3). NCBI lineage: Eukaryota > Metazoa > Chordata > Mammalia > Rodentia > Cricetidae > Cricetulus > Cricetulus griseus. The sequence goes on from NC_048601.1 coordinate 83,216,838, forward strand.
TCTACTTTAATAGATGAAGAGAACAACACAAAGAACCAAGTATATGAGAGATGAAAGGGAAAACATCTCCTTCTGGGGCCAGCGACCAGACTGGTTGGCGGCCTGTTTTTGGAATGTTCTTTAGCATTTAGCACATCTGACTCTTTGCTTTTCTAGGTCTTCCCTAGTCATTATTCAGTCCATTCTGGCTCCCCAAACTGAGATTGTGTAACTGTATTGGGGAGCATAGGAGTTAATTATACAGTGTTGGATTTGTGGAGGGCTAGCCACAAAACTTCCCTAGGGGCACTGACTGTTCCAGTTCAGGACAGAGACAGCAGGAGTTTCTTGTTGGCCACGGAGCCTGGGAACCACTGTGACAACAGGCACTGTGGCCAAAAGGCAAAGTCAAATGCTAAGCTTTCACCTCTACGTGCAATCATGCCCCAGTGTACGTGATAATGAGCTCAGGTTCAGAACTGAAACCTTGTGAACTATGTGCTCATCTGTGTCTCACCTCCAGAGCAGTGGTTAGACTGTCTAACCTCTTCACTGAAGACAGGAAAGACAACACACACCTCATAGGTGACCTGTGAGCTAAAGGAAAGAAATACATGCAAAAAGCACTTAGTTCAATATCTGGAAAACACTGAGAATTCAGGGCTTTTTACTTATACATGCATGTATTTATTTGTTCTTAGTTTTCTTTTGCACAGTGAAATGGTTTGGGGTTTTTCCTATCTTTGGGCATAAGTTAGAACTATACTTCAACTGATGAAAACTGCCTGGGGATGAAATATGATTATTGGCTCCCTCTGGGATAAGGATTTCCACACCTAGTGTGGTGGTGGTGGTGGTGGTGGTGGTGGTGATAGATAGAATCCTCCAAGTGGCGGGTCCTGACATGAAGGCTCTGAAATGTATTAGTACATAGGAGCAGAACCTAGGTGATTGCTCCTAGATGGTGATGAATGTGTTGAAATTACACCAAATGAATTAGCATTTAGGTTTGTTGAAACACATCAATGGTAGTGATCCCTAGTCACTTCCATCTTTTTCCTGTGTACTCAGCCAAGTAGGAAGAGAAAAGGAAGAGACCATTATATAAAAGCTAGCTTGATAGACTTAAGAATCTGCTCAATGTTTGACTTTCTTTTTAGGAATAGAAATTTAAATCTTGACTAAGCACAGGGTTGGGGGTGGAGGGCTGTGAGAAACACTTTTAGCTTGGTGAACTTGAACCCTCACCTGGCCTTGTGAGCATGGACTTCTTCCAGGCAGGAGGGGACTCTGATAGGTGATGTGGAATAATTGTTTTAATTATTCCAAAAGGCTTCGTAGAAAATAGAAGTTCATAAAAGTTCAGACAAATGTGCTAAATCATTTGGTACAGGGAAGTATCACAGATCTTGACAGTTTCCATCTTGAAGAGTGTAGGGAGGCAGATGTGCCTGTGGAAAAGACAAGTTGGAAATGGTTATGTAGGAATCAATGCCGGCTCTTTGTTCTCTGGACCCTCTGGACCCTCCTGACCTCCATGAGTTCTGAGCAGTTTTAGAGACATGCTTATGTTTGCAGGCCTGGGACAGCAGGTGATAGGCAGTCAGTCATCAGCCATAACACTAGTGCCACGAAGAAGAAGGCCACAAGGAAAGAGAAGGCCACAAGCCCTGACTACAGCATCAAGCTTAGAGCTACAAGGTGGTTTCTAGGGTCAGTGTTGGAATAAGTAAATGGGCCATCTCTTTGTGTGGCACAGTGGAAGAGTGCCCTGCCCTGGTTGGTGACCATCAAGGATACCTTGGGTCCTGTCTGACTCTGCCATCCTGGCACCCATTCAGATGTTGGTTCGCCATCTCTGACCCTTTGGCCAACCTGACTTTCTTTCTCTCTGCTTCTTTTCACAGTGCTCATGTATCCCAAGTCAGCAATGTTTCAACAACTGGAGAGTAAGTTATTTGTTTTGGGGCGGGGGGGGGGGAGGGAGAATGCAACTCTAATGTTGTACAGAATTGCAAGATTGTAGTAAGTCTTTATCTGTCCTGCCAGCTAACTCCCAAATCACTACACGGAGATCACATAATTATGAAAACTTGGCTAATAGCTTAGGCTTGTTTGCAACTTGCTCTTATAACTTAAATTTACCCATATCTTTTAATCTACCTTCTTTTATGTTGCTTGGTTACCTTTACTCTGTACTGCCTATGCTGCTTCCTCTGCATCTCCTTATGTCTCCTCCTTCTCCCCAGCATCCTCTCTGCCTAAAAATACTGCATAGCTATTGGAAGTTCAGCTTTTTATTAAACCACATCTGGGAAGAGTGACACATCTTCCCAGTGCACAGAAAGATTATTCCACAACAAAAGATTAAGATAGGAAGCAAGCAGTGATTTTTTTAAGCTGTTCATGTCTAGAAAGTTGCTACATATGTGATTATACACAGTCACCCTCCCCCATTTGAAACTACCAACTAGGTTCTTTGCTATTTTCACTGTGCATACAAGGTGAGCCTTAAGTTTAATATGTAGCCCAGGCTGGCCTTTAACTTACAATCCTGCCTGTGCCCCAGTGCTAGTATCATAGATGTGTGTGCCGCTATGCCTGGCACTATTAGCTTTTGGTTTATTTCAATAGAAACAATGTCAGTAGAGGGATATTCTCTCAGCCTAGACACTCGGGGGGGGGGGCGGGGGGCGGGGGGGGAGAAGGTGAGAGGGATCTAGTCCCTGCTCCAAATGATATGACAGACTTTAAAGATTCCCCCATGTAAGGCCTCACCCTCCCTAGGGAGCAGAAAGGGGATGGGGTGAGGGTTGGTGGGGGACAGGGGAGTAGGGGAGGGTGAGGGAACTGGGATTGACATGTAAATGAAGCTTGTTTCTAATTTAAATTAAAAAAAGGGGGGGAGAGAAAAAAAAAGAAACAATGTCAGGTTCAGTTAATGTTTACAAAGCCATCTCTGTTCCCTGAAGGCATCTATCATGGAGAATATAAGTGAAACTAAAGCATTAGCCATGGTTTTTCTTCCCACTATATTCATTTTACTGAGATTACAGTTATTGAGTACCTGTAACGTGCCATCCACAGTGTTAAATGTGTAATAGGGAATGAACCTTGGCCCTGCCTTTGAGGATTTTTGCAGTCCTTTTATTTTTGTGTTACAGGGATGTAGAAAAGAAAGCAAAGTTGTGGTGACACCAACTCCTTTCTCTGCACAGCAGTGGCAGTCCTGGGGTATTATGTCTGGTACATTCACCTTGACTGTGCCCTGCCCAGCCAGCTTTCATGTTTTGATTCATCCCAGCCAGGAGTCTCTTCCTAATCCACTATCAGACAGCACACTGCTGCTTTGTTCCCTCTGCCCTGCCATGTAGAAATGCAAGCTGTGTTACCATAGGATCTTTTCTGTTAAGTTCATAATTATCTCCCCAGTGCAGGAAACATGTTAGGAATATTAGCAGTCTTCACTTCACTAGTCCAAAGGCCTTTCGGTCACCCCTACCTGTTTTCTCTCTCTCTTTTTTCTGGGACAATGATATATGTTGAAGGTGGGGAAGGTGTGGGATGGAGGAAAGAAAGAGAAAGGAAGAAGTACTAACTGGGCAGAATTGGAACCTCAAAAGATGCACTTGGATTTTTCCCATTGTTTGAGGAAGCACACAGGGGCAGAACTAACTTTCTTTGACTCTGTCAACTTTAAAGATACCAGAACTGAACCAAGGTGGACTTATTCTTGCCCTTGTTGTACCTAATAATTTCTCCCTGTGCAGTTGGTAACACTGTAAATTGCTCTGTATATAATACTAATTTATTTATACTCTCTGCACCAGTGAGTCACTCGAAACACAAAATATGAACGTTGGAGTGACCCCCCCCAAGTAGGCTATGCATATCCCTTGTCTTAAAGTAATTTTAATAAAGTATTTTAATAAAGTTGAAGTTCTTAAAGACTATTTGATGAAACTAGGGTTAGTGGTTTCAAAAACTGCAAGTTTGAGACTTGCCTGGGCTGCATAGTAAGACCCTGTCTCAAAACAAAACAAGCAAAAACCATTTTATTTACAGAGAGGTACTTTTCAGTCTAGATATTAAAAAAAAAAAAAACCTGAATCTTTTAAGTGGAAAAACATAAACAAGCTTTGAGAGGTGTAAGTTAAGAATTTCCCATACCAGCTTACTCAGAGTTTAAACTAAATGGCAGTTGATTACTTAGCTCACTGGAAGATTCTGCCACTGTAAAGCCGATAGTTTTTGTGAGAATGGGACACGGCAGTGTCAATGGGCAAAACAATGGTGTTTGTATCTCACAGTGCACTCACTGTTTGGGCCTTTTGTTCTTAACTTTTTCCCCTCGGGTTTAATAAAGTAAATCTATCATTCCAATTTGAATAGTATATTTTGGGATGTGTTTGTGTGAACCCAGTTTTAACTTTATAAATCACCGTTTGATCAGAAATGTGGAAGTTTTGTGCTAGGCTTTTGAGTTGTAATTATTTGGTGAGCTGGGTTTCCCCACCCCCAAACAGTACTAATCCCTGTATAACTTTATCTTAATGAGATTCTAGATATATAGTAGATATCCTAAAATTACTTGTGCCTGTTTACTTTGTAAATCAGACTGTCACCTTCTGCAGAACTGGTATGAAGTCTGGAGGAATCATGCTTTGTAAAGATACTCAATTGTTACTCTATAGTGACAACTTTTCTAATTCTACCTAACCTTAAGTGACCCTTATTTCCGAACTGCCTCACAATTTTTACTAGATATGCTTTGAACATTTCAGTCATTACAGACTCACAAAATGAGACAAACCAAATGGTGTGATTTAACTCAATTTTTAAATGTAATATATGAGCTATTTTAGATGAATGTACTATTCTGTCTTTGTTCTTGAAGGCCTGCAGTGAGAAATAGAGATACTTCTGAAAATGGGAAAATTCTAAAGGAAATCACTGGTAACTTTGATGGCTTCATTAACTTGGTGGTCTGTTTTTAACTAGACTCTTAGAAAGAACCATCAGGTCAGCAGTAGAAGAACATCTTTTCGATGCCAACAGCTCTGGAGATCAAAGTTCAGAAGATTCAGAAACTGGACCATCATCAGCATCTTCCACACCCACCAGGCATCGGGGCCATCAATTTAAGAAGCAGGAGGATGTTTGGCATGGTCGAGACAAGTAAGCTGGCATCGGCTCTTACTGCTTGAGTCTTCTCTTTCCATTTTTAAGTCAGTCACTATGTTACAGACACACCTGCTCCTCTCATTTCAGCATCTCGATTAAAACTTTACAAGTTTTCATTAAGGTCATTCTAAATTTAGCCAGCATTCCTATGTGACTTAGCATCTCTGTTTCATCTAGACGTATGGTATTTTGTGGGAAGCCATGTCTTGATTTATGTATTTCATAACTTCCTAATGAATAACTTGTTTAGAGAAATCCTGGCCAGAAGCTTTTTCTTCCATACAAGTTAACATGAAGTTGATTTACTAAATCAACATGAAGTTAGCTTCTTAGTCAACAGAGTTTCCTTTATTAAATACTAGAGCATCCCTGTAATAACTTTTTTTGTAATAACTCTTAACACTTGTTTATGTTATGGTATTGTTTTAAAAAGTTGAACTTTTAAATCAAAAGAAGAAAACACTTAAGTTCTATGATATAATATTACTTAACTTTAAATTTTACAGCATAAATTTTAAGAATGGTATTACAAAGAGCTTTTTCTCCATTAGTGGCTTTAATAAAGTGAGAGTGCAAATCGCCATTCATATTAATAATCATGAGGCAGCTTTCCAAGGAAAATTATTAGTTATTGTTAACTGATTATATTCACATTTCCCTGGACGTTCCAAGTTTGTTTCCATTTACTATGTGGTTAATATTTTGACCTCATTATTAAATGTTGAAGAATAAATTTGACCCTAGTTCCACACACACCCCTGGACTCATAATCTACAGCAAAATCTTTATGAAGAAACTCGAGTTTTGCTGAAAGAAAATCACAGAAGATAAGTTGTATAAGTAAATCCCTTGCTATAGACCATGGAAGTGTTCTAGAGCTATGCAAACAGGTGAATTCACACAAACCGCAGCATCAATGATCTAAGCAACTGACTTTACAAGGAAGGGGTTCATTAGTTTAAGAATTGTGTTAGAATTTCAACCCAAACTGGATTTGTAACTGTGAGATCTCAGATCTAAAACTCCTTATCCAACAACTCAAAATATCATTTGGAGCAATGTTACATCTAGATTTAATCAGTACCACACTCTAATTTTGTATAAAAGCTGTGTATCCATAGCAAATTTAATATTCAAAACAGACTTTATTTTACAACATAGTTTTAATTGGGAAATGGTGGTGCACACCTCTAACCCCAGCACTTGGGAGGTAGATGCTAGAGGATCAGGAGTTTTCAAAGCCAATCTTGGCTACACAGAGATTTTTAAGGCTAATCTGAACTATATGAAACCCTGTCCCAAAAATAAATAAATAATAACATAGAGGGTTTTTCTTTTTAAGACTTTGTTAGAACTTGTAGACAGAAATTTCTGTCCCCCCAGATTCTGCAGTCCTTTAGTCCCAAATAACACACAGAGGCTTATATTAGTTATGAACAGTTTGGCCGATGGTTCAGGCTTTTTATTGTCTAGCTCTCTCTTAATTATTAACCCATTTCTGTTGATTTATGTATCTCCACGTGGTCTTTGCTTACCAGAAAATGTACTGGCATCCTATCTCCCCAGTGGCATCCCGCTGGCAACTCACTTTCTCCAGTCCTCTTCTCAGACTTATCCTAGTCAGGTAGCCCTGCCTGTACTTCTGCCTGTCCATTAGCTGAAACAGCTTTATTCGTCAGCTAATAAGAAAAACATATGTTCACAGAATACAAAAGGACACCCCCCATCAGAACTAGTAGAAAATAGTAGTTGTAATATTTCCTTAGAAAATAAGAAAACTGCAGTACCAGGAATATTCACATTTGAAATCAGCCACCGACGGGTTTATATAAAACATTTAGCAGCATAATTCATTTGTGCTCTGTCTGTTAACATAATTAATAACCTCGGCTATGGCATATTTAAAAATATCTTTAAAGTTTCATGACAGCCTGCTTTTGCCCTCTCTCTTTGGACAATGGATGAATTTGTGGGGTGGGAAGTGGTGGCATAGCAAGAAGGTATAAGCAATGATGGTGGCAGGTAGCAGGTCCGGGTAAGGTCAACAATGAGTAGAGGCCAGATGGGGCCGAGAAATGTGAACCACAAGCTAACTTCTCCCTCTGAGAGAGCTTGGTGACGTTGGTTTCCCAAGTCTGTAGATATTTCTTGCATGTTGTTATCTTGACTCTTTTCAGTGAGCAACATCAGGAGAACCAGAAGAAACAGGGAATGATGGAGCGTGGTCAGTTGTAGACTACCCATGGGACTCTAACCTTAATTTTTCACCTCTGTCATCACCATCACTGTGCATTCGAGTCCCTATCTTGATCTGGCCACAGCTGGGTAAAAGAGTCTTGGGACACAATTATTTATGTTCTCCTGGGGTACCATGTATGGCTACCATACAGAAGTTACCACAACACTCTTTCTTTGGGCACCTGGTCCCTTCCTTTTGCTCCTTGCTTGCATTATCCATCTAATTGAGAGACATCTGCCTACCTCACCTGACTTGCTGGGCCACAGTCCTGCTGGACAGGAGTTCTACAACTTCCAGCACACACCAAGGAGCAAGGTCATTATCTATCATGGTCCCAGGGCTATGATTTTTTACCTGGCTCATCTTTTACCTAATTCTGTAGTCTGATGGCCACATTAGTCCCTGATGGACTCTCCTGACCCTTTTAGTCACACCCCCCGTGCTGTTCCTTCCAGCTATGTCTTTTCCCAGTCCTTACCTTTTTGCTTTGCATACTTTCCAGACGCGCCTCTACTCCAATCTCAGAACTTTCTTTTTTTCTTCTTCCTTCTTGTAATAACTTCAGAATGCTTGGTCCCCTCAAAACACCCCAGTAGAGCCATTAATGTTTAATTAATTTTGAGGACATGGAGGGTAGTCATTATAGCATGCAGGGACTGTGTTAGTCCTGTGGTTTAATTATAACTGATTAAATCAATTTACCTAAGATTTTCATCAGGTTTTACTTTTCTAAAAAGCATAATTAATCTAGACCTTGTAATATTTTACTCAGAACTGTGAACCCCATGGAATAGTTGCAAAGCATTTTAAGGAAATCCATTCATTTTATTATGTTACTTTGTATCTTATTAATTACAACTGTGACAGTTAAACATTGTCCCCAACCAGTGATGGTCTGCTTGTAAGTGGAGTCTTAGTGAGGCCATTGTAACTTTTTACATAAGTATCACTGAAGGGAGAGAAAGACTATGAATCACTCACTTTGGTGCAAATGATTTGTTGTCAAATTTACAAGGAAATAAAACAAACTCAAGCGATTGTTTGCTATAATAAAGCATAAATGTTTAAGGAATATATTTTGTATATAAAAAGTTTCAATCTAATTTGTTTGCTTAAAGAATCTGCTGGCTGCCAGGTAAATAGACTATACATGTTCACCTCTATTTTATTATTGTTTAAAAGCAAGACATCATTTTTAAATGAAAATAGTTTAAATCTTCCAAAGTACAAAGACCTGAAACTTTAATCCCAGTATTTGTTATATAATTATTATATTAAAATCCTGCTGTAAGGCAAAAAGGAAGGCATGTTCAATTGCAGGAATAATAAACATCAGGATTATTAAAATATTACACATACATGAAGGAGGAAGAAAGAAATCCAGGAGAAAAGGAATCTTGGGAGAAGATCCCAACAACTCAAAGGAAAGGCTCAGAGTTCTAAGTCCAGGTGAAATTTAAGCCATATGAAATAAGACAGCAATGTGATGAGTGTTTGGGAAAGGAGTGGGTTCCTGTGCTCCAAACCCTCACAAAGGCTGAGACTGAGACAGACACACGAGTGACAATGCAGGCCAAGATCTCCCTCTGGGGAGCTGCTGCAGGTAAGCGAGCTATGCTGCCACCGAGCTGCAAGTCGGTTTCAGCAGCTCATTCTGCTTATTTGTTCATTGTTCCAAAGGACTAAAATATCAGCTTTCATTTTGATTTTTAAACTGTTTTTCAGTTTCTGTACTAGTATGCTTGGCTCCTACAACCAAATACACAGACTGATTGTCCTAAACAACAGTGTTTATTTATTCACAGATCTAGGGGCTGTCAGGTCCAGGTATAGGCAGGGCTGGTTTTAGGCAAGATCACTGTCCTGGGCCTGACAGGACTATCTCTGCACTGTCCTCATGTGACCATCCTTCTTTGCATGCTCTCCTAATGTCTCTTATACGGACCCCACTCACATTGGATGTCCTGCGGTAATGACCTCCGGGAGACTGAAATATTTCTGAGGGGCCTTTCCTTCACAATGAAGGTTTATTAGGCACCAGAACATTGACACAGGGATTGTGAAGGGACACAGATGTGTCTATATCAAGCACAATAGGACCTCCACTAAACATTATAATTGAAACATAGTAGTTTTCAGAAATATGCTGAGTAATAAGAAGACAAACTTTGAGGGATGAAACATAATTTGGATTTGCAACCAAACTCCTGCAGCCATCTGCAGAAGACACTGTGCAAGAGCATAATTCCTGCATGCTAGACACTGTCAGCTTTACATTCTCTCTTCATTTCGTCTGTCTGTAGATGAACTTGCTCATCAGAACCACCAGCTCACAAATAATGACATAGAGATTATTAATTATGAAAGCTTAACCTATAGCTTAGACTTGTCCCACTAGCTCTTATAACTTAAATTACCCTATTTCTTTTAGTCTAAGTTATTTTACGTAGCTCAGTTACCTTTACTCTGTACTATCATCTTGCTTCTTCTCCATCAGACTGTGACCTGCCTTTCTTCTTTCCAAAGCTTTCTCTGTCCAGAAGTCCTGTCTATACTTCCTACCTAGCTATTGGCCATTTAGCTTTTTATTTAAACCAATCACAATCATACATCTTCACACAGTGTAAAGGAATATTCCACAACAGTTTGTCCTTAAGGTGTTTCTAATAAATGTACATAAATCTTCATACAATTTCAACACATATGTGTATTCTACATTCTAAAGTAACCAAATTATACAGCACTAAAAGTGTTGACAATAATAAACTTCAAAAATATGATAGTTTTTAATTCATAATTTTTGTTCTATTTTAATCTAAGGCTATAAATTTATTGCAGAATAAGTATTTAACGCTATCTTTCACTGGGGGATGTGGTGAGCTGACAGTGAAATATGATATCTATTCTTGGTTGTCAAATTAATTTATTTCCCGATGCAGGTTTAGAGTGAAGGTATTACACTAACTCAGCCAAGCTATGAGAGTCTCAGTCATTTTCGCCTCACCAAGCCATAGTGCTCTGTTGGTAGTAGAATTTGATCTATGATGTAGATTAAAATAAAACTTTGCTAAGTCATTAATTTTATGAAAACTTCTTACAGAAATGTCTAAAATACTAATGTTTTGAAGGTACAAATGAATCAAAGCCCATGATTATGGTATTCCTGTGTGACATGATATAGTGACCATATTATAAAGTTTCCCCTTCACATTTTAAAATAATATTAAGTGTTTTTTTCATTTAGGGAACTTATCAATAAGGAGAATATTCCCTATGGCTTCAGCAACAGTGATGAATGTGTTTTGAACAGCCAGGAAGCAGAAAGATTCCCGGATGATACTTGTGATTATGTCGGGGAAAGAAGTAAACCCAAGCGTCAAAAACCCAGTTCCAGGCTTACAGAGCTCAGTGAAAATCACGATGGGCTCCTGGTAAGTGGGGATGTTAGTAACTTCTTTACTTTAGCCTGTTAAAAAAACAAAACAAAACAAAACAAAAAAACCTCTCTTCCTTAATTAAAAAAAGGAGTTTCACAAGATTATAGGAGTTCTTAGAAAGACCACTAACCCAGAAAGTACGTGCATTTGTGTTTCTCTTTTGTAAATGTAGTGATTAATGCAGAGAAATGCAGCTCTCTGCCCAAAGAGCAAGAGACAATGCTTTGGTGTTGTTTAAACTGGCTTTTAATCTAATATTTAAGCATTTTTACATTTTTGTAAATAAAAATTTTCATAAACCATATTCCCTTATCTTCCTCCATCTTATTTAATCCTGTCCATATGAACACTTGAAATGGATGAACACAAAGCAAGTTTGGAGAGGCAGCCATGCTTTCCTCAAAACATTTTCCTACTTGGTAGCAAACCTAAACCCTTATAGTACTTTACTCCTGGTTAATCAAGAGAAAAAAGGAATTAATGGTCAACACCTTTCCCTCATACCAGAACTTTGAGGCATTACGTTTTTATAGTTCTTTGAGTCAGTATGACTATTTACATCAGTATAACTATTTAATATTCACCTTCCTTTTTATGTATGCTGCAGCTTCTCTGAAAAATGAAATCCCAAATCTGCCCTATGATTTCTTTTTGCTATATTTTTTCTTTTAGTAAAGCAAAATTAACAATAACAACCCTTTGTGTGAATGGATAACAGACCTGGAGTCCCCACTAAAGATGGAAATAGAATGTCTGTCTGTTGTAGATTCACTAGTCAGACTCCTTTATTGCTCAGCTCTTTTAGTGCTTCATGCTAGGGTTTCTATACATTTATTAAAATTATAGATTGGCTATTTCCACATTGTTAATTTCTATATGTGCTTAGAAAAAAAATTCTACATTTTCCCCTAAGTAAAACATGTTGTAATACAAAGTAGAAACTTATGTCTAATAACGTTCTCAAAACAAAGAATCACTGCACTTTAACTATGTATTAAGGTCAGTGAGCAGTAAGTTTTCTTAAAATGCGCGCACACGTGTGTGTATGTGTGTGTATGTGTGTGTGTGTGTGAGAGAGAGAGAGAGACAGAGAGACAGAGAGACAGAGAGACAGAGAGACAGAGAGACAAAGAGAGAGACAGAGAGACAGAGAGAGAGAAAGACAGACAGACAGACAGACAGACAGACAGACAGGGACAAACAGAGATGACATACAGACAAGGAATTTAACCCAGTCCTCACATGTGTTAAACACATCTATCACCACTGAACTACCCCTCTAGTCCCTGAAGAGCAAATGATTAAATGAAGTAACCTCATTAACTCTTTATTTAACCCATGATTGGCTTATCTGACAAAGAGATTTACGGTGATTAAAATGGTGGAAAGAATATACTTCTCAGTTTGAGTGTTTTTTTGTTTTTGTTTTTGTTTTTGTTTTGTTTTTTGGTTTTTTTGTTTGTTTTGTTTGTTTGTTTGTTTGTTTGTTTCGAGACAGGGTTTCTCTGTGGCTTTGGAGGCTGTCCTGGAACTTGCTCTTGTAGACCAGGCTGGTCTCAAACTCACAGAGATCCGCCTGCCTCTGCCTCTGCCTCCGCCTCCCAAGTACTGGGATTAAAGGCATACACCACCACTGCCCGGCAGTTTGAGTCATTTTTTTAAAACATAGATTTAACCAGTCAACTTTCCCCCAGGGAACAGTATTGTAAATTTGCTAGATGGTAGCTATGAAGTGAAGGGGAAAGAAACATTCATTACTTTTTTTCTTTCTTTCTTGTGTGTGTGAGTGAGAGAGAGTGATGATATAAGGTCTTTTTCAGTTATTTTTAATTTTTATTATTAATCTCTCGTATATTACATCCCAACTGCAGTTTCCACTCTCCTCCCCCACTCCTCTTCTCTTCCTCAGAACCAGCCCCTTCCACCTCCCCCTGAGAAAAGAGCAGTCCTACCATAGACATAGACCAAACACAACATAACAAGCTACAAGAAGACTAGGCACATACCATCACATCAAAGCTGGACAGGGCAGCCCAGTAGGAGGAAAAGGCTTCCACAAGCAGGCAAAGAACTCAGGGACCGTCCCCACTCCCACTGTTAGGAATCCCACAAGAACACCAAGCTACTATGCCTTAACATATTTGTAGAGGAACTAAGTCAGATCCCTACAGGCTCTCTGATCTCTGTTAACCCCCTGGTCAGTTGGTTGTGTGGGTCATGTTCTTGTGTTCCTGACCCCTCTGTGGAGCCTTCTTCCTGCTCCCTCCACAGGACTCCTAAGGTCTTCCCAGTGTTTGGCTATGGGACTCTAAGGAACATTCATTTCCTAAGGTACCTGTCTGGACGTTGAAAACATTTCCATGGGAGATTCCTTGTTGCAATTGGTTTTTGGTGTGTAAAAAAATTTGCTCCTCCCCAGTCACCAGCTTCTACATTCAAGGACTGTGCATATCACATTTACACAAATGAGCTCAGTGGACTTCACTGCAATTAATAATTTAAATCCTGCCAGCAAAGTTGGCAGGTAAACTTACTTCTCTACAAAGTCATGCTATTCTCAAAGACCTTGGCCTGTGTTCCTGTTCCATGAATTTTAAAGTTTTCTTTTTATTGTTTTTAACTATGTGTAGTGTGTGTTTCTGTGTGTGAGCATGTACACACGAGTGCAGGTGCCTGTGGAAGCCAGAGGCATCAGATCACCTGGAGATGGACTTTCGGACAGTTGTGAGCTGCCGGATATGGCTCTTAGGGTCTGAACCTAAATCCTCAGGAAGAACAGTAAATGCTCTTACTTAATGACTTTCTCTTCCTTCTTTTTTTTTTTTTTTTTTTTTTTTTTTTTTTTTTTTTTTTTTTTTTTGGATACAGTGTCTCACTATCTAGCTCTGGCTGACCTGGAGAAGGCTGGCCTGGAACTCACAGAGGTCCTCCTGCTTCTGTCTCCCAAGTGCTTCCATTAATTTACATGTCTAACATTCAAGGCAAACATGTGCAAAGAGCAGGGAGCACAGCAGTGAGTGGTGTTTCTCCTCACACCTGTGTGTGTGTTAAGTTCACACCTGTGTGTGTGTTAAGTCTCACACCTGTGAGTGTGTTAAGTCTGACACCTGTGTGTGTGTTAAGTCTCACACCTGTGAGTGTGTTAAGTCTGACACCTGTGTGTGTGTTAAGTCTCACACCTGTATGTGTGTTAAGTTCACACCTGTGTGTGTGCTAAGTTCACACCTGTGTGTGTGTGTTAAGTCTCACACCTGTGTGTGTGTTAAGTTCACACCTGTGTGTGTTAAGTCTCACACCTGTATGTGTGTTAAGTTCACACCTGTGTGTGTGCTAAGTTCACACCTGTGTGTGTTAAGTTCACACCTGTGTGTGTTAAGTCTCACACCTGTGTGTGTGTTAAGTCTCACACCTGTGTGTGTGTAAGTCTCACACCTGTGTGTGTGTAAGTCTCACACCTGTGTGTAAGTCTCACACCTGTGTGTGTTAAGTTCACACCTGTATATGTGTTAAGTCTCACACCTGTGTGTGTGTAAGTCTCACACCTGTGTGTGTTAAGTTCACACCTGTATATGTGTTAAGTTCACACCTGTGTGTGTAAGTCTCACACCTGTGTGTGTGTAAGTCTCACACCTGTATATGTGTTAAGTTCACACCTGTGTGTGTGTAAGTCTCACACCTGTGTGTGTTAAGTTCAAACCTGTATATGTGTTAAGTCTCACACCTGTGTGTGTGTTAAGTTCACACCTGTGTGTGTGTTAAGTTCACACCTGTGTGTGTGCTAAGTTCACTTCTCCAACTTCAATTCCCCATCCCAATTCAAGGATTTTCCACTTGGGGTGGGAGGTATATTTGTTTTTCTACGAAGTCTAAAGGAAGGAAAAGGAAATAAGTGGATCCCTTCTGTATGCCAGAAGATAGTCTAGATCTTCAGGATGCAGAAATAAGAAAATTTCTACTTTTGTGAAGCTTAAATCTAATGGGAGGAAAAAATCAAAATAAATAAGTAAAGCACTAAGTGTAAAACCATGATAATCACAAGGAAGAAAGTGGAAGGGATGGTAACAGGAATTTTGGAAGAGAGGGTGACACTTACCTGCTGGGACAAGGACCTCCCATTAGAGTGTTTTGAAACAAAGTTCAGACATGTATCTTAAGAAATGAGTGTTCCTTTTCATTTCTCTTCACACTTACCACCTCACACACTCAAGACACTGTTCCCAGTGAGAAAGCAGATGGGATCACCTCGTGCTTTTAAAAGGAGATTCAGACTAAAAAGTGTATTCTTTCCAAGCTAGAAAGCCAAGCTTCAGGCTTTTAATCACCATAAATCTCTTTGGCAGTGGTGAGAGAAGACCTCCCTGGGAATTTGACTTTGCTTATAAAACCCAAAGGTAATCAAGCAGGCCATCTAAGTGAAACTTCAGGTGCAAATACCCTCAGCAGATCACTTAGCTGGGAAGTCCAAGGATTTGTGGAGAGCCCATTGTGGTCAAAAGATTGTAGATCCAAAAGGCCATGGGGATTCAAGAGCAGATTAACTGGATTCTCAGACATCATTAGGAGGATTGACTTTACTATGGGTAAGATGAGAAGCCAGTCGAGTGTTATGTGATCAGGGATGTGGATTACTTGAATTTGGTGTCACTTCTAAACTGAACACGGACACACATGATCAAGGACAGGAGCCAGAACAGCAGTGAAATGCTCGGATGTAGCTCTGGTCTGCAATGTCAGCTTGAGGCAGCACACCAGCCCTTCAGGGGATTGGTGCTGCCAAGTTATGAGAAGACAGAAGCTTGAGGAATGATACCCTAGTTCCCTTCGGGGTGTATTAAGACTGAGTGCCCTGTTAGATATGAAAGGAGCTATCAGAGAGGCAATTGGTTCCCTGGACCTGGAGTTCAGGCAAAGTGCCTGGGCTAGAGACACATGTGATGGCCATCAGAAGTAGAGATACTTTAAGACAGTACATTGAAAAGGATAACCAGGGAGGGAGTGTGGGTAAAAAAGTGACCCAGATAATAGACATTGAGGCACACTAACACTTAGAGAATGGTAAAATAAGCCCATAAAGAGGCTTAATAACCAACAGCCAGGAAATAGAGGAAAAATGAGTTCATAAGGTATCTTAGGAAGCAAGTAACTGAGCATCTTAAGGAGAAGGGGTCAGACGTGAGGCCAGGAGCAGACTGAATCTGGCCATTTGAATTCACAAGGTGAAGCTCACTGTTTCTCACAAGAAGAGAAATACTGGCAGAGCAGAAGTCATTCCCAAGAGAAAACGGGAGGAGAGCAACAGCAGGTGGTAAGCACGGTAGAGGGTTACCCGACCCAGACCAGCCATAGAGGAGAACCAGCCGAAGAGGAGAACCGTGAGCAGAACTCACCAGGCCCTCTCAGGCTTGGTGTCCACACAGCAGGACTCCAGGTCTTTTTCTTTGGTTTCTCTGGGATGTGGTGACACAGAGATCATTAGGATCTAGGGAACACCAGGTCCCTTGGACACAGAAAGCAGAGGCCGTGAGCTGCCAGTCAGGTATAGGTTGCTGTGTTTCAGCTCCATAATGTCCCATGGTGACCGTTTCCCTCCCTCCTTGGCTGTAGCTCTGCCTGTACCCTTAGTTTCTTTCAGGAGGAAAGAGAACCCCTTTATTTAAAGAGCTGAGATAGTGGGCTGTGTTTTAACTATTTCCCTATTCTAATCTAAAAGAAATCTTAAGTCTAAAGCATCAATGACAGGTGATTTTTTATGTTTGTGTTCTAATTCTGATGTTAGCCTATAAGGCAAAAAACAAAACAACAAGTACAGAACCTCCTATGGAAAATCAGTTTACTAAACAACCTCCCCACCCTACACACACACACACACACACACACACACACACACACACACACACACAGACACACACACACACACAAATCTCTTACACAGTTTTCATAAACTCATCTCTATAAGCCTAGAAAAATAGTCTCTTTATCCCCCCCATGCTCTCTCTAGAACACAAGTTAACAGTTTGACTAGAGAGCCACCACTGACTCATGCATCTTCCTTCTAAACATAGGGAACGCTTGTATATTAATTCTCTCATCATAAATCTATCCATAATCATGGAGAATTAGAAGCAACTTTATTGTTTAGAAATATACGATAAAGAAGTAAGTAATATCTGCATGTGGGTTGAGGAAGATACAATGTAAGTATTAGAAATTATGGTTAAAAAGACCAATAAAATGGAAAGTGCTGATAAATTACTTGACTGCTTTATAATTTTAATCCTTCCAGTAGATAGGAGAGTATTACTGTCATCATTCTAAACACAAAGGCATGAATTATAGGTGCTTGAATAGCTAGATCATAAGTGAGGGAGCAGCAATTCCAGTATGAGGTCCCTCATTAAAAGTAAACTGTGGAGTAGTGTGTGCCTCTCTCTCTCTCTCTCTCTCTCTCTCTCTCTCTCTCTCTCTCTCTCTCTCTCTCTCTCTGTGTGTGTGTGTGTGTGTGTGTGTGTGTGTGTGTGTTAATAATTCAGTCCTAGAAAAAAGACTGAAAGAGAATGTTAACCTAAAAGTAGTTGCATAATATTATGGTATCACTAGAAATAATTGTTACTCTTTTTTTTATTTCCTCAATACATCCTATTAGAGTATACAATTCTATAGTAAACACTATGCTGAAAGTATTACAAGCAAACTCCAGTAGATCTCATCTTTGTGAACAGCTGCCACCTAATGTCTGAAATCTCAGTTGAGGCTCACAAGAGGAGAATGGGTCTTGCTGTTAGTTACTTTTAATTTCAGTTTTAACTTCATCGTTTTATTGCAAGGCAAGTGAGAAGGGTAGTAAGGCTCAGTGCTAAAGCACTTGGCTGTCGCATGAAAGGCTGAAGGTTCAATCCCCAATACTGCTAAAACAAATGACCTCGAGTACACAGGTATGTTACGAAGCTTTAGCTACTATTTCTGTAAAATAAGGAGATTATTATGTCTTCTGGCTTTTTGTGAACTAAATGCAAATAAAAGTGCTAATGGAAGGTAAAAGGGAACACAGTGAAGGTTTTAGCTTCAAATTGCCCCCTGTAATCAGACACCTAGTCCCTCACATCAGTTTAAATTCAAAGACTTCAGCCATCTACACTTCTTGCCATAGTCCTTTACCTGCCCAGCCCTGTACCCAATTTTTACCCACACTTTTCTGCAGAAACCCAGTTTTCTATGCTATAAACTAATCCTTTAAGACCTTTCTGCCATGGTCTACTGTGCCCTGTGTTTGACTAATGGTCTCTTTGTCTCTTCGTCTTTTTGCAATACCAATCTCTCCATGTCCTCTTCTCAGAGTGACTGTTTACTTCTCTGCTGGAGCCTCACTGGCTCTCCTTAAGTCATGCTTGGATGTAAGTGTGATCCAAGTCTTGACACCTCTCCGTCAGAGCCTTTCTTATGATCTTCTCCAGTTCTCAGGTTTCAGTGGTCTCTAGAGATGCTTTCCAAATCAGGTTTGCCTCACCTAACACCTAAAGTCAACAAGGTAAAACCAACTCTTCTCCCGCTCTGTGATTTCACCTTGGCTGCCCTCTTAGGTAGCCGCATCTCCTTAGTTGTCCTAAACCCTTTCCTTTTCCTTATTTCAGCCCTTTCTCCAACTTTCTAATTGTCAAATGTAGTTTTTCTATATTCAAAATATCTTGATTCCTGGACCAGAAACATGGTTTTGCCGCCAAGCCTGACTATCTTAGTTCAATTCCCGGGACCTACATAATGGAAGTAAAGAACTGACTCCAGCAAGTTGCCCTTTGACCTCCACCTATACATCTTGGCAAGCTTATGCCTCATGCCATATACACTCATGCACATGAAAACAAAAGGTCATTTGAAAATAAACTATTTTGAATCCTTTCCCTTTGTCTTGCCATTGCATGGCTGATACCTGTTTCTAATTAGTTTGGAGTCAAAACAGTCGGCTAGCATGTCTGCACACCTCCACTCTGGCCCCACTAGACCATTCTATCTGCTGCTGCAAAACAAATCACCCCACCCAATACAGACAGTGCTTTTAAACTTGATCTTGAGTGCAACATAATACAGCAAGAGATCCTGTCCAAATTTTCTATGCAATGACGCATGTGAACATGTCTGCCACAGTGAAACATTGACATAGTCACACAAGTCTCCAACAAGCACTACTGTGGGTACGGAGACATAAATGGTGGCCAAGACAGGCACACATGTTCTGCCTACTGAAGTTTGTGTTCTCAGAGGATGAGATGGGTGACAGGTACATAAATTCAGTCAGATGCAAAACTTACCAACTATGCAAAGCAATAAACTAGGGCAAAGAGACGAAACAGTGGGAGGCTAAAGACTGATACTGAAGAAAGGGTCAGCAAGACAGGTCTCGCTGCAAACGACACTGATGCAGGGACCTAAGAGGGGAGGGAATAAGCCCTTGGCATCCCTAGGACAGTCATATCCAGGCATAAGGAGCAGCAGCCTTCTCTTTTAGGTGCTGCATATAAGCATCTGTGGTTGGGTCTGGATTGAGAAGGGATAGATGATGATGTCAGATATGGAGGAGGAACTCCTGTCACTTGAGGCTTTATGACCAACTTTAAGACTTTATTTTGAAGATGATGAGAGGCCACCAGAGGAAGTCCTTTTTCATCATACCTTAGGGCAGGACCAGTCTTTTAAGAGGAGCTTAGCATGACATGTGACCCCCGTGGGTAGGTCATTTTCAATGGTTTTGCCATTATGATTTTCCATAAAAGGAAATAAGATGCAATTGATGGAGAAATAATTTAAACCCTCACCATCATCCTAACCATACATTGTACTGTCTCCTTTTGTTTCAACTCCTTGATGGAGTCAAGGATGTCAACTCAGAATTCTATCAAGTAAGCCAAACAATGACAAATAATTCATTTGCCTTATTTTCTACTGTTTATTTTTACATAGATTTTTGGTAAGCTAATGAGGTTATTGTGAACATTAATCAGATCTCCTTTCCAAAGGGTTTTTTTGACACAGTATGTTAAAAATATGAACATGAATAAATGCTGTTTAATTTGTTGCCTTTTGTTCTTTTCTTTTTCATGACACAAGTAACTGTATATCTTTGATGTAGAAGTTTTTTAGTTCAAAAGAATTTAGGTCAAAATTTCAAGACTGAGTCTATTGAACTTACAAATAAGCAAGTAAAAGCACACTTAGTCTTTGTTTTAGGATGACTTATTCTGTGAATTATTTTTAGAAGGCTTTAACCATAGCTAAGCATGGCGGCACATGCCTTTAATGCCTATAATCCCAGTACCTGGGAGACTGATGCAGGAAAATCGTGACACTGTCTAGGAGAGGGGTTGCAGAGGTGAGAGAAAGCATTGACCACATTCACAGCGGCAGGAAGAATCTTTACAAACATGCCTCGTGATACACATTAAACTCTCTTAGTCAGCCTGAAATATCTACTATTCTAAATATGCTTTCTACTTATAGTCTGTTCTCCTGAGTATTATGAAGGTTAATGACAGATACTGTAGGAAAGGTAGGTTCTTAACCCCCCTGCATTTAATGGATGTTTTCAACTTGGATACAATTATAAATATAACCTTCAAGTCTAAACGAACAAATGCCTTGATACAGCTAGCTTTGGACTAGAAATTATTTTAAATCCCCCTCTGCCCAGTGTTGGAGTTGAAAACTAGACTCAACACCTTAAACACTGGAGGACAAAATGACTTTGTATTCAAAAGCTGTGCGTGCTGACAGAGCTTTTTAGAGGACAAGGACAGAAAACCTCCTTTGAATAAATCTGTCACCCTGAAGGTCATGGTAGTGCTGCCAGTCAAAACAAGTCTATGAGTCCAACCTTGAATTCAAGAAAGGAGATTGTGATATGGGCTCATTAGTAAAGGATCAGTGGCAGGCTTAAATTCCTTTTTATTGCTTTTGTACATTTTATGTTTTAGTGCTTAAAATATATAGGCTAGGGCCAACAGGATGGATCAACAGGTGTACATAGCCTAGTGGCTAGAGTTTGGTCCCTTGATCCCAAATGACGGCAGGAGAAAAGTGGCCCCATAGAGTTGTCCTCTGGCATACATGCACCCACGTGCTCACTCACACATACACAACGAACTACCAATACCATAAAGAGACACCATGCAGAGCTCACTAGCTCTTCCCATCCACACCCTTTTCTTCCAGTCATGAAGTAGCTGTATGCCCAGTAACAGCACATATCCAGTCTCCCCTGCTGGTGAGATGTGAGAAGTGATATGTGTGCCTTCCAAGCCGGGTTGATGAAATCTCCCCCTTTGCTCCCTCCTCCTGTGAGCTGGAAGGAAAAAAGAAATTTCCCAGAGCACACCTGGAGCTTTGTGTTGAAGATGGCAGCTGTTCTGGGCCCCTTCAATACCCCAGGAACACAACCGTGTGCCCACCCCTTCCAGCTCCTTGAGTCTGGACTTCATGTTATATGAGTTACCCTAATCAGTGCAAAGGTCTCATTCACTGCAGCACACTGGTCATCACTCGTGCTGAGCATGAGGAGTGCAGTGGCTAATGGGATCCAGACAGACCTTGCCCTTATCACTTTCCTAGTTTGCCTGCCCCCAAACACACTTTGTCACAGTGTTTAGAGTACCTTTGTTTCTGTCCTAGGCCCTGAATAGGAAAGTTAAACATTAATTGCCAAAACACAGAATCCAAAAGCCAATGGATTCTTTCTGTATTTAATGGTACACAAAGGAAAGGAATCTTAGGTTTGTATATAAACAGGGCAAGATTTGTTTAAAATTCAGAACTTACTACCTGTTTTGGGGGGGGTTGTTTGTTTGTTTGTTTTAGATGGAAGGGAAGCTATAGCTCAAACACAAGGATGGCCCTGAGGAGAAACTGCTTAGATTTCTTGTGATATGGCCTTGATTCTTTTTTTTAATGGTGTTGGCTTATGAAGAAGTGGATTGTAGTGTGCTGTTTTCTCCATCTCCCTCCTTCCTTTTTTGCCCTCCCACTCCTGTAGCCTCCTTTCCACCTTGATGTAACATGAGATCTTTCACCCTTCCTCTCCACTGTCTTCAAACTCCTTGTCCTCCTCTTTCTACCTATTTCAAAATCTGTACCCACTCCCCTCACTCCGTACTTGTTAGAGACACAAACATTAAAAGCTAGGGTCCTCCTATGAAAGAGAAGATGCATTTGTGTCTTTCTGAGACTGGGTCACTTCGTGTAATGTAATCTTTTCAGTTCTGTCCATTTTGGGGCAAATTTCATGATTTTAGTTTTTGTGGACACACCACATTCTCATTACGCATTCCTCTGTTGATGGACATCTATGCTGGTGTCATTGCCTTGATGTAGCACTGAATAGTACATCAACAAAACAGGAGTGTGTAGGTGTCTCTATGGTAGGATATGGAGTGCTTTGGGTAAATATCTTGTGGTATAGCTGGGTCATATGATACTTCTATTTTTAATTCTTTGAGAAACTTCTAGACTGATTTCCATTGTGGTTTCACTAGTTTATACTCTCCTAGTAATAGATAAGAAATGCAAAAAACACCTCTTCTTTTTTTTTATGCAGGCAATTGAATCCAGGGCCTTGCTCTATTGCTGAGCTACATGCCAAGTCCATGAGATCACCTCTGGACCAAATTGCTTGATATTCAGACCGTTCTACTCATTATTGCCTATTGTTTACTCAAGGTCATATTAGCATTATATTCCATAACAGTAATAAATTAAGCTGGGTGTGAGGGCACACAACTGTATCCTAGCACTTTCAAGATGGAGGTATGAGAATCACCTCAAGGGCATCCTACATTACATGAGACTCTGTCTCAAGCAACAACAACAAAGACGGAAAAGAAAAGGATATTAAATGAGCAGTTACATCATTAGACTGTTACATCAGTTCTAAATAGATTCAAGATCATTCCCCTATTGTATTTCCAAACCATCGTGATTTTCTGGCAACCTGAGTTTTGCACTTTAGCCATAAAAGCTTTTTTAACTAATGTAGATGTTTCAGTCAACTATTTCCACAAGGCTGTCAGCTGTCTATGTTAGAGGGATGATAGGACCCAATATACCTTTATAATCATCATTTTAACAGAGTGTGTCCCTATCTATTTTCCCTGGTTTTTCTATTTTAAAGAAAGGAGGCTATGCTGTTGGATTTTTCTCTCCTTCCCTCATAGCAAACAACATTTGTTGTGTTACAGACCATGGAAAGTCTTAGTTGCATGCCATCGCTTGAAAGACCTGGACCTGAAGCTGTTGAACTGAGGTCCAATGGAAGGTAATCCTAGAATTTTCTTCTCACTCTGCTTTCAAGGCCATGAAAAGATTTCTTTCACTAAATACGGTATGAGGATTAAGTAGAAAGAAAGGCTTGTGTTTGGTCAGCACTGTTTATTCAAACAGAGTATTTGACATACAGACTCTATTATTATGGCTAATCATTACATCCATGTGTGGTTTTCTTATAGTTTTTTTTTTTTCTCTACATGCGTTGTTTTTAAGATATAATGTGTTGCCAGATGGCGGTGGCACACACCTTTAATCCCAGCACTCAGGAGGCAGAGGCAGGTGAATCTCTGAGCTTGAGGCCAGCCTGGTCTACAGACTAAGTTCCAAGACAACCAAGGCTACACAGAGAGATCCTGTCACGAAAAACCAAGATATATATTAGTATCAATTATTTGAAATTTTCATAAAATCTATTTTGATCATATTCAACTTCTCTCCTCCAACTTCTCCAAATCCACCCTTCTCCCTTACCTGACTTCATGCTCACCTTTTAAAATAAGACACACAAACTCAAATGTGTTGTCTAAATACTCTTGGGTATTGGAACTGCCCTGGAGTGTGCGTCACACCCTTAAATCAAACTGGCTCTTCCTTTCCTGGCAGCTATCAAATGTCAAGAGCACCTCAGCTAATGTTGGCAATCGTGCCCCCTCCACATGCACACCCTTGGTCCCCCACACAGCCCCCCCCAATGTTGGGATTTTGTCTGTGTTGAGCTTGTGCATGTAGTCATGAAAACGCTATGAGTCCTCATGTGTTGCTATACCTTATAGATTAGTGCATCTCTAGGCTGTCTGTTACATCTTACTTTTCTGTTCCTTTTGTTTTTGAATTTTATAAGAATTTGGTTTAGAGATACTCTGGCCACTTTTAAAAGAAGATTATAATATGAATAGATAAAAAGAGATTATAAAATAAATGACTATATATTTTTGTTGTTGCTGATAGCAAAGAAGATGAAAGAGGTGGCGGAGACACCCAGCATTATGAGGTAAGTAGCTAACGGAAGTGTAACCGGCGGGACCTTGCTCTTGTTCTTGAGAGAGCTTGGGAAATGGTACTAGTCTGTTGATTAGAAGTAATTGACAGGAATGTGATTAGGATGACGGGTAGACTGTCTTCTTATAAAAGGTAGTGATGCTTCCTGGGTTTTCTATAAAAGCAAAACAAAACTAAGTGAGTGGTTTGATGTTTCTCTGACTTGATGCATCTTTGAAGTGTATGAAACAGGTAAGTCACAAGGGTTGCCTCATTCGGTTTCAAATGAACATAAATTCAGATAAAGTTACTTACTGGAGTTCCTTTTGTTTCAGATTCAGTAAGATTCCCTAATGTCTGTATGCCCAAGTTTCGTTCATTTTCCTGCCTTTGCACATGCCATCTTGATGGCACCATACTGATTCAAGTACTCATTTTCTCCTGTGTCCATGTCTCATTCAATTTGGTGCCTGAATTTTAAAATCATGTATGTATATCGTATCTTCTAATTCTGAATGCTTCCAGATCCAGTGTCAATTTCAGTGTTTATAAAGAAAATTAAAGCTTTTCTCAAAATATTGTTAAATGTGGCTATATTAATAATATAGAGAGAATGGCCTCTGTAGCTGAGTAGTTCTTAATACTTGCTGAAGGCTGACCTAATTTATTAACAGAATTATTTAACAATGTCTATTAAATTCTGCATATTAAATTCATATATTCTATGCTAGGAATGGCTATTTAATGGCAGCCAGAGTCACTGCCCGCAGAGAGCTTTGAGTCTAGCAGACTAAGACTCTAAGAGCTGTACCAAGTGGAAGTAAATGGTATAGCTGAGTGGTAGAGAGAGTATCTAGCATGTACAATGCCCTAGACTTGATCTCTACCAGAAAAAAAAAGGAATATGAAAATTTAGTATCTCCCTCCTTAGAAAAGTGCACACTCACATGAAACCACTGTAAATTAATGGAACTACACACACACACACACACACACACACACACACACACACACACACACACACACACGCACGCACATACACACAAAAGCTGTAGACTTCTTATATTTCTTCTACTCAGGTCTTGTTATGTAAGCTTCTTCACCAACCTAAATAGCGAGGTGTACATGGCTCATACCTGTATTCCCAGCACTCAGGAGGCTAATGCAGGAAGAATGATAGTCTGGCTACATAACAAAACTTGTCTCCTCTAAAAACAAGCTAGTTAGAGACTGTGCCATCTTCTTTTTTGATTTAAAGTTTCTGCTTCTGAGATAATTCCCTCATATCTTATTTTCAGCTCAAGTATCCACAGGATCAAAGCAAGAGGCTGACGTGCTTCCCTTGTCTCTAGGGACTGTGCCAATGAGCATGTCTCCTCTCTTTCCTGCCATCTTGCTTGACTCACAGGAAGCCCTTTGACACTGGGCATAAGCTTAAAGCCAGCCTCCTGGAGATGTCTTCTTATCTGTTCTGGGATGAAATGGAGTAGAACAGTGTTGTCAATGAACTTCATGATAGTAAATTATAATCCCAAGTGGCATGCAAATTCACAGTGGCCTTCCTATGTCTCTGGGTCACAGCACAATCTTTGGGGCAAATCTTAAATTCTTCTCCTAAGCGCCAGGTCCTCTTCTTACGTGTGTCATGCATATGTAACACCAATCAGCAACCAACTCTCTCCTGGAACTCTGTGGGCATTCACTATTAATCAACATCACCATAATGACACTTCAGACAGAAGAAGAAATTAGACGGTGAATTAAAACCAAGGTTAAGCTCTGTAAGTCACCTTCCATCATAGCTGCACCAATGGAGAAAAAGATACCACTTCACATAATTGGAATTATATCTTTTTGATGGGATATTTTATTGCTATTCATTAAAGAATGGGGGACTTGTTTTCCATTTTTAACATACTTTTCCTTGTTTCAGTATGCTGTGATTTCATATGTATCACTTCCTAAAACTTCTGAAACTGAAAGTCTACACTTGCTCCCCCTTTCTTGAGTTCTGGTTAACTATTATTTGTTTTGTTTCAAGTCTCCTTTAGCATCAGGTTGAGATGCCAGAATGTGTATGCCCACAATGAATTCATTTTGCAATTTCATTTTTCAGTAAAAATATTTTGTTACCACTAACACTGGCCTTGAAGAGTATTTTACATCAGGTGCTGGTGGCCCACACCTTTAATCCCAGCATTTGGGAGGCAGAGGCAGGCAGATCTCAGAGTCCAAGGCCTGCCTGGTCTATAGAGTGACAGCCAGACAGCCGGAGCTATACAAAGAAACCCATTTTGAAAAGCAAACAAACAAAAACAACAACAAATAAGAGGCTTTGTGAAAACTGTCAGCTCAATATGAGATTGGAAAGGTGTTTTTGTGACTAGAGTTCTGTCAGAATGAGGGACACTCACCCTCAGCCTCCAAGCTGCTCCTTATTGTAGGGACAGACAGGCAGACAGAAACTTGTAAGTCTGTTTCTTAATGTCAAAATGCAGACACAACAGTGATTTTGGCAGCTTTAAGTGTACCTTGTACCAAAGCCTATGTTGAAAATCATCATAACCTTGCACCTTTATTGCATGTCTTAAATCTTTATATTAATTATGTGACTAAACTTATCCAAAAGGAGGGTCTCTGGGAGTCCTAGATAAGTACCGATCACCAAGAGTTACACATCCCTTTCTTTTGGGGTTGGAATTAAAGTTTATTTAATTCCAACAATAAGAAAAAGTTGAGTCACTTCAAAATGCTACAAATGAAAGTAGAGTTTCTTCAGACAGGCCTTGGAGAGGTTGGCACGTTAATAAAATATCTCCCTTGGGCTGTATGAACGGAAGTGACTTACCAAAGAGGTGGTGAGTGTTTTATGACACATGAAGCCTAGAACACTTCTTCTTTCTTTCTGAAACTCATTGAAAATCACAGGTATCTGGAGGAGACATACCACTCATGTCCACCTTCTAAAATGTGTAACTGAGATACATTTTCAGACTTGTATTACTATGGGGGTGCCCTACATATTGGAGCCTTCTGTAAGCTAAGCATTTCTCTTTAAAGGTTTAGTTTTATCATTTTAATTCTACATCTGCATGTGGATATATTATGCCTGTGAGTGCAGATGCCCATGGAGGCCAGAGGCATCAGATCTCCCTAAGAGATGGAAATACAGGCAGCTGAGAAGTGCTTGGTGGGAATGCTGGGAACTGAACTTGGGGTCTCTGTAAGAATAGTAAGCACTCTTAAGCACTGAGCCATCTCTCCAGCCCCAAGCAAAGCAATTTTCTATTGTGAAAATGTTTCACTTCATATAAGACCTGAAATATTCAAACAATAAACTTATAATGAATCTCCTTGCCATGGAAGTAAGAGAAGCAAGAATTATTAACTGTAGAAGAGCAGTGCATTATGTGAAAGAGATAATTCTATTTCAGAATTCTAGGTCAATGAAATGTTAAATTCTTTCAAGACATTGTTGTGTTCTTTATGCCTTCTAAGCCCACCGATTAAGAGTGATTAGAATCATGCCTCTGATAACAAACAGGACATTCATCATAAAAGCCCATTTCCCCCCTTTTTGCCTCCTGCTTCAATAAAGTAAGTAAACAAAGGAAGGGAAAGAAAAAGAGGAGAAGGGAAAAATTTGAGGCGTGCCATGCAAGACTGAGAGTTGATTGTTCCACTATGTCAAGTCCAAGCTCTCTCTGACCCTGAGAAACAGGACAATCAGTGCTCACCACAAGCCACCGGAACTTGTGGCTCACACAAACCATGGGGATGTGTTGTGTCTACACTCCTTTATTATCAGCCAAACAGTAAATGCTGGTGGTTTCCTGTGGCCAGTTCATGCTGGCTTTTCCTGGGAAAGCTGCATCGTCCAGCAGCCTCTAGTGTTGTCGTTCCTCATCATACTAAGTCCTCAGCCACATACCCAAATCCTGCCCAGGGAAAGAGAAGGAATGGTGCATAAATTCTCCTATCACCAGAAGCCAAGGAAGGGGGCAGAGCAGAGAAAACAGACCAGGGGCAAGTTTCGACAATGATGAGAGGCTTGAGTTAACGGTCTGGACCTGTATATGCAATGTCACCTGAGACCCAGACGAGACAGGCTGTCTGTATTGGCTCTCTGGCAGCCTTCCCTTTCCCTTTGTCACTTCTGTGACACCAGCACTCAGACTTTCACTGTTTCTCTTTCACATGGAATTCTATGCCTTATGCACTTATGAATTCTGTTGCCCAGCATATGCTACCCATTGAATAAACATTTGCCAAATGAATGGGCACAGGAGTAGGGGGAGAAACAGAAATCTCTTTACCCTTACTGTGGGTGACCTGTTTGTATATGTTTTCCATTTGTTCCTAACCTTAAGATGCTCAGTCCAGTGTTAGAGAAAGGGAAGCTAAGGCTCAGAGAGGCTGGCTCCCAGGTCTTGACAAGACAGACCTGCTATTTAAACTCAAGTCTCTGCCACCAGAACCCACCCTTCTCTGCCTACTATATTGGATCTTTGATGAGCCACCCATTAGTCCATTAAGCAAAGATTCATGGTGTTTTCATGTGAGGCAGCATTTTGAGGTTCAATGTCTTCCACATCATAGCAGGAAGGATTTCTGAATTGAAAATTGTACGATTAATTTATTTTTGATTTAACCAAAGATAGTAGATATGTAAATAATGAAAGTTTAAACTAAAAATATTTTGATATTTGAGACTGCCCTGGACATTGTTAACCCTAATGATCAAAGGGGAGAAACAAATAGGCAGTGTTTGCCGTATCTATGGTAAGCTTTCCTGGAGAGTATGGACCACCTGGCCAGGTGTCTCCACCAAGGTACCCTTGGGAAGGAAGAACAGTTTCTCTTCTTGCGCATGGCTACAGAGCCTAAGCAGTCACTGAGTAGCAACACCATCACTGCCCACTCCTGTACAGCAGTCAATTGGGCAGCCCTAGGCCAGGAGAACCCATGAGCTTCCTAGACCAATTGGGCCAGGAATTGGGACTCAGGGTTCTAAGACAGATAAGCAAATAGGACATGTGAAACAACTCACCTCAGGGATGGATGGGAGCCCAGCAAGGCAGAGCCAAGGGGTGCATGCATTCCACTGAAGCAGAACATGCTTGCTGTTCTGTGTGTGTCCATGACCTCTCAAGCTGGGATAGGTGTAGGGAAGAGGGAAGCATTCACTGCTGTTCCAAGAATCAGCTTCAGTTAACCTAGATCTCACCATGCAGGATTCCTGCTCTGCATCAAGGGGCACCCACCCTGGTGACCTGTTCTTACTGGATCTCAGATGCGTGGCTGCTTGCTATTCCTAAACCACATAAAACCCAGCCAGGCCTCATTGAACAAAGTTCTACATGCTCACTTCCACCTTCCTGAAATGCTGTTCCCAGTGACAGCCCATGTCCCCACTTCCTTACAGGTGTATCATTATGGAAAAGAGGCCATCCCCGTTCACTCATTAGAAAGTAAGACATCTCATCCGCTGTCACTATCTTTCCTTGTTTTATCTCCTTAGAGCTAATGATGCTTTTTTATTTTTAATACTTTTAGTGACTTATTTATTTTTATTTTATGTGTAAGGGTATTTTGGCCCACACGTATGTCTGTGTACCACATGGTGAAGTACCTGTGGAGGCCAGAGAAGTTCAGATCCCCTTGAACTGGAGTTACAGACAGTGGGAGCCACCATGTAGATGCTGAGAATGCAACCTGGGTCCTTGACAAGAGCAGCAATGCTCTTAACCTCTGAGTTGGGCAACGCTTAATTATGCTGTGCTTAGCCCAGCATATGGGGCCTTTCAGCCTTGCCTCTGCTCCTGGCCCCTCTGTCCTCTGCCTTCCTCCTTAACAACCTTGGGGGTGGCACCTTGGAACCCCTTCTCTCACTTTGGCTATGCTTTGCTTGCTTTCATATTAGCCCACCTTTTTCTTCATGTGATGTGTCCCCTCTTCTACAGCTTTGCCTTCAACTGCTGCTGCTGATTGACGGCAAACACACTGATATCTGTTTCCTGATTTCTTTTTCATGATGCATAAGTGTGTCCCATCTCTTAATATAGTGTGTCTTACCTAAAACCCAGTCATACATGCTGTGTTTCCTAGTCCCCTTGGCATTTTCCTCAATAGTGTCTGCATGGTGTCTTATAACAACAGAAAGAATGGTGGCATCTGTCCAGCTGTCTCTTTTTCTGTTGTAGGCTTTAGGCTTTGCTTATAATATCTTAGATCATCACAGAACTTTACAAGACTGTTA
Organism: Cricetulus griseus; assembly: GCF_003668045.3. NCBI lineage: Eukaryota > Metazoa > Chordata > Mammalia > Rodentia > Cricetidae > Cricetulus > Cricetulus griseus. The sequence goes on from NC_048601.1 coordinate 83,247,220, forward strand.
AGATATACTTACTTACTACATACATGTTTCATTTCTCTGCCTTATACATCTATAGCCACACAAACTTACATGTTCACATACAACTTTTGACTGATTGTCCCTAAAATATCTAAAAGCTGAGTAACAGATTGAACCTTTCAACCCTGGTCCACTTAGGCTAAACTCAAGGAACAAATTATTTTTGTAATATGACTGTTTCCCAATAGACAGACAACATGCTTAGTCTGTCCTAGAGTGTAAGGTTGCCGTGTCGTTTCATGTGAGGCTGCTATTCGCCAAGACCTTGGTGGAGTTTTGTTTTGTTCCCAATGTGAAGAAAGTGCCTGTCTTCATGCTGCACTCAGTAGAAACAGAATAGTAAAAAGCAGTGAGTATTCCCCTGGTGATCTCAAAATGGGTCGGACAGCTACTAAAAGGAGCCAAAAGTCTTAAATAGCTCTTTATTTGAAGTTTAATAACATCTCCTACATTAGCGAATTCTCCTATGATTTCCAGATGTTCTTGGGTTTTCTTTTTCAATTAATAATAGGATAACTAAAAGTAAATGTTCATTTACCCCAAAGAAAATATTTTGTACAGATCTGTGCTACTTGAAAAGTACATTTTTGAGTAAAACTGTTGCAGTGCAGTCATTTGTGATTTCAAGAAAGTAGGAAGTACAAAGCAGCTTAATTTACAGTGTGCCAAGAGAACAAGCTAAATAGACAATTTTGATGCAAAAGAATCGATTTAAGTGCTATTTTAAACACATGCACAGAAGTGTTTAGCTTAAATATCTGCCTCCCACCAGATGTCCTAGCCAGGGGTAGGTGCTGCCAATGGCAGCTTCAGTATTCAAGGTAGGGGGAGAAATAGAAAAACAACTGACAATTGAATATTTGTAAAATAGAAATTACAAATCACCAACTTGCCAGCTCTTACTTTTTACTGGGAGGGGAAGATTGTTCTCCTTGTAATCTTGGCTTGTTTTCAGGGTCTAGTCCTCACTGCTAGCTGAGATGAAACACCAAACCAGTGCCATTAGAATTTTCGCAACAATGCTTTAATACCCAGAGCGCCTCCATAAATAGTCTGTTCTCCCCACACTCTGGAGAAAACAGCCCCATTTAATTGATCTAAGCCCAAGGGCTCAGAGGAGTATGGTGTCCCTAGTTTCTGCCCCTGCCCTTGCAGGAGTGTTTACCTAAGCGGCAAAGACAGTGCTTGCCAGACACACCATGTTGCCACCACCGCCTTAGCAGCCTTAGCAACTGCAGCCAGCTTTTTGTTGTTGTTTACCATGCAGTGGGCCATGCTCCTTTAAGAAACATAAACTCCTTTTCCTCCTTCCCGACCTCAGTCAGTAATCACTCAAGACCTGTCAGCTGCCTGAAGTCATCTGGAGGAGCAGCCTAAGGAAATCATCTTGCCTCTCCCCCCAAGAAGAAAAGTTAAAGCTGGCAGATGGACCGTGGCTTTTTGCATGAGAGTAGCCAGATAGTGCCCAGGGGGCATCAAGCCCTGGTTTTTATTTCTGCAATGGAAGTGTTAGCAGCTGTGGCTTGGGAGGTTACATTCAGAAGGCGTGGAATCGCTGCAAATGTTTTTGCATTTTGGTGAACAGCAGACATTAGGGGACATTGTGCTGTTATTGCAGAGCCCCACAATGAAGATTCAGGAGCACCCCAGTATATCCGACACCAAACAACAGAGGAATCAAGATGCCGATGATCAGCAGGAGAGCTTTGTCCCTGAAATGCCCCAGTTGGACCTGACAGCACTGTGTGATGAGAAGAACTGGGAAGGTAGGTGATCATCTGCCATTTGGGTGGTTTTGCACTGAAAAATCAATATGGATAAGCATATACAAGGCATGTGACAGCGTGCCTGTGAGGATGAGAGTTAAGAGCTATGCATGCAGAAGAAACTGGATTTCTATTTTAAAAAAATGACTGAAAATCCTTTACCAGGCAGCATAGGAACACACTGTGTTTAGTGTTGCCAAGGGTAGTTGCAACACAAGAAAGAAAAATAGGCATGCTCTTTGTCCTAGAGTCACCTTGCAGTATATTTTAACCCCCAAGCGTGCTGCCCCTGCTTGTGGTATGCTGCAGAAAGCCAGCCACACACTACCTCACCCGCTACCCCTTGTGCCTCAGCTACCTACCCCCTGCTACCTACCAGTCACCCAGCTACATCACTCACTTCCCACAGTAAACCTTCAGATTTATAAGGAAGATGTTTCTCTTTGCTTTTCTCCTACCTTTTAATGTACGCATTAAAAAGAAATCAGGTTAACACACTAGTCAGAACGCCGAATGAAAGTGCTTCTTTGCCGAAAGCCAAAGACACTTTGGCTTTTAGATGTTTTATTTTTTTTTTCCAGAGACTTCTGGTGAAACATTATAAATTTACTTTGAGGAAAAAGTTAGCTTTATCAAAACTATGTCAGAGAGAGCCCTCCAGCAGTTCTTTCATGCTGCCTTCTTTATCCCTGGTGAGTTTTTACACTCAAACCCGTGTCAGTGCTCTATACAGTGAGTTTCTGAAGGCCACAGCCAGGGAGAAATGGGTTCCTGGCTTCAGACCATCAACGTAACTTAATCTAATGACTTACAGAGTCACAACTATGAAAATCAGCCCCACTAGTGTTTGTATTCCCTGTGCCTGATCCAGAACCACTCCTCCTTTTACATCTAATGATCGAAAGTCCATCTGAAAAGCCCACATGGTGAAAGGTTGGCCTAGTTATTGTCTTGGCATGCAGGACTTTGTGAGAGAACAGACTGTTTTATTTCCATTTTCCCTCTTGTAATCTAAGAAACCCGTTCTGGTTATTTTCATACAATTAGGCAGCAGATCTGAAATTTTGTCACATCAACCCTGCTCAAAGTATTCGGAGAACAAAAGAGGGCATGGTTGATTTGCTTCATGTTAAATTTAACTAATCTATTTCTGGATATCAATTAGCTTATCGCTCATTTTTGCCCACTTTGAAATAATTGTATGTCTTTTTAATCTATAAATTCACAGCAACCTGCTTTCTCTACCCCCAAGAGTCTTAGAGTGGTCACTGTTGCCTAAGTAAAAGCAAAAACAAAAATATATAAATGTGTTTGAGTTTCAGTGATACAGTCTATCTTATAGCTCTTAAATAAAAAGAAATTGGAGCCAGAATTCAAATGAGTTACGGTCGCTTCCTGCTCCTCCCCTGAAATGGACTGCACTTGGTTTGATTATTTCTCTTGGTTAATCATAAATTTAAATTTCTCTCTCAACACACATAACATAAAGTAAAGCTGAACATGCCCTCCAGAGTGGTTAAAAGCCAATTTACAGTTTCTTAGAAACGATTCCATTACTTTAAAGAATTTTTCTGCAGAGAATAAAAATATAGACCAGCATCTTCTTTAGAAAGCTGGGCAGGATGTTTTCTAAAGGTTATTGGGAACTTTATAGGCTGCCTTGGGCAAATTGTGTTGGCAAATCGCTGCAACTATTCTTTTTTCCCATCACATTTGCATTTGTTGTTGAACTACTACACCTTTAAAATCTCCAGGGATTTATTTTTCAAGGTCATTTTGGCTATTTGGTTATTGCTCTCAGCAACCTTTTTTAAATTATGTATTTTGATTTCCAAATTGCTTTATAACAGGAATAAGGCCATACAGATAGTCAAAATAAAAGAACCAATGTGTAAAGCTAGATTGATTAAATGACAACAATAAATTTGATGACTAGACTATCGTCTTATTTATAACTTCAGTAAGAAATGCAAAGGTGTTTTTTCTAGTAGTAAATAACTTCACACAAATTTAAGTTGTGCACACAAAAGCAAGGCAACAATATACAAAGATGGAAGCAATGATCACCGTTAGAGACCAGTATCCACACTCAGCCACCAACACCCCCAAAGCCACTATCCAACACCCCCAAAGCCACTATCCAACACCCCCAAAGCCACTATCCAACACCCCCAAAGCCACTATCCAACACCCCCAAAGCCACTATCCAACACCCCCAACGCCACTATGTAGAGGGACACTCCGGATTTGTGTGCCTGGCCCCTGGCCTGTGGCATTGGTCACAGTCTGATGTGGAGCCAGGAAGGGTCAGCTGATTCAGGGTGGTATGAATGGCTGTGGTGGGAGCCCCTTCAGTGTGTGCCTGGGAAACTATGTTCTGTAAGTTCTAAAGTTTAGGATCAAGGGAACAATGAAAGAGATTGAATAGTAAATAGATTTCACAGGAGCCATTGAAAGTGAACATAGGATCCATCTCCTCCTTGTTGGCATGTAATCAACCATGCCTTCGAGTTTTAAGGAATGTTATATAATCTGCCATGCTGTTGTTCTTTTTGGTGTTAGGGTTTCAACTCTCCAAAGTTAGGTGGATACACAAATCAAAGGCACTGTTCTGATATTGAAAGGTAATTAGAGTTGTGTGATTAAAATATTTTTAAGTCCCATGTGTGCTGATTTACATGAGACGTGAACACACTGCTATCCTTTATTTGCCTGAAATTAGGCATATAGAGCACTTTGACCTGAGAATAGTAGCCCACAGTCATAATCACAATGTGAGGAGACTAGGGCAGCAGAATCACCACAACTTTGGGGCCAGCCTGTGTCACCGAGTAAGTCCCTATAGCACAGGCTGGCCTTAAATTCAAGTTCCTCCTACCTCAGCCTTCCAAGTGCTGGGATTACAGTTGTGCACCACCACAAACTGCTAACAGAACATTTTTTTAAAGGTCGGGGAATGCTTAAGTTTTCTCACTTATTATTTACAATGAACAAAAATTTTGGAGAGAAATTCTCTGAAAGTGTCATGAAGAAGGGCTGGTGAGATAGCTTAGTGGGTAAGGGCACTTGTCACCAAGTCTGATGACCTGAGTTCAGTCCCCAGAACTGACATTTGTAGAAGTAGAAAACCAACTCCCAAAAGTTGTCCTCTGTCCTCCATATATGCACCCCAGCACACGCCAACACAGTCAAAATCAATCCATCCATGCTTGCAGAAATGTATTTTAAATGAATCATGGAGAAGACAGTGATTGCTAAAGTTCTCCAGTTGAACCCTCCCATCATACAGTTAAGAAAGCCGAGCATCTCCTAACTTCTAGCTCATACCTAAGCCATGCTAATCAGACATCCCATCCAATAAGGAGGATAAGAAGCAAACCCATGGGTTTGAATCCTGGGTCTGCTGCTTGATCAGCTTTGTGGGCAAATTAGAAAATCGGTCTCCATTTGCCTTGATTCCATTGTCCTTAAATAGGTGTAGCAACAACAGCAAATAATAGTACATAATGAATATAATCATTGTTTAGCAAAGATTAAATGAGCTGATATCTGCTGTCCTCCACATCCTATGGGCATCATGTAAATATTACTGATTTTTCTCTTCCACAAATATCTGTAAATACACTTTTGGGGGAAAGTCAGCAAATACTTTGTATGAATTTCTCAGATAAATAATAATTTTTTATTATTTATAATAAAAATCAATAAAAACTAGGGCGCTCCATGTAGCCGCCCATTCACGCTAACTTCAATTCCTCTATTTGTAGTAAGCTAGATCCTGGATTGGGAAATGGTGCACTTGAAGAAAGAGCAGCTGGCCACCTGCTAGGGTCTTGATGATAGCTTTCCCTGAGGCGTGTGAGGAATAGAAGACAAGTAGGCTGTACATTAGTAACTGGTTAAGAAATTATGTGTAGCTGGTGGTGGTGACACACTCTTTTAATCCCAGCACTGGGGTGGCAGAGTCAGGCAGATTTCTGTGAGTTCGAGGCCAGCCTGTTCTACAGAGTGAGTTCTTAGACATCTAAGGCTAAACAGAAAATCCCTGTCTGGAAACAACAAACAAACAAACAAAAGAAACTATGTGTAAAAGCATTGTTCTTGTTGGTTGAAGTTGCACTATTTGTTCAATAATTTAAGCAAACCTACTGAGGACCTGCTTCTTAACTTTGCAAATAGAGGCAAAACAGATGCACGAACCTCATTTTAAGCCTGGGCTTGATAGAGCTGACTGCTAAGGTTTCTTATAAATCTGGTAGTTAGTTGCAAGACTTTTTGAACAATTTAGTAAGCCTACCATTTTAGAACACTAAAAAGAATTTATGGAAGTAAACCTCCCATTGTCTCAGATGTACAAGCATGTCTTTGAACAGCTGAGAAGAGAGCTATGTGACATTGTGCCAAGCACTAATGGCTCTAAATAACATAGTTGAAAAACAAGCACGAAAATATCATCTCCCTTAGTTTTGTCCAAATTTCTTATAAATAAGAAATTCCAATAGCTAGTTTATTTTATATAGCCAATGGCTCCAGCCAGACAACAGAGTGCAGCTGTTTCGATGCCCTGCCATTGCTCAGAGGTGAAGTCCTTCCTGGGATGGATTCATTTCCCTTCATGCCCCTGTGGACTGTGGTGTCTGAGTTAGGACTCCTTAGAACCTATTCTTATCACTTAGACAGCAGGAACACAGATTTTATATTTGTTATTTCTGTTGACCTGCGATGATGTCAAATGACGTGAATGCATGAATTTTTAATAAAAAGTGGCATGATTATATCTGGAGTTCATTGTGAGTGTACCAAAGCGATTTTTATTTGAAAATGAAAATGTGCTCATTTTATGTCCTGCTGTGGGAGAAGAATCCAGTGTGAAGCCTTGCATCTTTTCTGTTGTCCCTTTGAAAACTTTTCTTGTGATATCCTTGTTTCAATGTTCTAGAGTTACTAAGTCTAAAGTACTTGTCAAGCAGCTGTTAGAAATGGCTGGAGATACATCCTCAAAACTGGCTCTCTATAAAGCCATGTAATTGCACATACTATGCTCCACCCTACTCAGGCTAGTTTCCTGGCTTCCTAGTTGGGTGAATATTAGCAAATGTAAACTAGAATATTCCAGACTAAAATGTGGAACTGGCTGTATTGATTCTTTGGTGTATGAGATACACAATACATCAGTTTGTGACTTTCTTAAATGGGGGGGTCCTTTAAATTTGAGACTGTATAGAGGGAGAAAAGGAGGACACTCACATAAGTACAGAAATGGGGAACTCTCTACTTCAATTCCACCTGCAGACCAATGGTGCCATTCCTCTTTATCTTGTTAAATCTGAAATTCACAATGACTTTAAATCTCTAATCTTTCAATAATGGATTAACATACCGTACATATGTACTGTAGTGGGGAAATGCTAGGATTCCCTCAGCAGTCTTATTTCCTATCCAACACTGGTAATTCTAGGAAAGGATGTATTTGGATTCTCTGTTTGCTCATTTTTGCTTGTTTGTTTTCTTTGAAATGATTGCTCCAGGACAGAGACACAAAACAAAGCTGTGTTAAACAAGAGAATGGATAGATGGCCTCAGGTTAGCTGCTAAGCACCACTCTCAGTCTGTTTATAATGAATTCACGACCATAGAGATGAAATGGTTGAAGACTCAAAGATGTTTTCATTTTAGAAAATGTATCCTGCTGGATTAAAATTCAAATTGAGGGTGTCAGGATCAAAAGTAAGACCTTTCAAACTGTATTTCTTTTTCTTGATGAATAAAACCGCCAAAGTAACCAGCATGCTCTCATGCCAGTATCAACACCATACTTCGTTATATCAAAGCTTCATATCCCCCCAAAGCAGTTCTCCCTCCCCTCAAGTGTTTACCCCTCCGTGGAGAGGCTGTGGCCAGCTGCAGGACTGATTAGGCAGACTTAACCCTCTCCCAGTCTGCGCTGAGTTGATTTTTGTCTTAGGAAATAGAAGATGCAGCCTGGTGAGTTTAATAGTCTCATCTTCTGCAACTTAACACTGAAGTTTCCCCCAGAGATTCCCTTTTCCTGGCTCTCTCCTTTCCTGGTGCTTTGCTTCCTTTCGTTGGTAGAGCCACTCTGTCCTAAACCTGCTACTTAGCCGACACAGACTGGTGCTGTTAGTCCAAAGAATGAGATGTTTGTCTCCACGCTTAGCCACGTGCATTGCCTCAATAAGCAAGACTTTTTTCCCCCAGCCTTGAACATTTTTATTCTTTGAAGTAGTTATCTGTGTTGAAGATAACTTGAGTTCCTTTAAACTTTTAAACCTTGTTCGTTATGATTTAGTACTTTAGGTGAACCTGCTTGCCTTTCCTGTTTTGCTGTGATGTCTCCCTGAGTTTCAGGCAGCCATCACTGATTTTGTAGCAAGAGGACAGACCCACTCTTCCCACTGACTGGGGCTTGTGCTTAATTTCTTCAGATCCCAGTAGCCTTACCTCTCTGCAGCATTGGGTCAGTAGTTCTCAAACTTGACGACCATGGGGACACTTGAGGCATTTGGGCAGCTTGTGTGTGCACACTGGTGTGTATTCTTGTAGGTGTACATGTGTGTACATATTTGTCAGTCTGCTTGCCAGTCATGTCTGGACCCTCACTTAAATCCATTGTCTATAATATACCGGTGTGTGTCTTGATGCTGGTTACCTGCTTCCCTGGGTTACTTCACACATGTACCAGGGCTGAGAGGTTGTAAGAACTCAGTTAATCTGGCTCTGACATTCTAGGATTATAATCTTGTCTTTCTAGATACAAAGCTTAAGCATATCTATTCTATAGAGTTGTGTATGTCTTCAAGCTTTATAGTTGAAGGGGCAACTATGTGTTCTTTGACTTAGAAATCCCAGAATCTAAGGGCATGGCAAGTACTAACTAGCCTTATGGGGATCACCAATGGCAAGTGCATTTGAAGCTTTTAGTGAAGAGTATTATGCATGGAAAACAGCTTGCCATACAAAATCTACTTTGAAATCTTTTAGAGTTTTAAACCTTTTCTTAATATGTATTTATTTTGCCCGGGGCAGGGGGTGGTGATGCACCTGCACCTCAGTGAACGTATGGATCTTGGAGAACAACGTGGGGAGTTGATTCTCTCCTTCCACCATGGGGGCTCCAGGCATCAAATTCTGAAATTACAAGTGCAAAGCACAGGAAGAAGCATGCTAATCCTGTGTGCTAGGCAGAGGTACAGAGAGAAGCGTGTTAATCCATATACAATGACAGGGAGAAGCATGCTAATCCTGTGTGCTAGGCAGAGGTACAGAGAGAAGCGTGTTAATCCATATACAATGACAGGGAGAAGCATGCTAATCCTGTGTGCTAGGCAGACAGGAACATGGATAACCATGCTAATCCAGACAGAGGTACAGAAAGAAGCATGTCAATCCCACGTACTATGCAGAGAAGCACAAGGAGAAGCATGCTAGTCCTTTGTACTAGACAGAGGCACAAGGAGAAGCATGTCGATCCTACGTGCTAGGCAAAGGCCCAGAGAAAAGGCTTACCAATTGACCCACACAGAGATCATGAATCCTGGCTAAGTAGGATCTCACATGTCTAACATGGCTCCTTAGTTGTCAGAATTGCTGTCGGGTATGTGCACCCTCTAGGATACTCATTGCTCTTTTGGTGGTGCTCCTGACTGAAAAGGTTTTACTCATTCATCTGTTGGGGAAATTGGAATTACACACAATTGGATATACATCTTACAGGCTGTTCTTCAGGGCAGCCCTAGCAAGTTCTGTTTTGAAAAGAAGTAAGAAAGGAGATAAAGGCAGGTGGTAGGTATGAGGTACAGAGGTGATCTCAGCTAGACAGAATGACTACTCTGGACCTTGTATCTGAAGTGAGAAGCCACTCAGAGGGTAGTAACCTAAAGCATCCAGGAAACCTGGGTAATGAAGCTCTCCAGAACAGTGTTCCTCTTAAACCATGTCTATTTTCCAGAGCCCATCCCTTCCTGGCATCAAGAGAATGTGGATTCTGATGAAGCTCGCCTCTCCCCACAGGCCGGGCGCCTGATTCACCAGCTTCTGGATGAAGACAGTGACCCCATGCTGTCCCCCAGATTCTATGCCTATGGGCAGAGCAGGCAGTACCTGGATGATACAGAAGTGCCTCCTTCTCCCCCCAATTCCCATTCTTTCATGAGGTATGTTCTCTGCTGTTGATGAGCAATTTCACCAGCCACATGGCATTAAAACAGATGGAATGGCTCGCTCATGGATGGCTAGCCCTTTTGTAGAAATGAAGCCAGGAACCTGTGGAGAGACACGCCTGAACTTCTCCATCCTAGTACACCAGCTGTGGCCCAACTGCAGATCTCATTTTTGTTTGTTTGTTTTTACAGATTTATTTATATTTTGTATACAGTTTTCTGCCTGGCTGTATGCCTGCAGGCCAGAAGAGGGCACCAGATCTCATTACATATGGCTGTGAGCCACCATGTGGTTCCTGGGAATTGAACTCAGTACCTCTGGAAGAGCAGCCAATGGTCTTAACCTCTGAGCCATCTGTCCAGTCCTAACATCACATTTTTAATTCCAATTAGTGCCTCCTTTCTAAAGTTCTGTCAAATTTAACATTTAGGCTTAGAGTCAGTTTCAGACTGCTCTAATAATGTAAGTGGAAGTGAGAGAAACACAGGCCTATTTAATGGTTGCCTATGAGGAAAGTCAGCAAAGGCACCCATCCACTGGTTTTGTCAAAGGGGAGAGGATGTTTTCACTCCTCTGTGCCATGTACTCTCATACCGCAAAGCCCCTCCCCATAACTACTGGTTGTCCACGGGGCTGCTAACCTGGGCCATGCTCTTTGCAGGCGGAGAAGCTCTTCCCTTGGGTCCTACGATGACGAGCAAGAGGACCTGACACCTGTGCAGCTCACCCGAAGGATCCAGACCCTTAAAAAGAAGATCCGAAAGTTTGAGGACAGGTTTGAAGAGGAGAGGAAATACAAAGTGAGTTCTCCAGGGAGAGGAGTGGCTCTCAACCTGTGGGTCACGACCCCCTTGGGGCACACATAGCAGATATTTACATCTTAATTTATAACAGTAGAAAATCCCAGTTATGAAGTAACAATGAAATAATTTTAATGGTTGGGGTCACCACTATGTGAGGAACTGTATTAAAATATCACAGCATTAGGAAGGCTGAAAACCACTGATTTAGAAGATAGCAGAAGCTGATAAAAAAAGGGAATTTTTATTTGTTGAGCTAAAATTTGATTCAAGATTATCTTCTACAGTTTCCTCCTTGTGGGCTCCTTCCCCTATCGGCCTGTCTTAGTTTCCCAAGCCAGTGGCAAGAGGGCATTTTTCATGGTGGTTGCAGTATAAGCCCACAAACTCCTTCACTTTCTGCTCCATGAGCCTCATAAGCTGAGACATACAAATAATAGAAAAGGGGATATGGACCTCACAGGAATCCATCCATGATCATAAAGATCCAGTATTTTGCCCTTAAGGAAACCTATAGGAGCATCAGAAATAAGCAGTAAAGTATTTACTCTAGACTTTCTTTTCTCAGCCCTCCCACAGTGATAAAGCTGCCAACCCAGAGGTTCTGAAGTGGACAAATGACTTGGCCAAATTCCGGAAACAGCTTAAAGGTTAGTGAAGTTTTGGACATACTGGCATAGCCTGGTGTGCAATAAACCACGAGCCAAATCCCTCGGGTCCTGCTGAGTGTCACCATTGGGGTATCGCAGGCCTGAAGACACGCCCCGGTTCTCCCAGTTCCTTATGGGACACCATCCCAAGACTGTTTAGAGTCTCAGATCAAACCAGACCAGGTAAGGTATGCATTCCTCCGCATGTCGTCATTTCCACACACTCTGCTACCAGGATGGTTTCACACCAGTACTTGGAAAACACCTGATTGATCTCAAGATGCACTTGCTGGAGTGTTAGACAGCATCTCATTAGAGATGAATTTGCAAAGGGCAAGGGCCCTTTCCCTCAAACAGCTTGCCGTATTTAGGGTCAAGTTACAGAAACAATTAAATGGAACAACTAAAATGGGGCGTGTAGACCAGATGAAAAACAGGGGTCAGGTTCTGATTTTCAATCAGCGCATCTATATGCACTAAGGGGAGGCATTGAAACTGTCCATTTCTGACATCAGAGCCCAAGCCTAGGTAGCCAACAATCAGATACTAAAAGCCAACACTTTCCCAGGAATTAGAGTTTGGAAAACATTTTTGAAGATCCAGGAAGAGTCTTTTAGTTTGGTTTATGTAATGACCCAAGGATTTTCTCTTCCTCTATAATTCAATACTCTCTGGGAAAAAAAGTTATGGCTAAGCAGTTATTGACATGACAGTTAAAGCAATCTGGGTTCAGCAAACCTCAGACTCATGTATCTCTGTTTCCAAATCGAACTGCCTAGAGTCAAAACTAAAGATCTCTGAAGAGGACCTCGCTCCTAAGACTCGGCAACGAAGCAACACACTCCCCAAGAGCTTTGGTTCCCAGCTAGAAAAAGAAGATGAGAAGAAGCAAGAACTGGTGGATAAAGCCATCAGGCCCAGTGTGGAAGCTACACTGGAATGTATTCAGAGGAAGCTCCAGGAGAAGAGAGTGGAGTCCAGCCGTCCTGAGGACATTAAGGTGTGATGCTGTTAGGGGAGCAGCCCATCCTAAGCCAGTTCAGCCAACACAGTAAGAGCACAGGTCATGCAGATTGGTGTTGATACCTTTGCCACACTTACCTCCTCAGTTCGTTTTCCCACCAGATATTCTCTCCTCTGCTCTCCCCTGGCATTACAACACTAAGCCCAGTGAAAGGGGGTGGGGTAGAAGGGATAGGGCGTGTCGCAGGAATCCCTACAAGGACAATGATACATTTTAAAACTTCCCATACAAGTACAGAATCATACAAAAGCTGTGATGTTTCACCTGTGGGTACCTTGGTTTCTGACTAACAATCGAAAGCAGATGGCTCTATTGACGCTATTGCAGAATAAACTTACTGAGGTTCTTAGATGGCTTGACTCACTAGTAGAAAGAGTATTTGAAAATCTTTAGAGATATGTAGCCTATAACTGCAGTTATTGCTGGATCCATTAAGCTCAGTTCATGTCTTCAGGGGGCCTTTCCTGCCATGTGGGTATTCCAGGCAGCTGATGACAACGATGCTATGCCCTCTGTGTTGGTGGTGGGAGGTCAAGAGGCTCTTACTCCTATGTGAGCTTTGGACAGGGCATTTTAACCCTTCCTTTAGATGAGCTTGACAAAAAAAAAAAAAGGTAGAATATGAACAAATGTTTTTCCCATGGTTCATTTCTTACTTCTATGCTTACACAGGATATGACAAAGGACCAGATTGCTAATGAGAAAGTAGCTCTGCAGAAAGCCCTTCTCTACTACGAAAGCATCCACGGGAGGCCGGTATGTGATGGACCAACCCTTCTCATGAGGGTCAAATGTCTGGTTTTGGAAAGTTTCTATAATTTAGTGCCATCCAGAAAATAGGGTCTCTAATGCATGCCTTTTCTTTTTTCTTTTTCTAAGTGTTTTGAAGGCTTAGCCAATAGAGTTCTTTCAGTTAGGTATTAGATCTTGAATTTAATTGAATTCCAACAAAAGTAGGTCTGCAACTAAACTCAAGTTGTTAGTATTCCACTGAAAGGGAAGCGAGGTAAAGGATATAGGGGAAAGCATAGCATGCATGAAATTGTAAAGTACGGAGACCTCCTGCCCAAGTCAGACCCAGTAAGCTGCAGATGACTCTAAGCTTCTACAGCCATACTATAAAGGGACTCATTTTGAATGATGTCTCATTAAATAGATACTCTGCACTGCAGGACACAGCCAGCATGTGTAAAGGATATCTGTCCATGTGTAGAACTCAAAGTGTGAAGTCCAAACTGTAACATTGCCTCGTTATCATATTAGAAAGCATCTGAGGTGGTTCATTATTTAGCAAGAGTATGTGGGATGTTTCTTGCTAGCTATAGGGAAGCCATAGTGAGGCAAGCTTCCGCTCTCTTCCTTGGGGGACTTAGACATGCTTGGTGCCCGCTACTATTCATAATCTTCTTTTCAGACAGTTGACAAGAAAAAAAATGCTATAACAACAGCAATTCCTACAGGCAGGTATGAGGAAGTTTAGATGCATGGATTTTTATGAAGCCCACAAACACAGGGCTCTTCCTCCACTTTTTCCTAACTACTAATCTAATGAAATAATGGAATTAATTTAATCATTTCTTCTAAATGGTGCTCTCTCTTCAATAAAGAAGCTTCCAGAATGACATAATAAATGCCCTTTTAAGCATGGCACAGTATTCAGCCAGCTTCTTCAGGGACCAGGCAAACCCTCTGCCACAGAAATATCCCTCCACTCATGGGTTTTGTGGGGTGAGGATTCTGGATGTTATTTACCCAATAGTTCACCTAATCCTTAGTGACTGGCACAAAACTTGTCACACAGTGATATCCACAAAAGGTATCCAGGCATGCTCCATTGCATTTTTAGTTCTCAATATAGATCAGGTTTTGTTGTTGTTTTGTTTTGTTTTGTTTTTTAATTCATTTTTCTGGACTGTTCCTGCGGTGGAAAAATACTAGCACTCTGGGATAATGTTCATGTTTCAGCCAAGTTTGGTTTCAGATTTTTTTAAGGCACTGAACCAAGTAGTAAGTGCTCCAGAGTTCAAAGATTGTGAAATTTTGTCCTTCTGTACTGGAGTATCCGGGCCCATGAGAGGCAGAAGTGAACTGTTGTGAGCAGAGAAGAGCCCCTTTGCCTCTCAAGCTCAGAACTCCAAGAATGGAGCTTGTGGCCACCAGGGGGCTTCTGTGACACTGTTTTTCCTTTGCATAGTTCTTTCCCTGCAAAGATTCTAGCTGGAATATTGACAGTTCTTCAAGGGCTTCCTAGGCCCTGCCTCCCACCTGAGTGAACAAGCACACAGCTGCACTCTAAGTGGATCAAACCTCACCGTTGGCTCACTGGTTTGTGTGGTAGAGGGTTTTTGTTGCTCTTGCTGTTGCTATTGCTGGTTTTAAATTCAAGATTTTTCATTCCATCTGCAAACAGTCCACAGTGCAAACACGGTGAGCATCAGAACTGTAGGAACTGAGCTTGGCAGAGACCCGGGGCTGCCTAAGTAACCTCTTGAACTCTTGGTACTTAGTTGATGATAGATCTCTGTTATGTGTTGTTGTGGAAGGAAAAAGAGATTATAGTGACACAGAGACATTTATACATATATTGACCTGTAAGCTCAAAACAGAGGATGGGAAATAGCAGCTTTAGGATTGCATAGTAAATGATGGTTCTCACTGCCACTGCAATCAAATGTTCTACACCCTCCAGCGCACTTGGCATGGGATGAGGAGAAGAGTCTACTCTTCTTGTCTGCCTGTTGTTAAGAATACAAAGTATTAGTTCTTTCTCTGGCCTTATTCCCTTTCAGATAGATCAAGATTCAAGCATCTCACAAGGTAGAGAACAAATTGTAGAACAATTATTAATGTCATTTATCTCTGATCCAGGTCTCTCTTCCTCTCTCTGAGACACATTTCTCCTCAGGAAAAAAAGCAAACTTCCCTTGTTAGATGGCCAATCTGAAAATCAAAGTAAACTTTTATTTCTTAAAATAAAGCACAAACATTATTTCCAATGCTAAGTTGTCATTCCAAGTCCCTTTTTTTCATAAAGTAGACATTCAGAACTTGTGGCTTTTTCTAAGTCTGCAGATTCCAATTTAACAGGCCATTGACCATCAAGATAATAGCCAAACAGTCATGTGCTCCACAGCTCTCAGCAAAGCTGTTTGCTTTAACTAAGCATGCTGTAGATGGACCATACAAAAGCAAGTGGGCCTATCATTTCCTGTGAGCTATTATTAAAGTGTGTCCTTTATAACAAGGGTGTTCAATGTCTTCAAAAGTGATGTCACAGAAAAATATAACAAGTAATTGAAGCCCTCTGTCTGCATATCACCATTCATAATAAATGTGCAGGGGGTAGAGAAGAGGTTGCTTGACCAGTGCTTCAGTCTTCTTCTTAATTCTTTCCCTCATTGGTATATTTTAACTCTGTGTTTTAAAATATGTTGACTAACACAGCATTGAGTATAGCCAATGTCTTAGTTAGGGCTTTTATTGCTGTAAAGAGACACCATGACCCAGCAACTCTTATAAAGAAAACATTTAATCAAGGTAGCTTGCTTACAGTTTCAGAGGTTCAGTCCATTATCATCACAGCAGGAAACATGGCAGCATGCAGGCAGACATGGTGCTGGAGCTGAGAGTACTAACTACATCTTGACTCAGAGGCAACAGGAAGTCAACTGACTGTCACACTGAGTGAAGCTTGAGAAAAGAGACCTCAAAGCCCACTCCCACAGTGACACACTTCCTCCAGCAAGGGTACACCTCCTAATAGTGCCTCTCCCAAGTTAAATTTTAAATTATGAGTTTATAACTAGCCTCTGGTTAGCCATTGTTTTGGATTTTCTGATCTTTACACAGACATCCTACTATTCTTAACTGATAAAAGAGTTGCTATTTTCTAAATTAATGGGGTCCATCGTGTAGCAGTTAAAAGAGTCCACAATCCCACTGTTAGATCTTGCTTCATTTGTGAATAGAGAGAAACCTAGCTGGGAATCAGTCATCCAGTTTTCATCTAAGCTCTGGAGCCTTGGGGAATCATTACCCTCTGCCATGCTCAGTTTTAGCCTCTAAAGAACAAGCTCTTTAGAGCTCTAAAGAACAAACTCTTAGAGCTTGCCTAGCTCTAAGATTCTCTGGCTCTAATTTTGTCTTTATCATCATAGTAAATGTCTCACTTGTTTTACCACTCACCTTTACACCCAGAGAACATTAGCCAAATGTTGCAGAAAAGTTTTATTTAAGGATAAGAGAAAACTCTCATACCATAAAAGCAGGCACATTGGGCTGTGCAAAATTTATGATTTCTACCCAGAATGTGCTTCTAGTTAAAAGTAAACGTTTATTGGATTAGTGTCTCCTCTGGGTTTTAAAACAGTACCTGACTCTTCCAGCATGATCAAAAGCAGGGTAGTGAATCAACAATGGAACCGTTTCCGTGTCACATTGAAGACAGAATGGGAATGCAGCTGTGTCCCTGATCTTACTGTTTGTTGTTTGTTTTGTTTGAAGACAGGGCCTCGCTATGTAGCCCTGGAACTTGCTGTGTGGACTAGGCTGGTCTTGAACTCACAGAGATTCCCCTGCCTGAGTGCTGGGAAAAGGGTGTGGGCCAACATGCCTGGTTCACTTTTACATTCTATCATAATTGTTCATGCATGTATCTCCTGGCTTACAATATAGCCTGTTGATTGTGGGGGCTTATGTTTTCATTTCCTGAGTAGCTATTTTAGTACTTCATCCAATGGAAACATTCTATATCTACCTGCAATGGTAGTGAATGACTATTTCAAGCCTATTTAGGTATGCCCAACACACAGGTATGCATGTGTTTCATTTGGTATCTCAATGGTCAATGAGGTAAAGTATATTTTTCGATTTGGTTGCTGGGCTTCTACATTCTATTGGTATTCTGTGCATGAGAAAACAAGAGTTTCTCAAAAAAAAAAAAAAAAAAAAAAGAGGTGGCGCACGCTTTTAATCCCAGCACTTGGAAGGCAGAGGCAGGCAGATCTCTGTGAGTTTGAGGCCACCCTGGTCTCCAGAGAGAGTGCCATGATAGGCTCCAAAGCTACACAGAGAAACCTTGTCTCGAAAAAACCAAAAAAAAAGAGTTTCTCAGGTAGGAAATGGCATAAGAGATGCAGCTTTATCATGTCTCCCAGTCTTTGGAAGATTCAACTTTAAAGACACTTCTGGATTACGTAAATATGTTGTCCTATGTGGCTTTTGTATCTGTCTTTCTCAAGATGATCAACAGTAAATCACTTTGGGTAAATTTCACCAGCTAACAGGGCATTGCAAAACATTGTAAATTTCCTGCTGTTAGCAATAATAATAACAATATAATGATAATAATCTTTCATTTCACTTCTTTATCAGTTTTAAGGGTTGTTGAATGCTGCCAGGCTGTGCCATATGAAATGGAATTTTAAAATCAGTCACTTCATTAAATATGACCATCAGGACAGCAAGGCAGCTTGGGAGTCATTTCATATGAAATAGCAGATCTTACTGTTACCACCACACACCTATTACATGGGATAACCCTTGAGCTGTGACTGAGCCATGGCACATGAGTGAAGTTATGGTCTGTTCATCACACTCCTCAGCATATACCAAACACAATGGCCATCAGAATTCTCTGTGCATCACTCTCTGATGGGAAACTGAAGAGGTCAGTTCAGAAAATAGTTGATGACTCAAAATTACTTGAAGATGACTGTAGGCCAAACATACGTATGCTATCTCTTGAAAACCCTTTCTCCACCTTTAAAGACTTAGTTTCCATTTAAGTAGTAGAGCTGAATGGCTTTGCAGTGTGCAGAAACAGAGTTCTCACTAAGATGTATTTCTTACGAAAAAGAAAAACAACCCTAGCCAGTGTGGTGGCACACACCTTTAACTCTATCACTCAGGAGGCAGAGGCAGGTGGATCTCTGTGAGTTCGAGGCCAGTCTGGTCTACAAAGTGAACTCCAGGACAGCCAAGGCTGTTACACAGAGAAATCCTGTCTTGAAAAAGAACAAAACAAAACAAAATTGTAAAAGGGTTTGAAATTACAAGGCATTAAGTACAGGATTTGCTGTCTTAGGCTTTCTATTGCTGTGATTAACACCAGAACCAAAAGCAACTTAGGGAGGAAAGGGTTTATTTCATCTTATAATTTATAGTCTATCATGAAGGACAGTCAGGGCAAGAACTCAAGTAGAGCAGAACCTGGAGACAGGAGCTGATGCAGATGCCTTGGAGGAATGCTGCTTACTGGGTTGCTCATCCTGAACTTCCTCAGCCTGCTTTCTTATAGCACCAGGGACCACCTGCCTAGGGGGTGGTGTAGCCCACAATGAGTTGGCCCTCCCACATCAATCATCAGTCAAGAAAATGCACCACAGGCCAATCTGGTGAGGGCATTTTCTCAACTGAGGTCCTCTCTTCCCAAATGACTATGGTTTGTGTTAAGCTGACATAAAAGTAGCCATCACCCATGGTGATGTGGAGAACAGGCTCATTGTTTCAGGATGGGGCCCAAGGAAAGAGGGCTGTGCCAAGTTGGTTTCTGATCTGCAACTTCCAAACAAAGAAGAAAGCTCCTTCCTTGCAGAGGGAATCACAGAGAATTAGGCATGAGATAACCTAGTCTATTTCCGGAGTTTGTAGTACAGTGGGGAGGGGAGAAGTCACAAATGACGAAAGGGTTTCAAATCCTATACAGGGAAAGTGGACTGGATTTCTTCTTGTTGCGTAGATATTTTGAGCACTGTGCCAGATGAAGGAAATGAAGATGACTCATCCAATGGATTCCAGCAACAAAAGTTCCTTGAATACTCTCTGTCTGCCAGAATCATGCTTTTTAGAGGGAGCAGTTTCGCGTGCAAGAAATGCACCCAAATAAGTTGATTAGAGTTCCATGTGATAAGCATTATAAAAGAAACACTTGCCGTCTTCCTCGAACCTGCCAGATGATGCATCATTTGGAGATTTGGAACCTTGAGTTTCTTGAATATTTTTTACATTTAATTATCTATTGAGAGGAGGCACAACACCTCCTCAGAAGACAGCTCAGGGAGTCAGTCGGATCTCCTTCTATCGTGTGGGTTCTGGAGGCCAAGCTTAGGTCATCAGGCTTAGCAAATGTGCAACTTTACCTGCCGAGTCATTGTACATCATGGCTCCTTAAGGAGTTTTTTTTGTTTTGGTTTGGTTTTCTTTGGGGGGGCAAGAGGGATTAAATTTTATTTACTTATTTTTAATGCGTATGGGTAATTTGCCTTCGTGTATGTTTGTGCACCGTGTGCATGCATACCTGGAGCCCACAGAAACCAGAAGAGAGCATAGGGTCCCCCTGGAACTGGTTACAGATGAGTATGATCTGCTATATGTGTGCTGGGAATTGTACCTAGGTCCTCTGGAAGAGCAATTAGTGCTTTTAACCACTGAGCCATTCTCTACAGCCACCTCTAAAACTACAGTAGCAGTTTTAGAATTACCATAGTGGGCTAAGAACATAGCATGTTATTCAGGTCTAGAAAGTATGCTAGTGGGGTGGTTTCTGCTGATCTGAAGTATAAATCTGTGGTATTTTTATTTATTGACTAAATACTATTATCACTTTAAATACGTTTTGTAAATTGTATCATCTTTGGGCCACAAAAGTCCAAAGCATGCTGGGACAAAGGGCAGCATGACCTGCGAGCTGGCTTCTCACTTGTCCTGGTCTTGCTTTTCAGGTGACAAAGACTGAGCGTCAGATTATGAAGCCTCTGTATGATAGGTACCGACTGGTCAAACAGATCCTGTCCAGGGCCAGCACTGTCCCCATCATTGTGAGTGTATTCGTTCTCTTTCTGTGGGTATCCCTTTGCTATGCTAAGGGGGGCTCTCTTTGTTAGGTTTCAACTACTGCTGTGATGAACACATGACCAGAAAAGCAACTTGGGAAGAAAGGGTTTATTTTAGCTTATAGTTATATACTCCATCATGAAGGAAAGTCAGGGAAGGGACTCAAGGAAGGAACCTGGAGGCAGGAATTGATACATATTGGCTTATTTTCCATGGCCTAGTCAACCTGTTTTCTTATACAACCTAGGACCACCTGCCTAGGGGTAGTGCTTCCCACAGTGGGCTGGGCTCTCCCACATTAATCAAGAAAAGCCTCACAGATATGCTCCTGGCCAATCTAATAGGAGCTTTTTCTCAATTGAGACAGTTTCCTCTCAGGTGACCCTAGATTGTGCAAATTGACGAAAACTAACCAACAAGGGCCCTAACAATACTGCTGTTGTGAGTGTAACTCTCCCTTTCTATTGAAGGAACCCCACCTTTGCATATAGCATCCATCCTAACTGGCATTCTCATTAAATGTCAAACTGTAGTAATTGAACCAGCCATTTATATCCATGTCTTACCTTACAGACTTGATCATATATACTTTCCTCTGGCACTCATAGGGCCAACACCTAAACCCATTCTTTAGAGTACAAGAGGTAGGGACGGCCCTTCTCCAGGCATTTCATTCCAAAGAGTGCCTCTCTGGTTTCTGTCTGACATAGTCTCTCCACATTCACTGAGAGACCATTCTCTAAGAACGTGACTCAAGGAGGACCCTCTAAAGGGCTCCAATGAGAAGGTCCTTGATTTGTAGGTTATGGAGGTGGAGAGGAAGTGGATGGAGAGGGCTGGCAGAAGCTAGTGCTTGGGAAGCTGCCTACCATGGCCAGCGTCCTGAGATATAACTGGTGCTGGCTCCTGGGTTTGATCTTGTCAAGGGCGAGTAGCAGCTTATCTCTGGCTATGAGAAGTATTTTAACACTGACAACCTCTACCTCTCCTTAGCCAGCCTGGGAATCCCCTCCCCTGGTTAGATATTGTTGGGATATTAGTGCCTGTCCTGTCCATCTCTGGACAGGACATCCTGTCCATGCCTGATTCAGTGTCCTTGTCTGTTGTCACAACCTTGGCTTGAAAGCACTCTTAAAAGGCTTACTCTCTTTAGCTGCTACTATTATCTAGTGCTTCATTAAACCTTATTATTCATTTCGTTGTTTCTAGGCCTAGAGTTTGCGCTCACATTTCTTTCCATAGCTCTTGTTTTAATGAAATGGAGACAATCCAGAGACTCTGGGCAGGTGTGATCAAAGAGTGTTACTCTTCTGCAAATATCTTGCAGAATAAACCAATAAATAAAATGACTTAATATAAGGAGTCATTGTCTCTCCACAGTTACGAACACTTGGGTTCCTAAAGAGAGTGAATGTACAACAGAGAAGTTCAATGACCTTCATGTACTTGTTTGACCTTGAACTACTGTCCTTTGCTAATTACAGTTAGGTGTAGTTGCTGGTGTTAGGGAGGAAGGTATGGGGGTAAGTGCTTTTCTTGGGGGGGATTCCTGAGAGTTTGGTTTAAAAAGCATGTGCATTCTTACTCTACTCTTGTCTGATTCGTATTTGTGGGCTCCGAAGGGAGGAGCCGCTTGAAAAAGAACTTTGACTGTATTAGGTCTCTGGGGGGCTTTTGGTGGGAAGTGGTTATAAAATGTCATTAAAGTACAGTAGAGAATACTGGTATAATGGAATAGTCTGAGAGCTATACGGCAAGGAAAAGCTGTTCATAATATAACCTATTTGTTAATGCCTGTCACAGGGATCCCCCTCCAGCAAAAGGAGAAGCCCTTTGCTGCAGCCAATTATTGAGGGCGAAACTGCTTCCTTCTTCAAGGAGATAAAGGTGAAGATCTTGGTGCTAACACTACCCTGCTAACCCCACCTGAGTGACAGTCCTCTGGCAGTGCTTCTAAGTAGCATTCCCTACAAACCAGTAGCTACCTGAGCCAACTGTGAACATTCATGGCCTACTTTTACTATAGCCTTGCTGATTCCCTAAGTTTTCTTCCAGTCTCTTCTTTGTTAATTTGTTCTGTTTTGCTTTTACTTTGATCACAGAGGCTGTTTTGTTGCTCACCTTGTTTTTTGGGAGTTTTTTGTGTGTGTGTGTTTGAAATCATGGTTACTTTTTAGGATTTATTTAGGACCAAAGAAGAAAAGTAAACCCAAAGCAGAAATGAGTTTGAAGAGTCCTGCCTGTCATATTTTCATGACATTCTAAGGTGATAATGGTCACTTATTTCCTGTGGTTAGGGATGATTATCTCAGAATAATCTATTGAGGGTGATCAATTGAAAACTTCATTTCCTTGCTTGAGATAAGGAACCCCACACTACAATACCCAATTTTAGTGTATTAGGCAGACGGTGCTAGATAATCACATTACTAAATAGAACGGAATTATGAGTGCAGTACTGGAACATCAGGGCTAGTGTGCTATATTGTATCTTTAAAATTACAGCTATTTTCTTACAATACGCTTTGATATCAATGAAAGGCAACAAGCTTTGTCCATCTGGTAGTTTTGCAGATGAACTGAATCTTGGTAATTGAGCAAATTTTGATAGTTTGTATATGAAAATTAGTATGCTTTTCTTAGCAGCTTATAATAGACTTAATACCAGGTAAAAACATGCTCTTGAATACATGCAAGATGTGACACTTAGTAATTGCCTCATTAAATAAATGGTAGGTACCTTAATGATGCTCCTCTTGGACAATGACACTACCCATTCTGATTCTTTAGCAAAGTTTTAGAAGAATATTTTGTCTGTGGCTTATTGCCCGCTGACTCACATGGTCAAAATTACAAGTAATTTTCCAATGGTTACACTGCTTTTGTAAATACTGCTATCTTTTGGTTCATTTTTTCTAATCAGACATCATTATTAACGTGGTCTTGATAACATATAGTAGTTCTAATACAATTTACAATTTAGTGTGTTTGGAGATTAAAAAAAAAAAAGACCAAGTCTAGGAAGTTTGTTTAAAACTTATCTCTAGTTCTGGTTATACTTGCTTTTCAGAAGAAACCATCTTTATGAAATAGTACCAGCTCAAGTTATGAAGGTTCTGAAGACCTTCAGCTCACAATAGGCCCAGAGAATTTTCTTGTCCACTCCAGGAACCCTCTAAAACATGATGGAATAGGGTTCTCTTCTCAAGATAGACACTTTCAGGGCAGTGGAAGAATGAGGCTGTGTGTCCCCGTGAGATGAGTAGCAAGAGCAGCTAACACCTCACCTGTTTTCTAACCAGCTCTAATGGCAAAATGGAATCCAATTACATAGCATGTAATTTTAGAACGTGTTGTTTTGATAAATGTAAACTAATCACAGTGAAAAGTGATGTTTTGGTAGCTGATATGGCTCATTACATTCTACACACACACATTTAGCTTTGCCCCCTCCACCCGCACCCCAGTGGAAGGCCAGGGAAGACACATACGGCTTCTTCCCTTTAGAGCTCTTCACACATTTGGAGTCACATACCATTCCCTCCAATCCTGCTCCTTGCCTTACAAAACTTTTCTCCAAGCTCTTCTTACTGCTCCTTGTAGAATGTAGGTTTCAGACCCTTCTGTAGCCACTGGCTCTGCTGTAACACACAGGTCAGTTTATCTGGGCCTCCCTGGAGCTAGTTTTACCCTAGCTATGTTTTAGCCAGGACAGTAGCTGATGCCAGACAGTAGCTGATTCTCCAAAGCGTGTCTCTTGTATACTTATCAATCTATCACCAGCTCATTTTAGACATTCACTGGTCAAATTCTCAGCCCCGGATGAGGATAACTGCTGTGGGAAGTTTCCTGCCACTCCTGGTCTCCACCCACAAATTGCTACCATCCCCTCTCTAGTTGTGACAGCCAAAAATGTCTCTAGGTATTGCAAATACCTAGGGGATATAATCGCACCATTGAGACTTACTGTCCGTGACCAACCTCTCTGTGATTCCCATTGTGCTGAGGGGTCCTGTGATCCCATGATGCTTGTCTGTGGATTTCTTACTGGCTACGTATCCAGATTTTCCTTTTCCTAACCTACTTCTAGAACCATGAACTTTCCAGCTGCTTTTTATACTGTCTTAAAGCTATATGAAGTAAACTAAATATAGATTCTGTACTCTAGAAAACCAGGTGTCCCTATCCACTCTGTCACTGATGGATGCATGTGGGAACTGCACCCTTTATGTCACCCTCTAAGTAACTAATAGTTGTTGACCGGTGGTTTCAGACGAAGAGCCTGCTATGGACTTTCCCCTTCAGATTCATGTCACTCTTGTAGCGTCTTCGCTGAAACTTTGACAGTCACTGTTCCTTTTGATAGATCTATGTACCTTGTTCTTTATCAAAATCCGGATATCACATCAGTACTATCAAAAAAAAAAAAAAAGGAAAACTGGTTTAAATGAACCAGTGCTAGCGGATAGATCACTGGGTTCTTTCCCCAAATATGCATGATTAGGAGACTGTACTAAGTATGCATCATTTATGAGCTCATTTCAACATCTATTTTTTGGTATGTAATTTTCCCCATGGTTTTCCAAGGCCACTGGGAGTAGTTTTGTTAGGTTCCTCTGACAAAATATCAGAGTGTTTCAAATTTTCTCCAGACTTTAGAATATAATTAGGAGGACTTTTGAGATTTTATTTACTTTTATTTTATGTATATGAGTGTTTACCTGAATATGTATGTCTGTGCTCTGTCTCTCTGTCTCTCTGTCTCTCTGTCTCTCTGTCTCTCTCTTTCTCTCTCTCTCTCTCTCTCTCTCTCTCTCTCTCTCTGTGTGTGTGTGTGTGTGTGTGTGTGTGTGTGTGTGTGATTTTTAGAGGCCAGAGGAAGACAAAGGATATCCTATGACAGAAGTTACAGACTACAGACAGTTGTGAACTGAGATATGGGTACTAGGAATTGAACCCAGGTCTTCTGGAAAAACAACCAGTGCTCTTGACCACAGAGCCATCTCTCCAGCCCATTAATAGTAGAACTTTAGGGAGATGAAATCTTGCATTCTTATTTGTTGCTTTCCTTGGTATCCCTTTCCAGCTGTAAAATGCTCGCTTACAGCTTTCTGTTAAATCTGAACTGACAGACGGTTCACCAGACATTTGTTCTACACAGTTTCTGGCCAAGCTCTGAAGCAGCAGTGTACAGGCCCAAGTGCTGCCTGGGCTTTTGGCTCTGTTCTCCTTCATCTTCCTCATCCAGGGGAGGTGGAGGAGGAGAGGGAGGCTCACGGGTCTTGCCTGCCAGCTGTGCCTCACCAGGTTCTGGGCATATGCTGCCTCAGTTAAGTTTTGTAAAACTGGCATGGGGGGAGCTGTTACTTCCACTTACCAAAAGAAAGGTTAAAATTGTTCATTTAAAAATCAAGTGTTGCCTGGAGTTGCAAAACAATTAAAATAGAAATGAATAGTGAAGCATTGTTTCCTTGGGCCAAGCAGAGACTAAAGACAAAGCATAGCTGAGGTAGGAAGTGCCTCCTGGCTTGATCCAGCTTTGCCTTCCACAGTTAGTCTTGGTGCCACCGTTTTAATTAAAAATAGAGGAGAAACCATGTGAATGTGGCTGGTTAGGTGATTTCTGAGTGAAACTTGTAAAAGTAATGGATGTGTCCTCCAAAACATGCTCTGAGTTTTATTGAGATTGCCACATTTCTCCAGGAACAAGAGGAGGGGTCTGAAGATGACAGCTCCACGAAGCCTGACTTCACTGTCACTCTGAAAACAGACTGCAGCGCACAATGCTTTCTGGACCAACTTGAAGATGATGCTGATGGATTTATTTCACCAATGGATGACAAAATGCCATCAAAATGCAGCCAGGACTCAGGCCTTTCAAACCTCCACTCTGCTTCAATGTATGTTGTTTGGTGCAGTGGTAATAAAGTGGCTTAGTGCAAATAATAGCATAAATGTTAGTTTGGCCAAAAAGTCACAAATGATTTACCTGGGGTGTATGTAAATAGAGAAGATAATGATTTAAAATAAAGAGATGGGCCTGGTGCCTAAAGCACAAGGGTAAATGAGTTTGAGGCAAGCCTGGGCTACAGAGAGAATTCCTGGTCAGCTCAGAGCTGCAGAGTACAACCTCACCTAGAAAGAGGGAGTGGAGGGTGGGAGGGAGAGAGAGAAGAGGAGGAGGGAGGGAGGGAGAGATGGAAAGGGAGAAGTTTTTGCATATATGTTATCCCAGATTGCTTGAACAAGCAGAAGATCTGGGAATGACACTGTGTCTCTGTCCACCACAGTTCATCATTTAACCGGGTACAGGCATCACTTTGTTCTTTCCAAATACACACACACACACACACACACACACACACACACACACACACACACACACACGCACTGTAGGGTTTCATAAGATCTAATACTTCATGAGTAGCAAGATCCCCTAGGTGAGGCCCCTAGAGCCTCACCTTCTTTCAGAATGAGAAAGCACCCACAATGACTTTTAAATTGCTTTGTTTCTTTCTTCACAGCTCCTATCCAATCACATGCTCAATACATGTATAACAACTCATCTTTAATTTTTTTTTTTAATTTATCCTTCTTAGACCCGAACTCTTGGAATACCTTCAGGAAATGAGAGAAGAAAAGAAAATGATTCGAAAGAAACTTCATGATTTTGAGGACAATTTTTTCAGACAAAACGGGAGGTATGTGTGTGTCTCTCTCTATCCTTCCTTTCCCCATCACCCTGTCCAGATTCCAGGCCCTCTGTTTCTGTCCCATCTGTGGAGTGTTTCCAAAGTGGGCACTTTGCTACATTCTCCCTGTAACCAAGTCCTCAGGTTTATGCCAAGGACCCTCAAAGATAACCAGGGAGACTTGATTGAGACTTGAAGAAGTGCTTCTCAAACAGAGGGCAGGACCTGCACAGAGTCTGCTGATACGCAAAACTAGCCTGTCAAATTTGGTTCTCAGCTAAAACAAGTACTTTGGAGCTGAATTGCACATTGACAGCATTGAGTTTGTTTTTCTCAGGAAACAAGAGGGAGAAAAATGATAATGGGATTTAACCATGGTATGAAATCCTAAGTTGGACTGGTGATATGCCTCAGTTTGTACAAAGTGCTGGGTTCACTCAGGACTACAAAAACTAAAAGAACTAAGACCATAGTTGCCATGTTTTAATGAAGGCTGCGTGTGAGAAACGGTTATGAATGTATCTGCCAGGTAAATGTGTTGTTTTATCCAATGAGTTTTAAGGGTAATTGAATTGTCTGTTTATTAAATTTGCCAGGGAAGTGTTTGTCACAATGCCCTCCTCACATCACATCAGGAGCTCAGGGACAAGACCAGGAGTAGCTCTGTGTCTCTCACGTGGAATTAGTTTCACCATCATAGATTGGTTTTACATTAATCCAAATTGGGTAAATTATATGTAGTTTCTTTGAAGTACTTTCATGTCCTAGAGTGTGAAGAAATAAAATAATTATAACAATTAACTTTTGACACTGGGGCTGTATTATATCCCAGTGCAGTTTAAACATTACATAAATTTATTTTTAGGATCTCTAAATTGCATCTACTGTATAATTATTTTTCTCAAGACTTTTCCAGTTTTATACCTAAATGTTTGTCTTTCCCCTATATTATAGACTGTTTAGAATATGGATAAACAGACAAAAGAAGTAATTCCTAAAATAATAATAATAATAACTAACGTAAGTCAATTCAATATTAATTGTTAAAGTGTTAATTTGATGAAAATATGCCTTTCATTTTCCCATTATTCTTCTCATGTGTTGTGCATAGAATTCTACACATGAACTATATATTGTGGAGCCCACAAAAGTTTTAAGAAAGTATAAATTGCATTGGTGCCACATTGATGGGGAAAAGGCTATTTGTCTTGGAGTAGATTAAACCAAGAGTGAGCCAGATTTGACTTCTCCACTTCTCCCCTAGTGTCTTCCCTCTGTCCCTAATAAAGGGCTTTCTTCTTTATTGAATAGCACATAAAAATATGGCTTGAGAAGGGGATGAGGAATCACTGGTCTTAATTTTTTCACCAGAGTTTACAAGAGAAGAATTTACTTTATGAACCATAATGACCCAGAATAGCACTCTAATCCACAAACAAATGTTGTCAACCTATGTTTGCATATTGCTGCCAACATTTATGGTAGATACTTGTTTTTCTTAAGTTTGCTTTCAACCTATTGACTGCTTCAGGAAATGATTCCCAACACACACACACACACACACACACACACACACACACACACACACACACACACAAACACACACACTGTTCTGAGTTTGGATGGAAAATTCATAATTTAAGATTAAATCTATGTCTTTAGTTTATCTGGTGAAAGCTGCTTATGTGGGAAGTTCAGGGCATAGTTAGATTGGTTACATTGTTTTCCTAAGAGGAAGATAAACAAACAGGCTGAATTCACAGTAGGGAAACAGATTGAGTACAGAGTTTTAAATGATCTCCGGCACACCATTAACTTGGTTGCAAATCTGACAAAAGTTCAATTTCTGAAGGCCAGAGACATTTTTAGAGAGAGCTATTTCCACAATGGATGGTAGAAATTGACTCCATCGTCACTCCAGCTTGAAGCTCTGCGTGCCTAATGATATCATAACATCTTGCCTATTTCATGTCTCAAGAGTGAGAAACCCTCCATGATGGTGACTGGGTGGCAGATATTCATCTTAGTCCTCTATCGATTCCTTCTGCTCAGGAACCATTTAGAATCCTTCACCAAAGCAAGGCAGACAAGAATAAAATCAGCTTCATTTGTTAATGAAGGCTCCTTCTGTCCTCTTTGCCTATTTTTACTCTGTAATGAAGTGAAAAGGAATCACGGGTGGTTGAATGCTTGTTGTGTATATTTCATAGTGACTGCTATGTTGGAGCAGTCACGCTTCCAGGAATGTCATGCCCTGTCCTGACTACAACATACAAGAATGTAGACAGTAGCTCCTTTTGGTCAAGTTGTTCTGAGAGTTGCATTAGATCATGGATATAAATACTGTGTTGGACCTCAGAGTAAGCTTTAAGCCCATACTAGTGCATATAATTTGCATATAAAATTACCTAGTAAACTGCAAAGACTTACTTAGCACTACATGCTGAATTCCGAAAGCAAGTCTCTAAGTAGGAATATTAACTGTTCATATTCATCCATAATTCCAGTTGTAGGGGGATCCAGCTTCCTCTCCGGGCCTCTGTGAGTACTGCACATGCCAGTAGTACACGGCAAAAACATTCATGCATATAAAATAAAAATAAATAAACCTTAAAAAAGAGAAACGTAACAGCTCATTAGATCAAAGATATAAAATGAGAAAGTATTAAGAATCGTGTATAGTCTTATGCCAACTCAATACAAGCTAGAGCCACTTGAGAAGAGAGAACCTCAGATGAGAAATGCCCCTATCCGGCCCCTAAGCAAGCCTGTAGTGCATGTCCTTGATTGATTATTGGTACGCCTGGACCAATATGGACATGGTGCCACGGGGCTGGTGATCTTGGGTGTTATAAGAAAAAATCAAGTTGAGCAATCCATGAGGAGCAAGCCAATAAGCCGCAGTCCTCCATGTGGGCCTCTTCTTCCTTTCCTGCCTCTAGATTCCTGCATTTAGTTCCTACCTGACTTCCCTTCATGATGGGCTGGATAACACCTTTCCTTGTCAAGTTGCTTTTGGTCATGGTGTTTTATCACAGCAATAGAAACTCTAAGAAAGTAAAGAATGAATAAAATATTTCTGTTTGCCAGGCACACATTTAATCCTAGTACTTGAGAGGCAGAGGCAGGTAGATCTCTGTGAGGTCAAGAGCAAGTTCCAGGACAGCTAGGGATGTTACACAAAGAAACACTGTCTTGAAAAACAAAAACAAAAAACAAACAAAAATCTGTTTATTCTGATTAAACTATTACTGTGAAATCATACTTAATAATCAGTAGAAAATTCCTGCATGCCTTAGTTGTTTATGATCTTCTATTAGATCCTAGATTGA
This sequence comes from Cricetulus griseus, assembly GCF_003668045.3. Lineage (NCBI taxonomy): Eukaryota > Metazoa > Chordata > Mammalia > Rodentia > Cricetidae > Cricetulus > Cricetulus griseus. The sequence goes on from NC_048601.1 coordinate 83,277,516, forward strand.
CTTCATAGACCCTCAAGTTCAGTGGTACCTCCAGAGAAAAAACACTTTTCACTTGTCTAAATCCAGCCCATCTCGATACCAAGACCCAATCACCAACAGTGACTCTGCAGGTTGACAGAATATGTAGTTTCCAAATGCTAATTCCTGATGCATGCTGTCCTGTAAAACAGGTAGAAAGTGATCCTCAACCCCTCTTTCCTTTGTTTCCTCCAGAAATGTCCAGAAGGAAGACCGTACTCCAATGGCCGAGGAATACAATGAATACAAGCACATAAAGGCAAAGCTACGGCTGCTGGAGGTGCTTATCAGCAAAAGAGACACGGACTCCAAGTCCATGTGAAGGACTGGCAGTGCGGATGACAGCTTTCCCAGGAAAGATAGCTCTGGAAGGCAGCCTTGGAGCTGTGTCTACAAAGCAGGCAATCTCCTGCCTGTGAGCCATCAGATTGGCTCCTGCTTCCATTGCCTGCCTTAGAAACTGCCTGCATGGAAGGTGACACAGTGTGACCTGACTTAGGGATTTTACAATGGGAGAGTCAAGACTCCTACGCATGTCAACACACACTGCAGTAGGAACTTCACTGACATGAGCAGTGATAAGACACCACCATCAGACACCCCCATCTGCAGATAACTTCTTCCCTGACAACTGAGAAACACGAGGCCATTCTAAAACTGTGACAAACACAAGCTCAGGACTTCCCTCGCAGAGCCTGCTTGTTGTGGGGGTCTGTGTTCTCCCTGGCCCCACTACAAGGTGACCATGCATTGCATTGGCATACCATTTTGCTGCCTTGGCCGTTCCCCCAGGCTGTACCTATTCACTCCCATCAATCCATTTCCCGTTAGCTCTCAGGTAGATGGAAGCTGTACCTGCCTGAGGTGGCAGGGCAGTCCTTTCGTTGATGCTCTCTCTCAGCTGACAGACTTTAAGTCCCTGCCTCAGACTTGTGTATGCTGAGGACAGCACAACTACAGAAGTAGCTATGCAGATGCTCTTTTAAAATCAGGTGACAGCTGAAGAGCCCGAAAACTCTTCAAGACACTGACTGCACTTTCTAGTCTCAGACATTTGATGTTGAACACAAAATGAGGCCAGTGTTCCTATGATAACCTGTTTGGGGCTCAATTTTGTTCTTGCACTAGCCAAACAAAGAGGTCTTGCTTCATTTTTAGACTAGGTATATATAGACTAGCACAGGAGAGAGGAGTCTGTATCAGGCTCCTGGACTTCCCAGAGTTTAATTTTTCTACGAAAGTAAACCTGCACTAAAATCCCTAAATGGATGGATAAGAAGATGTAGCCCTCGGAGCTCAGCTCATTTTCAAGGCAGAATCTAGATCACAGTTTTCAAGATGATACATGGACAAAATGGTATGTGGCCAATTTTGATGCTCTTTTTTCCCCCCACAGTCTATGTCACAAAGCTGTCTATATTAGACATTTTGGAGGGACCAGGGAACTTAAAACATCCAATCATTCATCTCCTCTGTGTGCTTGCTGTCACTCAATGATATGTTCTTTCTTTTCATCTACTGTGTCTGTCTGAAGAATGCAGGCTTGGTTTTGCAGGCACCTGCATGAGATGTGTGGCAGCCTTGCCTCTGGAAGACTGCAGCATAGGCTGGGCAGGCAAGCAGGGAGACCTTGTTCTGTTTCGAGAGTCGCCTTCTACAGGGTACAGTGTTAAGGAGGAGAATGGAAAATTTTATCACCAGTTGCAATGCTAAAACCGGTCTGGGGTTCTCCAGTCAAGACGATTTTCAGCACTGCTTTCCTCACTGTAGCTCTGTCATCCGGGGACTCTCTCAGTAATGGGGGTGGGGTGGAGAATTCCTTCCTTCAGTTTTCCTTTTACGAATAATCACATAGAAGCATGAGCTATGTGTTGGATATACTCTGTTCTTTTCCACACAATTAAAGATGGTACATAATCCTACAAACTTCAGTATACATAAAAATGTAGTTTGATGTTCTTTGCTCTGCTGTTTACATTTGCTATGATTTCCAGAAGCTATATTAGAAATAAAATTACGTAATGTAGGATGATTTTCTATTTTTGAAGGCTGAACATCAATCATTCACGTGACCAAAAAATTGTATTTTTAAAAAGAAATCCATATCTCGTCTGTAATTTTTAAATACTTATTCTCCTAAGTAAACTGTTGAATAACTCAAATCAGTACCAGTGAGCGTTTAAAGCACATGGGCTCAGAAGGATTGTTTTGAAAAAAAAAATACACTAGAGATTTTTTTAAAGATGCATATAAATGACAAGCTACTAGATGTTTTGAAATCCATTGTTTGCGCCAAAGGTAAATGAACTAAAAGACTTATCAGGGCTCCCACTCAGTTTTATGTGATCAATAAAATACCAAGTTATTGGAAAATAAATCATGTATGGAATATCATGGTTTCCTTCATAATTTCTAATCTGTTTTCCCCATAAAATGGAGCCTGAACAAAGGCGGAAGCTGTGCTTATATAAGGTCGTCTCTGCAGGCATATTACTCAGCGGTTTCTGGCTCTGCTAGAAGTGTGGGGGAAAATTGGTTTCCATGGAAACTGTCTCTGCTGCTCTGTGGCTCTGCGGCTCTGTGGCTCCAAGCACCAGAAGCAGCATCTTAATTGGCTTCACACAAACAAAAATGCTGTAGGCTAGGGATTCTCTTTGCTCTTTTGGGAACAGGCATGCATATTAGTGCATAGCAACAAAAATATCAAGTGTTATGTAAGAATAAGCTTGACTATATGATCATGAGGACCAGGGGGGTGGCAAAGGCATGTAATGTTCGCAAATACTTGCTTTTTTGTGTACAGTCTGCAGTAAACAGGGAAGTGGGTTTTACTAGTTATGCTGTCATTACAGCATTTCATCTTTACTTTTTAAGACATGGTGGTACAATGTTTCAGATAAAGGTTTGCTTTGATGTTCTAAAAACTTTTGTAGATGTTTTGGCACAAGCTTAGTGGTCTCCATGAAAGAGCAAGTCAGATTTCAAATTAAAAAGCTAGGGTTTTTGTTTTGTTTTGTTTTTTATTGCTAGTCTCCACTGTGAATACTAGGTTTCTCCCCCTTGGTTGCGGCTTTGAGTCAAAAGATTATTATTCACTACAGAGTTGCTATCAGTCATGACTGTAGCAGAGAGCAATTTTCACTTTGTTTCTTTCTGATACAACACTTACACAGCAGGAAAAGCCTCCTGCAGGCTGGGTCTGCTCTCCTCACCTAGACCAGGACCAATTCAGCCAGTTTGTGCCTGTTTCCAAAACACATCAGGAAATGTCCTGGGGCCTCCAGTCTTAGAACCCTGAGGGCTGACTAAACTGTGAGCTGGTTGAGCTTGGAATTTGTTGTGAGGTAAAGACTCAGAAGGAAAGAACAAAAATGGTTACCATACCCTTTAGTCTGTCTGTGGCCTTCCGTAAAGAAAACAGGGTGTAGCAGCCATCACATATTTACAAGGAATGTCACGTATTTAAATTTGATTTTCAAGCCAGACCTAAACTCAAGTAAGATGGTATTTTCCTGCTGCTGACCATATGTGTGCCACAGAAGGCTCTGAGAAAAGCTAATTAAAGTCTAAGTTTTGTTTGTTTTCATCAATGTTTTTCCCAACACTTGCATTGCATCCCAAATTCTCTTCCCCTGGTATAGCAAGGTGGACTCTGTGCTGAGATCAGTGCCATGTGGTGAAGGGACCAGCTCCCCATTTCAGCAGCCATAACAGCCGAACACATGCTTGTCTGACCTTGCCTTAGTCACTAAGAGGTCAGATGCCTGCCTCGTGGCAAGGAACCAATCAGAAGTTAGCTGGTGGTGCTATATTTTATGGCTCTGGGTGTGCTTTACAGATAAGTGCACAGCATAGCAAACACCCTGGGAGGGCCTATGGGCCATAACAACCAGTTGACCAATCAACACAGGGCAAATCCTCCAAGCCTGGAGCCACACCAATCCTGAGCCTGTGTGTACCCCTAGACACTCCCCTTACGCTGCCCTATAAGATCTCTATGCAGAGGGTTAGCTGTCTTTCCTAGTCATCCGCCATGACGGGTGGATGAAAGACCCAAGCTAACATGGGGTTAGCTCGTTAAACAACAATAAAGCCTCGTGCAGTTTGCATCAAGCTTTCGACTCTGCATGGTTGATTGGGGTGGCCGAGGTCCTGGGCTGAGAATCTGGAGGCCTGAGCTTTCCAGGAGTCTTACATTGTAACTTCTCAGTGTCCACTTGATTAAAGCAGTAAGGAGAGACAAAACTGTATCCTGAATGCTGGAGCTACATTTCCCCCAAAGTGCATGTATGTTTAGCAGAATCTAGAATGGGTTTTAATTTCCTCCATTGACATAACTTTGTCCTGTTGACCCTAAAACATACTGAAAAGACCATTTTCTCAAAAACTAGTCAACATGTTCTTCCAATTGCTATATTTACACTGTGCACACCAGCATGGCTAGAAATTCTAGCCAACATGGGACGTTCCAAAGAAGAGTAGTGTGTATATGCCCAACACTGAACATGTCACTGGCCACTGCCCTATGATCATAGCACATGTGTGGATATAGACCAAGGCCAGAACTGCAGATGCACATAGATGTGTGTGTGAAAGGGAAAATCTATGCACATTTACAAGTTCGGATTATTTTGAAGGTTCATGCCTCTAAGAAGTCTCACTTTGCCCAGAATGGGGCCAGCCATGGTCAAGTGCACGGCCCAAGGAATCAGTTTGTTGACAGACCTAATTCTCCATTTGAAAGCATGAACATAACCAGAAATGGGTAAAAGGTTTCTAATATGGGCTCAAAGCAATATTTATATAAAATATAAACAGAAAATACTTAAATTACCAATGTCCTTTAAGAAAAGTAGAAACTGAATATAAACCATTTTGTACTATTTTTACGACTGCTTTTTGTATTAAAAACTAAAGTTTTTTGTTTTTTTTTTTTAACTGTAGAAGCTCTGGGGTTTGTGTCAACATCACATGACTGAACTGTAGGTGGAGTGCAACCTTTCCCTTCTTGTAGGATCCAGTGCTGGCTCACTTGAGTCTTGCCAAAGCCTCATGGGGATTAGGATTTTGTTCTGTCTCCAGAGAAGGAGTGAAAGGTTCAGGCATTATGCTGGCCTGCCCCTGTTACCTGGTGGAACAGGCAGTACCCTGGTCAGCCCAGGGTTCCATGGGAACTAAGTCTGTACGCAGGTGCAGAGGACCCCTTTAAAGCCTTGTTCCTAATTTGAACTAATAAAATAAAAAAATAATTAAAAAAATAAAAAAAGACAGATCCCTGCCCATTTATACTCTCTACTCTTCTCTTCTCTGTCTGCTTCTGCTTCTCTTCTCTCTATGGCAACCAGCCATGGCGGTCAGCCATTTACCCTGTTTCTCTTCTCTCTTAGTCTCCCTACTCTGCCAGGCCTATAATAAACTGGTTAACATGTCTAATATGTCTACTATGTCTAATATGTCTCATCCTGTGTCTCATCTTGCACCCCTTCTTCTTTATTTCTAATTTAAACAAAATTTTAACAAGGAGGGAATTGCAAGGTGAAGCCAACTGTGCACATGTGTGGTAGTCAGGGTAGAAGCAAGAAAAGCAGGTTGCACTTTCTACCAGCTGCCTTTAAATTATTTGTAGCAGAGCTGAGGGGGGCAGCAGCAAAGACCTCAAGCCGAGTTCTCTTTAGTTAGTGCATTTCTAAAGTCTGCAAGGCCACCTTAGGTACATATATATTTTAGGCATTTACTGTTCTGAAGGTAAACAAGGGCAGGAAATGTTTGGAGAAAAGACATTGCAGCTGTCGGAAGTGAGCAGCTCATCCTTCAGAGTCACCTGTCAGGCCAGGTGCCACACAGCACCTGCTCCATGCAGGGTAGCCTCAAGTGTAAGCACAGGACTCCAGCACTACGGCTGAGGGGACACAGTACTCCAGTGGTAGAAGGTGTATGCTTGTGATCTTCAAATTGCTCCTGTTGAATGGACTCCAAGTGACTGAATATTATTTAGTTTGGAAGAACTTTGTCCTACTCCTCAAGTGTGAGTGACTTCAGGGTACAGAGATGATATTTAGTTCCAACCGTCCCAAACTGAAGCCCACCTGGAGTACTTTAGTTTGTCTGACAAGGGGTCCAAAGTAATACATTTGGAAGAAGTGGCAGGTGGCATTTGGTGAGCCTGTTTCCTTTGAGATTTTGATGTTGCTTTGTGTGTGCATGCATGTGTGTGTTGTATGTGGTACACACATTGTTACATTTGTAGGACACTGTGTGTTCACATGAACAGAGGGCAGAACAGGATAGGATACTGGAAGCTTCTTCGCATTCTCTGCCTTATTGCCTTCACATGAAGTATCTAAATCAGTGGTTCTCAACCTTTGACCAACCTGACCCTTTCACGGGGATCACCCCAAACCATCATAAAACACAGATATTTACATTACGATTGTTAACAGCAGCAAGATTGTAGTTATGAAGTAGCAACAAAAACAATTTATGCTTGGGGGTCACCACAACACAAGGAACTGTATTAAAGGGTCACAGCGTTAGGAAAAGTTGCTGAGTTCAGATTCACACAGGTCTACAACTTGGTCAAGTGCCAGATACATTGGGATGTACACCCTGTCCTCTGCCCCAGCCACGTAGTGGTTTTGCTTCTCGTCCTATAGTAGTTTATAGAGCTGGCAGCCTGAACAGAATGTTGCAAAGAGACCCACAAGTGGTTGGAGGGCACCCTGGGGAAGGAAGGGATGCAAGAGCTCAGGGGCTTCATCATTGCTTCTCTGGAGTGGATTCAATGTCTTGTAAGACAAAATTTACCAGTGTAATCTCTAAACTAGGTCAGCTTGCCAAGGCTGAACTTACACAGTAGAATATTATACCCACTAAGCCAAGTCAAAATTCCCAAGTGCATTTCAGAGCCCTGGCATGTGGAAGGGGGCGGGGGAGGGATTTGTCAGGACCTGGAGGTGCTGACAGCCTGGTTCTCACTTTCTTCTCCAGCAACCAGGCTTATCACGAGGGCAGCATGGCACAAAACCTGGTGAGAAACAAATCCCTTGGATCACTCAGACTCCCAGCGAAGCCTATGTGTCTTTAAATCATATGTTGCTATGAATTCTGAAATTCAGGATCTCTTACATGTTTGAATTTAGTTTCTCAAAAGCCATTCAAAGATATGCATCAATCCTTAGAACATCCTTCTGGGCCTGCAGCACTGAGTAAGACTTGGCAAGGCATTCTGAGACACCGACATTTCTTTTTAACTGCATTGGCAATCACTATATATTTTCCAGCATGGTGAGGCTAGGGAGAGTGGCCGCAGGAAAGAGAATGCTTCTCTGGACAAACATGTGGCTGCGTTACTGGTTTGGTAAGGGCTTTTGGGAGTGAATGCTGCAATTCAAAAAGGGCCTCAGGATTGGGGGTCTCAAGATGGGCTGTATATTTCTGTTTGTTACACACTCCTTGGCCAACCTTAAGGTGGGTGCAGACTGTATGCTGTGCATCTAAAGAAATGAGCAGGTCCACAACTAATCCAATCTCCTACGTAACCAGACAGGGTCCACTGGCCAACATCCAGAGGCAGAAGCAAGCAGGTGCTTGAAGGCCCACTGTGTGATTTGGGCACAGTATTTATTCTCCCAGTGGCCAGGTTTCCTCATAAGAAAAATGCAAATAATTGCAGTACTTGCTTTATAGGTTGTTGAAGGCTTAATGCTGTCTCAGGCTTGAAATAAAGAGTGTTTTGATAGTCCAGGAGCACACTCTGAAGAGCAGGCACTGTACAAGATCATTCTCCATCCCACCCACCCCCATCACTTCCCTCTCTCTCGTTTCATGTTTGCATGTGTCAGAAACGGAATATGATGCCAGTACAGGTCAGTGCTAATAAGATAAGGAAGAATTGTGTGCAGGAATGTGTGCACAAGTTTGTGTTCATGTGTGCATGAGTGTGCATGCCCATGTGTTTGAGTATGTGTGAGCATTGTACATGTGTGTGCCTGTGTTGTATGTGGACAAGTGTGGTCATAGTTGTATGTGTGTGAGTGTGGTCGTGTGTGTGTGTGTGTGTGTGTGTGTGTGTGTGTGGTCATACGTGTGTGTGCATGTGTACATGTGTGTACACGTTTATGTATATGTAGGCCAGAGGTCAACTTCAGGATATGAAGATGAGCAAGATTTTATGGAACCAGTTAACCTATTCTGTTGGGGGAAAAAAAAAAGCAAATTGTGACTATCACTATTCTCAAACATCCCGGCTGCTTTCTCAGAAGGATTAATGCTTGCTAAATTCCTTCACAGGGCATTTTGGGAGGTCCAGATCTGTTCAGACACATCAGAAGAATGAATGATATCAGTGTGGAAACAAATGCCTGAGTCTGGCGTGAAGGCAAAGACTAACCTTTGAGTTGATTTCTGGATGACTTAGATGACCTGAAGTTTATCTCAGAAGTGTATTTTTAAACTTAAAACTAAATGTACCCTAGGGTGGGGTGTTGCTGTCATTTTGCCAAGCTGCTAAATTCCACTGCCTGTGGCAGTGACTGAGTAAGGTAAAGTGCTTGGGGTCCTCCACTTTTTCACAATATGAAGGAAGAACCAGCTGAATGAAGCCCATGCCTGGCTGAGGCCAGCACTAGGGCAGATTCCAGATTCAAATTATTCCACAATGTTTGTCCCTTCCCACCACTACCATTACCTCAAAAATTTAGAAGCCCCAGGACTCTACTCTGACAGTGACTTGAACTTGAGAGTCCTTCAATTTTGAATGTTCAGGGACAAAAGGTCAAGAGCTCTATTTTTAACAAGAAGACTTGGCTGTGTCCAGCCAGCCCTGCAGGACATGGAGCCAGAACCTACTTGGCACTTGCTGTTGGCTTTCATCCTGGAGAACACAGGCCTCGGAGGACCCAACAGGGAATGGGCATATTTACAATATGCATTTGCCATCATTTCCTCCTAATCTGAAAGAAAAGGGGACCTTGAGAGACCAGCCTGGTTATTAGTGACTGGCTCCATCGGAGGGGTAGATTTTAATTCTTAGTTCAGTTAGTCGGGAAGTTCAACACCAGTGGGAACTGAATCCATAATTATCATAAATTGTGGGATAAACTCCCATGGGATTAGACGGAGGAAAATCAGCTTTCAAAAGATCTGAAAAGCATGTGATTATTCACTGTGCCAAGTACCCAGTAACCCTGGGGAGGGGGGCAGCTGACATCTGAGTTAACTTCACCGGTGCTATAATAACTAAAGAGTACACATTCCCTTATTCTGGCAGGAGACAAAGTGCAGGTAAGAAAGCCTGCATGGACCAGACTGTGAAGTGGCACTTCTTCCAGCATCAGTTCTGCTGCTGGATCCGGTGTCTTCCTGCTCAAGGATTGGCTGGATAGGTGCTACCAGCATCTACTGTTAGCCAAGAGGGACGGGGGTCCACCAGCATCCCACTGGCAGCCCCAGTGCAGGAACTTAAAAGCCAGAGACCATCTGTACATCCTTTGCAGGGCTCCTCTTCTGCAGGGTTTAGTAATTTCTCTTTTCCAATAACTTGGACTGGATAGGCACAACGGTGTGGGCTCTCTGGCAGTGAAAATGGTGAGCTTGAGTTAAAGGGAGAATCTTCACCTTTTCTAAAGATACAGCAGTTGAGGAACCTGCCTGACTCCATTTTGAGGGTAGAAGCCATTATGTATATTTTTTTTAAAAAATAAGTTTCTATTTACTCTCTGTTTCCTGGGACCTGACTTTCTCCACCTATGACCTTGATTTGTTTTTGAGAATACCCTGACCCTCTCTGACCCTCGATTACCACATGGTGACCACATGATGTTTTTTAAAGATCTTTATATTTCCTTATTGCCCCATTGTCTCCCTTCTGTAAAACTACTTGTGATTTTACTCCTTAAAATGGGGCCCAAGAGATGGATTTGGGGCTGCTCTCTTTAACCTGACTTGGGAGGCAGTTGATGGCAAGGTCTTGGGTGCACTCAAATTAAAAAAAAAAATCAAGTTTGCTTCAAATTTGGTTAAAATTGTGATAGTAATCTTATTCTCACCATTGGGGTTAACAGAATCTGCTCTTTCATCCCTTTCCCTATCACAAGCAACAGAATAACAGAAATAAAGCACACTCTTCAATAATAATTCAATATCAATTATCCCAACTCCTCAATAGACACATGCACAGATGGGATCAGAAAATAGGATCCATCTTTTCAGTGCCTCCAAGAAATACTCTTCATGACCAATGATATGATAGCTATCAATGAAGGTAAAGGATGAAAAAACAGAGTATTCTAATATCTGAATAGACTTTAAATAAAAACTAACCAGATGTAAGGAAGGATACTTCATAGTCATTAAAGAAAAAAAAATCCCCAAACAGGATACTACAATTGTAAACATATCTGCAATGTACTGACTAGTTTTATGTCAACTTGACACAAACTAGAGTCATCACAGAGAACAAGCAGCCTTAATTGAGAAAATGTCTCCATAAGATCTGGCAGGAAGGCGTTTTCTTAATTAGTGATTGATGGGGGAGGGCCCATTGTGGGTGCTGCCATGCCTGGGCTGGTGGTCCTGGGTTCTATAAGAAAGCAGGCTGACTAAGCAAGCAATGATGAGAAAGCCAGTGAAAAGCATCCCTCCTGTGCCATAGTCTCTGCATCAGCTCCTGCCTCGAGGTTCCTGCCCTCCATGAGTTCTTGCCTTCACTGTTTTTGAGGATGATAGAACTGTGGGTAGAATAAACCACTTCCTCCCCATGTTGCTTTTGGTCATGGTGTTTTATCACAGCAATAGTAACCCTAACTGACAGATTGACCCTAACACAGTGATAGAGGGTGACTCCATATCCTAGCCTCACCAACAGACAGATCATCTGGGGAAAAAATGAAATTAGAAACTCTGAAGTTAAATGATATCATAAATCAAATGGATCTAACAGACATTTACAGAACAACCCACCCAAACACCAAAAATTCATTTTCTTCTCAGCAGGCCATAGAACTTTCTCCAAAATTGATCACATACTAGGTCACAAAGCAAGTCAGAACCAGTCTGGAAAATTTGAATAACAACCCGAATGTGATCTGACCACAATGCAATAGAGCTGAATAAGAAAAACAGGAATGGCAGAATGGTCACAAATTCATGGGAGCTAAACAACACATTACTGAATGAAAATTTGTTCAAGGGGGAAATGAAGAAAGAAATTTAAAATTTCCTAGAACTGAATGAAAATGCAAAGACAACATACTGAACTCTATGGGACACAACAAGAACAGTCCTAAGAGAACTATCTGGAACACCAAGTATCTACATAAAAAAATTTGGAGAGATCTCATGCTAGTAATTTAATGATGCACCTAAGGGCCTTAGAAAACCAAAAGCAAACACTGCAGATGGCAAGAGATAATAAAAACCAGGGTAGAAATTAATGAAAACAATAAGTTAATAAAAATGAGAAAAACAATACACATGATCAGTAAGAGTTGGCTTTTTGAAAAGATTAACAAGATTGCCAAACCTTAGGCAAATTCTCAACAGCCCAAATTAATAAAATCAGAGATGAGAAGGGAGACACTACAATAGATACTTAATAACTCAGGGAATTATAAGGACTTACTGTAAAAACCAATGTTCCATTAAACTAAAAAATCTAAAAGAAATGGATGAATTTTAGATATACATGACCTACTAAAATTAAATTAAGATGATGAAAATAATTCAAATAGACTCATAACTACCAATGAGAAACAATAATTAAAAATCACCCAACTTAAAAATAAAACCCAAAGACTAGATAGAAACAGTACTGAATTCTACTAGACCTTCAGAGAAGAACTAACAAAACTCCTAAAATTATTTCATACAATAGAAAGGGAAGGAACATTTCTGAATTCTTTATATGATACCAGAATCATACAAAGTTCCAAAAAAAAAAAAAGAAAAGAAAAGAAAGAAGGGAGGGAGGTAAGAAAGTGAGGAAGAGAAGGGAGGGAGGGAGACAAGGAGGGAGGGAGGGGGGAAGGGGGAAGGGGGGGGAGGGGAGGGAGGGAGGGAAATGATGCCCAGCATTTAAGGTGAACATAAACACAAAAACTCTTAACAAAATACTTGCAAACTGAATTCAAGAGCAAGTAAAAAATATTTTCCACCATGATTGAGTCAGCTTTATGCTCCAGAGACACAGGTGGTTCAATATCTATAAATCAGTAACTATACCCACCATATAAACATACTCAGAACAAAAAAAAAAAAACAAAAACAAAACAAAAAAAAAAAAAAACACGATCAATTCATTAGATGCAGAAAAGGCTTTTGACAAAATACAACATCCTTCCACAATAAAAGTTCCAGACTAAGGACATAGGCAACAGACCTCAATATAATATGGAAACACACAAGTTCACAGTTAATATCATACTAAGTGGAGAAAAACTCAAAAGCATTTCCTCTAAAATCAGGAAGAAACAAGGGTGTCTATGCCGTCTCCATTTCTATTCAACATAGTACAAGTTAGAGTAATAAAACAACAGGAGATTTAAAAAGAAGAGGAAGTCCAAGGATCCTTATTTGTACATAAGATGATTATACACTTAAAAAGTCCTCAAAAACTCCAACAGAAAACTCCTACAGCTGTAAAGTAGCAGAATACAAAATTAATATGCAAAAATCAGTAGCCTTGCCATATTCAAACAAAAACAATAGCCTCAAAAAGTACCTATGAATAACTGAAAGACTTGTATAATAAAACTTGTGACACTGAAGAAATTGATACCAGCATGGATTAGTAGGAACAATAGTCCTGAATAATAAAAGAACTGTTAGAGTTATCATCATCTCTGGTTTTAAGTTATATTTTGGAGGAATAATATGAAACAGCATGGTACTGGCATAAAAAGACCAGACACATCGATCAATGGATGAAAATTAAGGGTACAGACATAAGCCAAAACTAACACTGGAGAAAACAGCCTCATCAAATTGTTCTGGTCAAGTTAGATAGCTGTAGGTTGATGGGGGATGTCCTTCTGTATGCTGTGAAATCATGTTTCTCTTATTGGTTGATGAATAAAGTTGTTTTGGCCAAAGGATGAGCAGAACTTAGCTGGCGGGACTTTCAAAAAAAGAAGCAGGGGAAGAAAGACAAAGGTCGTTATGTAGCCACCAGGAAGGCAGGATCCCAGGGTAAGTCACAGCCACGTGGAGATACACAGATTAATAGTAATGGGTTAATAATTCAGAGAGAGCTAGCCAGTTAGAAGCCTAAGCCAATGGCCAAACAATTAAAAAATATATATTGAGTCTCTGAGTGGTTATTTCTTAAGTGGCTATGGGACTCTGTGGGTGGAGGAAAACCCACCCACAGTTCAGTGAGACCAAGAAAGATGGAGAAAAATCTCCCTCTACAGTAGGTGGGAGAATGAAAGTAGATTGCTACCTACCAACCTGCACAAAACTCAACTCCAAATGGACCGAAGACCTCAACAAAAGACCTGATCCCCCAGATCTGATAGAGGAGAAATGGAGTACACTTCAACTCATTGGCTTCCCTTCAAAGGGAAGGACTTTCTGAATAGAACCAGAAAAACACAAGACCAACAACTGACAAATAGGAGCTCATGAAACTACAAGCATCTGGACAGCAAAGAACACCATCATTCAAGTGAAGCTGCAAAATACAGAATGAGAAAAATCTATACTAGCTATGCATCTACTGCAGACAAGGGACTGGATCTAGAAAACACTGGAACTAAAATAAACTAGACATCAAGAAAATAATGGAATTCAAAAATAAGGCATGGAAGTAACACAGGGCTCTCAAATTTTGAAATATAAATGGCCAAGAAACAGTTTCTAATATTTAATATCCTTAGCCACAAGGAAATGCAAATTAAAACTACTTTGAGATTTCATCTTACCCTAGCCAGAATTGTTAAGTTAGACAAAAAAATAAAAACAAATTCTAGTGTGGATGTGAGGAAAAGGGGACACTAATTCATGGCTGGATATTGAAATCAGAGAGAGAGAGAGAGAGAGAGAGAGAGAGAGAGAGAGAGAGAGAGAGAGAGAGAGAATATCTATCTACCAGTTAATCCAGCTATACTACTCTTGGGCATATGCCTAAAGGACTGTACATCTTATTATACATCGTTCACATCAATTGATGTTTTATTCATAACAGGCAGGATATCAAACAGTCTAGATGTCCATCAACATTTAGGATAATAAAAATGTGGTACAATTTATACAATGGAGTATTAGCTTTTAAGATAAATGAAATTTGAAGGCAAATGGAGTCAGGAGCAACCATTCTGAGTGATGTACCCTAGAAAAACAACCATGACATTTCCTCTCCTACGTGGATGTTGGCTTTAAATCTTTAACTATGTGCACTTCATTTGGAATACCCCTAGAAGTTAGGAAACTAGTAAGAGGCCATGGGAAGAGATTTGAAATGGAGATACCCTATAACATGGAACACAATTAACAGATAACACAATTAAAAATCCAGAACCATGAATGGGCTATCATTTGAGTTATTAGCCAGTGGAATCACTTTGATCCCCCCAAACATAACAGGCTATTGACAAATTTCTTGGCTACCCTCCCTCCAGAACTTGTTGATAGGAAGACCCTATTACTAAATCATCATTTGAGTTTAAAAACATGGACAAATCTATCTGTACTGACATAAAGTTTCATCCCTACTGGGTGGCTTTCATAGTGCTGAAAGGTGCTATGCAAGCTACTGGGAAAGATAATTCTCATTCTTACCCAGTTATGAACCCACAAGGTATAATAATGACTGCTCTGATAAGATCTGCCTACTGGTTTAACAATGCCATGAATGTTATGGATGTAACCAACTTCTGGTTAGATATAAGGTACAGTCCATGAAATGGAACCCATACATGGCACTGTTGATGGGGCCAAGAACCTGTGGTTGGTTAAGCTATAGGGCCTAGAGCAGAACCTACTACTATTATTCTGATAGATAGTATTAGAACTCCTAAGGGCTCAGTGCTATACACATTGATTAGTGCGTCTTCCAACCTTCATCAAAGAATCTTCTTTTCTGTAGATGGCAATTTACATAGAAACCCACAACTAGTGAATGTGAAGAAAATAAAAGATATTGCTCACTTTTCAGCCCTAAATGAGTTGTCTATATTAGACCCCTCCTCCCAAGGCTTGGGGATAATTCTGGAAGATAGATGATAAGAGCCAGGAGTGTTAGATGACCAGATGTCCTATTAAACCAGACATAATAGGACAGATGTACACATACACTAACTGCCATTGTGACAGCACAAGACCTATATCCAAGCTCAAACTAGGTACCCTATCCTTAGCTGAGAAGCCATTGACATTTAATAGCTGCATTAATATGAAGAGTCAATTTTCTTTAAGTGGATAATCCCCCTCCCCTCCCCCCCCTCCCCCCGGAGGTGCACCCAAGAGTGTCTGAGCAACACAAATTGCACTCCATGACTTTAAAACAAAGAAAATGGAAAGCTAAGTGGGTAGGGAAGACAGGTAGATCTGAGAAAACTATGATCAAAATGCATGGTATGAAATTCTCAAAGAGTTAACAACCATGTTTTTAAAGCAAAAACAAAAGCTACTTGAGGATGAAATATTTCAGACACACGTTAGCTGGGCTGTGCCCTGGGAGGTCTCTGAAGAGTCAGTGTGAGAACTTAAGATTGCTTTCCTTACCTCATGAGGTCCTCCAGGAGGGTGACCTCTACTGCAGAGATATGTGCTGTGTGTGTTCCCTGGATACAGGTTTTTGTCATTGTTTTCTTTTTAAAGGTAAAATGATTAAAATAAAAGCTAACCTCCAAAAGTTTTCAAAAGACAGTATTTTTTCTCAAGCATCTTCTTTAGTTACTTAGCCCATGAATAATTAGAAAGCATGTTTTTAGCCAGCTCCATCTGTGTGCCTGTAGAGTTATTGTTTAGATGGATAATAATCTCAATCGACTTTTATCAGCTCTGGAAATGTGAAAATCTGAATGTTGAAGTCCAAAAGTATTAGTTTGTGACATAAACATTTCTTAGGAAAAAGATGTTACTTGTATGAATGCAATGATATAAAATTGGAAAAGTTAAAAACACAAAAATTATTGAAGAAATAAATTGTGCAAGAAAAAATGGAAACAGCTTGCCTGTTTGTGTTCTAAATTTAATATACAAGGAAAATATTTACCTTAAACTTAGCACCTATGTAAGTCACTAAATTATTAAATAAATCTTAGCACTAAAAAGCTTCTGTTTTCCTTGTTACTTGCATTTCATTATTTTATTTATGGTGTGTGTGTATGTGTGTGTTTGTCTATAGGCATGCACATGCCATATCACACAAGTAGAGGTCAAATGACAACTTTCAGAGGTTGGTTCTTTCTGTCCACAAGCTGGGTCCTGAGACTGAATCAGGTTGTCAGACATGGTGGCAAGTGCTGTTACCCAGTGAGTCATCTCACCAATTATTACTTTTAAACCATCTACCTAACTCTGTCAAAACAATACATCATACTGTGTTAAATTTATTGAAAATACTTTCTTGCTGGGTTCCACACACAGATCGTGCATATAGGCTAATACTTATTAGCATGAGATGACCAAGTCTGTCTCACTTCAGTGTCTCCTCCTCCCCCCTCCCTCCTTCCCTTTCTCTGCTATTCCTTTTCCATCTCCACTGTCACCTGCCTCAGTGCTATGAGCTTCTGCCATTCACATTCTCAATTCTCTAAATCACACACACCCCTCATCTCACAGTTTCCAACTTCATATCATATTACTCCAGTTCTAGATTCCTGAACATAATCTTAAGGAGCCACTCAGAAAAGTTGACTCCTAACTCTGGGCCCTGAGGTACTCGTTCCCTTTCAGTTCTATTTGTCGTTATTCTCTTTCCTCTAGTGTACCACTCAGACTCTCCCAGGCTCTTCCCTAAGTATTCTCCTATGTTTGTGTATTTGCTAACTTCTCTCCCTCTCTTGGAAATGCTTTTTGAACATTAACAACCTTCACCATTCCCATTCTTCCCCGTCGCTTTCCTATTTACTTGTAGAGTTCTTGGCTCCACCTCCTTTTGGCAGGAATCACTCAATTCCTCAGCTGGAAGACCTAATGCTTCCATGGAAAGCACACTGTCCATCCCACAAGTACAATACAAAACCGTTTTAAGTTAAAACACCAAATTTATTGGATAATAGTGAACTATATGCACACACATAGAAAATAAACATTTCATATAATTGTGTATCTTTTTTAAATGTTGTATTTATAAGGACTGAAAAACTACCAATTTAGCAATTGGAGTAACTTTTAAAAAGAAAAAGAAAAAGCAAAAATCTACATTCCTTCCATCAAGACTCAAGGCTGCATCACAATCTATATGTACTTCATTTTATATAAATAAAATCTTTTCTCTAGCTACTACATATTTAAAATCAGCATTACATGAGTTCTTTGATCATGTAGGATTTTCTTATCGAATGCTAAGCAGTTAGACACGTCATTTTTGAGACACATGTATTTATTTGACTTAAACATAATTCCCCTGCTGAAATCCCACTGTAAATGAACATTTCAAATGTGATAAACAAAAACTCTATCATAAAGAGTATCTTCATACTTTAACAGTTAGAGACAGAAGTTAAAAAAAATCTTACAAAATTTAAAATAAAAAAAGACAGCATGCATCCACTAGCAGAAGGAAGTGGAGAATTAATTCAAGTAGCAAAGACAAGGAAGAATAAGAGAGCAGAGGAAAGGAAGGGTTGGGGAACATAGGAAAGAAAAGGTAAGAAAGAAAGAGCAGTAGACATAAAGTAATAACGGGACCGAAGTTTATTAATTATACCATTCTTGGGCAATATGTAGACAAGAAAATGCAACTTGCTTCAAAAGCAAGGTAAATGGGTCTACTAATTCATTGTCTATCCAGGTATCATGGCTAACAACACACATGCAGCCCACCTGCCATCTGAGGCTGTTGTATGTGTCTTTCGGGAGGCCTAGGCAGTGGGCAGTCACAGAAGGCTGCAGTTCCTTCGTGACCTATTTTCTTTAAGCAGGGTGTGTTCGTAAAGACTCCCATAATGTCTCAAGAGTTATGTCATGGACCCAGACTCAGCCTTTTGGGATTAGGAGTTCTGAAGAAGCCTATTCCACTGTGGGCTGGACTGGGCTACAACAAGCCATGCATTTCCAAAGCTGCAGAGAAAGGGACACTCTGCATGGCAGGCAAGAAGGGATATGTCAATCAGTCATCTCGGCAGCAGAGACAGAAGCTAGGAAAAGAGCAGGGAAGCATGGAGAAGAAACACCGGGGCTCAGATGCATTTTGGAAACAAAAGCTTACAATCTACTGCAGTTTAATCCAGCAGATCCCAACACATTCACAGACGAAGGGACAACAGGTACCTTGGTGTAAAACAAAACAAAGCAAAATCCAATCCACCTCCCATACTAAAGCCAGTTTTGGGGGCCAGTTCCCAACCATTGATTTTTCAAAAAGACTACTTACTACTGAACTACAGAAACACACTGACTGGGATTTAGGATTCAAAAGTCTCCATCTACTTAGAAAATAAAAAAATAGAAATCACTCCCCATGATATTTTGTATCCGCTGCAATGTGGTCACTGAGGAAGGGAAGGACATCCTGGGTGAGCTGGGGAGCCTCAGGCCAAACTAAAACCTTCATAATTGTCGAGGGCCTGGGTCAGCCTAGCCTTCATAATCTCTTTGCTGCTATATTTAGGGAGGTCAAGCAGGTTGTAGCAGGTGTGGGCCACAGGTAAGTACTCCTCCCCATGGATTGTGGACTGGATGACAATCTGCAGACTGGCCATTCCATAGATGGGAATCCGGTCACTGCCTGTCAGGAACACTGAAGAGAAGAAAATGGCATCAAAGGCTATGCAAAGTCTTTCAGGCAACAGAGGAAGGCATGACACCCTGTGGCTTCCATGAGAACTACAACATTATTTATGTACCAACAAGTCTGCACCAGAATACTGGATGCTCAGACATGGCTCTAGGGCCTTCTATACGACACATGTCCTCATAGATGAACCTTCACAAAAGCAAATCAGAAAGGAATTGTCATAGGAAAAGGGGGCCTTCCTGTACAGGAAACCAGCAAAGAACTCGAGTCTCTGTGACCTTAAGATTTCCTCTTATTTCAGACGTCTGAGAACAGAGCCACCTGGCTGCTGTTTCCCTTCTTCATTTCCCTCCCTTTCATTAACTGGAAGACCTGATCCACACACTCTTTAGGCAGTTCACTCTTGTGATACATTGTTACTTGCAGAGATAACTGAATTCTCAGCACAAAGTAGACACACACTGTTGTCTTCTCCTGTGTACTAGTATTGCAGAATGTTTTTTGTGGTTGTTCCTGTTTTGTTTTGTTTTGTTTCACTTTGGATGTGCCAGAAATGACCACAATGAAATCATTAACCATTTATTTCCTTTCCCTTTTTCTTTTTCTTTTTGTGGTGGTTTTGGGTTTGAACCCAGGGCCTTTTAGATGCTAGACAAAGACTCTGCAACTCTCTGGAAGTCCTCATCAGCCACTGCAAATAACCTGCCTAAGGCATATAAACATATAACCAATCTTGCCAAACTTTCAGAATTAATAATACAACAGCAATGAACACACAACAAATGCCTTATATGGAATGCTCCCTAACTAGAAATGTCTTTTTGTAAGGAAACACCCAGGGCCAGAAGGGAGGCTTCACCTGAAAGCAACAACAGGTTTCCACATTGACTTGGCAGCCCAACCCTTCCTTTATCAACTTGCATGACACTGCTTCTCAACAGCTCATGGACACAAGCAGGACTTCCATTGTGAGATACTGGTTTTTTGTTTTTGTTTTCTTGCAGACTATTTTTTTATTTGAATTAGTAACAAGATTGTTTTACATGACAATCCTGGTTCCCTTCTCCCTCACGTCCTCCCCTACCATGCCCCCCCCCAACTAAAACCCTACCTATCACATATCCTTTCTGCTCCCCCTGGATGGTGAGGCCTTCCATAGGGTGTCATCAGAGTCTATCGTACTCCCCCCGACCCCCGTGTGTCTTGGCTCAGGGAGTATCCCTCTATGTGGATTGGGCTCCCAAAGTCCTATGCTAGGGATAAGTACTGAAGTACTACAGGAGGTCCCGTAGATTTCTGAAGGAGATACCGTTTTTTTGTTGTTGTTGTTTTGTTTTTCCCCTCATTTTTGCTCCATGTGAGCAGCAGAACCTAGAGATAAGTCTTGCATTAATATTAATATCCTCTCATTTTTAGAAAGTAAAGAAGAAAACCCCTTTTTTCCGGGGGGGGGGGGTGTTTCTCTGTGGCTTTGGAGGCTGTCCTGGAACTGGAAAAAAAAATTGTATTCTATTCACTGGCTGATTTAAGGGCCTGATTACACAGATGTAGGTGGGAAAATCCAACCTTTTCTTTTCTTTTCTTTTCTTTTCCTTTCTTTCTTTCTTTCTTTCTTTCTTTCTTCCTTTCTTTCTTTTTTTTTTGGGGGGGGGATAAGGTTTCTCTGTGAAACAGTCCTTGCTATCCTGGAACTCACTCTATAGACCAGACTGGCCTGGAACTCACAGAGATTCGCCTGCCTCTGCCTCCTGAGTGCTGGATTAAAGGCGTGGGCTACCACCATCTGGTGATCCAACGATATCTAAAAGGCTGGATTTGATCATGGAAAATAAGTCCACTTTACTCTCTAAAGCTACTATCCTACTCAAATGTCTTGCAGCCATTTACAAAGGACTACATATGGTATGATTCTATTTCCAAGAAATGTCTGTAACAGATAAACTCAAGATGAGGAATGATGCTGACAGTATGGAGTTTCTTTCTGAGGTGTTCTGTGACAGGCTTACTGCCCTGTATACACTAAAACCCCCTAGCTTGGACACTGTAAACAGGGAAAGCGCATGTTAAATCATTCATATCACAACAAAGCTTTAATAAATCAGATCTGCTCAGTTTCATCTAGAAACTTTCCAGACAAATCATTTTAGACTTCGGAGTGGGCAGGCTATCACTATGTTGCTCACACTGACCTTAAACTCTTGGGCCCAAGGGATCCTCCTGTCTCAACCTGCAATAGCTGGGGCTAGAAGCATGAATCAATGCTTTCACCTAAAGTAACTACTATTTTTTAGAGACAGTGAAGATCAGTGAAATGACTCTTTAGTTATTTTTATCATCTTGTTTCACACATGTGTACTAAGAGCCTACAATACATCTTATTAATATACCGCAGATGCATTGAAGCTTAGTTTTCTTTACTATCTAGCCATTTAGAAGTTAATCTTTACCTGTGAAATATACCGTCCTACATGATGTCACACTAAAATATGGACAACCCACTGAGGTGATAAATACTTACAGAGAAACTTCTTCTTCTTCTCTAGAGGGAACTCATGGAATGTCTCCCAAAATAGTTTCACAGTGGGATGTGTGCCTGAATAATCGCCCCTGTAGACGGCAGTCTGTTCAAAAGAGAAAAGAAAACAAAACAAAAACATGTATCTTAGAGAATGAAGACAACATTACAATGCACACTGGGTACCACTTGCATCTGAGCTGGAAATCCCTGGGAGGCAGGAGACCTCAGCGCACCTGCCAGGATGCTGCTGCGCTCTAGAGCTTACCTCTTCCAGTTCTTCCCAGTTGTAGTTGCTACTCCCCACCATCATGGCCCGTAGTTCTGCAGGCTGGAAGAGCTCCAGGACTTTGCCCCCACAGACCTTCAGGAAGCCACTGGAGAAGGCTGTATACCACTCATGAACGGAGACTTGGAAAACATAATTAACATAAGCATCCACAAATTCTTGCCTGCGGGAAGACCAGAGAGATAGGATGCACTGTAGATGTGGTAGAGAGTCTCACAGGCTCTATGGAGCTGCCTTTCCATCTGAGGTTTAAAGTGATAGAAATAGCCTTCCATCAGGCCAGTGCCTGACGTGGTGGTCTGGAACTAAAGCCGCTTGATAGTTATATCCTTGTGTTTTGGTTTTCAGTGCATGCATGTGTATATGTATGAGCATGTAGAAGTCAGAGGACAACCTGTGGTTATCATTCTTTAGACGTCACAGAGTTTATTGCTGCCTGGGACTCTAGCCCAGGGACTGACCAGCAAGCCCTATGGATCCATCTGCTTCCATCTCCCTAGCACTTGGATACCGGAGTACTATCATGCCTATATTTTTATGTGGGTCCTGGGTATTAGACTCAGGATGCCACGTTTCGAGGCAAGCACTTTGCTGACTGAGCCGTCCTCCCAGCCCTATCTCCTCATGTATTTTAAAATATAATATCCCTTATAAATAGCAGTTTGTTCAACATTTGAAAGACTATTAGAAAAAAGATTATATTTGCATTTGAGAGTAAAAAAATAACTAGTAGAGGGCTAGAGGTCTAGTTCAGTTAGCAAAGTATTTGTTGTCTAAGCAAGAAGACCCAATTCAGTTGGAGGAATAAATAGAAAGTGAAGACTATATTCCAGAGGAAGGGCACTGGAAATTCAAAACATTGTGACAGGACAGAGCAAAGGCGGAGAGAAACAGAAAGGGGATGCAGAAAAAAGTTGAGAAGCAGCAGTCCTGCTCTGAAGAGTGAAAGGCCCTGCTGAAGCTGCATTTGGGGGTAAGTCAGAGGACCCTGGCGGTAAGAAACCATCAGGAGGAACACCCACTTCTCACAAAAGTCCAGTGCTGGGGTTAGGTTAACAGTGACTTCCCTTACAAGGCAGGAGGGGAAACTCACTGCATCTCTCTCAGTACCTCAGTGCTACATCTGGTCTCCATCTTGACAGGGAGGGCAATAGAAGACCTGTTAACATGGAACAATTCCAATGGGAGCTAACGCTGTGGAGGAACAGTGGCCCATTGCCCTTGCTTCCATGGAGAAAAGACTGAGGCAAAGACAGAAGGGATAACTTGCCCTGGGTCTGAGGGCTGTAAGTGCCAGAACTCTTGCTTTTCATTCATTACATTGTTTTAGGGACAAAGAAGCAATTTACATGAATGCTGGCTTCATTTACATCACACTAAGAAGCTTGGGATCCTGTTTACATCCAGAATTTTGGATGTAGTCAATTCTGTGATGAAGTTCCTTTTGCCTGAGGATTACTGTGGAAACAGGGCTTGGTGGCCACTACCTGTTTGAGTCAGAAGCCTAGCTTAGCAGAGCATTCAGCCCCCTCCCCCAACCCCCCCATCACTCCAGGGCTGTGTACTGCTAGACAGAGGCTAAATAAAGCTAAGGTGTATAGGTTCTCCTAGTGCAGAACTCAGCACTCTGTTTCCACCATTCCCACATACCTGAGGGTCACTCATTGGCTTGGATGTCTTTCATTCCTGGGGGCCCAAAGTTGAAGGCCTCTGAGTTAAGTGGGAACCTGCCTGGACGACAGGTGGCAAAGCCCGTGGGGTCTGGCAGAGCTCTCTAAGGTGACTGACTCTTGGCTAGCTTGGCCCTCAGGGGCATACAACATTCAACTGCATAGGTGGAATTGCCAAGAAGCATCACTATTTGTTTTTTTTTAAACTACATTTTTTGTATTGTGTTAAACTGTATTCTTTACATGCTCTTGTTTTTCATTTGTTTCTTTTCTTTAGCTAGTCATTTATACTTTCTCCCAATTGTAATCAGATTTTATCTTTTGCTATTTCTCCTTTCTTGGTTTTTATTTTCTTTCCTTCTCTATTACTTAACCTTGCTTCTTCCTTTTCTCCCTCCCTACCCCCTTCTTTATTTTATTCTTCACTGTTATTACTTTAACCATCACGTATCTGTATAACTTCATAGTTTCCTTGACATTATTTTTCCTAAGGTTCCTGTTAGTATAGTTGTTGACTTTAGTTGGTTTGGTTGCATTTGTCTTTCTAATTTACTCTGCTAATATTCTTACAGCAGTTTGTTTTACTTTCTCTGTCTGGTACAGAGCCCTCAAAAGAAAGCTGGCCCCACCCAGAAGACCCTATCATAAAACCAGAAAAGATACACTGTCCCAGCACACACATAAGCTATACCCAGAAACATGCAGAGGCCAAAGAGGCAAAGCAGCAAAATCTGTCCAAAGGTTAGCAATTCTCAGCAAATCTGAAGATCCTGAAATGGTCAAAATGTCAAATAATTCAAAAGTCTAGGGTTTTCTTTTGTTTGTTTTTAAAAATGATCAATGCCTTCAAAGATCACTCAAAGAAACAGATGAATGAAGAAAAGAAGTCAATTCAAGACCTAGATTAGAAACTCAACAACTTGAGTGGGGATATTAAGCATAAAAGTACAGATTCCAGTGAAGAGAACAAAGGAAAGGAGAAGAAAGAGGAAAGGAAGGGGGGCGGGGGAACATGGAGAATATAAGAATGAGAAAGAATATGAAAATCAACTTGGGAATAAAAAGATAGAAAGCTCACTAAATTAACTAAAACCTCAATGGTTACCATTATCAATATACTACACCAGGCAGAACAAAGAAATCAGGATGGACAACAAGCTTGAGGAATTACTAATGAACAGGGCCATCATGGCTACACTATGTAAAGACCTCTGGACCATAACTAAGAGATAAAACCCACAAATTCATGGTGCAGAAGAAGGGGCTGAGATAGAGAATGAATTATTGAATCATTTTTTCCCCATACAATTATCCAAATCTAGGGAAAGAAATAGACATCCAACTACCAGAAATACTTATAAACTACAGACAAGAAGTTCTTTATGTTATATTATGGCTTAACTGCCATAGCACAGGACAGAAAAAGAATACTAAAAGCTGAAGGGGAAAATCCCAATAACTTATGAAAACAAACCTATCAAAACAACACCCTCTGAATAAGACCTTTTAGAAGAAACTCTAAGACCAGGGGGAAATGAACCAACTATTCATCCCTGAAACAAAGTAAGTGGCTACCATTACTGTATCAAGCAAGGGGAATCCTTTGTACTAGAAGGATGAATAAAGACTTTTCTGGACAACCACTAAAGGTAGCATTGCAAAAGACACTCAAAAGACAACTTTACACAACCCAGAGGAATGATATTCACAGGCTTAAGAGCTCAGGGAAGAATCAAACATTATTGAGTCAGTAAACAGCAAAGATGAAGGAGGGAGATGTTACTACATACTTTACAACATTAATCAAAAGTGTAAATGGTCATAACTTGTCAATTAAAAGACAAGATAGATTAAAAAAAAATTCACCTATTTTCTCATTGGCATAAACAGATTGGATGTGAAAGGATGGAAAATAATACCCCAGGCAAAAATATCTGAAAGCAAGTAGAAGCAGATATACTTACATCTAGCATGTCGGACCTCAAATGAAAATTAGTCAGAAGTAATAACTAAGTTAACTCTATATCAATAAGAGAACACTCCTACAAGAGGAGGTAACAATTAAAAGTGTATATGTACTGAACAAAAAACAAACACTACTGAATACAAAGGGACCCAGAGGTCCAGATAAAATGAAAGTGGATGAATGTAGTAACAGATAGGTCATCTAGACCAAACACATGAGGAAAGAAACACCTAGATTTCTTAATAAGTCCATTGTACTTATGGACTTATTAACAAATGGACTTAACATGGGCACCTAGAGAACATTCCACCCAACATTTATGGAATATACATTCTTCTTAGCAGTACGGAACTTTTTCTAAAATAGAATAATTTTAGGCCATAAAGCAAGCCAATACATACAGAAGAAATGGGAAATTTTCCTTGTATCTCATCAGATAATAGAGAAAAAAACCCCTCAGATATCAACAGTAAGAGAAACAACAGAAATTAAGCCAGTACATGGAGGCTGAAAATACACTTTGAATGACCAGTGGGTTATAGAAATCAGAGAGAAAATGAGTAAATTAATAAATTCAAGGGAAAACCAAAATGCAACTTACCACAACATTAGGGACACAGCAAACTCGTTCTACTAAGGAACTTTAGAGTCAAGAGATCCTACATTAAACTTCGGAGATCTCACCTGGCAGTGGTGATACATGCCTCTAATCCCCAGCATTCGGGGAGGCAGAGGCAGGTGGATCTCTTAGTTTGAGGTCAGCCTGGACTACATAGTAAGGTCCAGGATAGTGAGAATTATTATGCAGAGAAATCCTGTCTTCAAAAACCAAAACAAACCAAAACAAACCAAGCAAACAAGCAAAAAGAAAACAAAGCAAAAAACTTCAGAGATCTGAAATAAATAACCCAACATTGTAGCAAAATAAGAAGACAAATCTAAACCTAGCAGATGGAAAGAAAACAGTAAAAATTAAAACAAAAGTCAATGAAGTGAAGACTAAAAACAACAGAAAAGATCCTGTTGTGTGTGTGTAACAGAACTATAACCAAATTTATGTGGAATGGGGAAAAAGTGAAAGCATTTACTCTATATAATCAGGCATGAAACAAAGAACGCCCACACCCCCCACTTTTATTTAGTTTGAAATCATAGCCAGAGCAAAAGGCAAGAAGAGAAATAAAAGGACTATAAATAGGAAAGGACAAAGTAGCCTTACTTTCATACAATATGATCCTATCCTTAAAATGTCATAAAGTCCACTACAAAGCTCAGATCTGATAAATACTTTCATCAAAGCAGCAATATACAAAATCAATGTACAAAAGACAGGCTTTTCTATATACCAATAACAGACATATTAAAAAATAAATCCAACGGAAATGAAATTGTCAAAGCAATGCTTACATTGCGGTATTGACTATGGTACTATCCAAAAAAGTCTGGTTATAGACTCAACCTTTGCCTGTAATTACTTTCCTTTCTTATCGCTGTGACAAAATTTCCTGACAAAAGCAACTTAAGGGTGAAAGGGCTTATTTGGTTCACAATTCCACGTGCATTATGGCATGGAAGCCACAGCAGCCGGCATGTGAGAGAACTGGGCACATTACATCAGCAGTCAAGAGCAGAAAGCAATGAACTAATGTGTGCTAGAGATCAGTTTGCCCTCTCCATTTTATACAGCTCAGGATCCAATACCCAAGGATTGATCCTGCCCACAATTACGGTGGGTCTTCCCACACCAATTAGGGTAATCAAGAGACAATCCCACAGAGCATTATCAGAGACTAACCTTCGTCTAGAGAGTCAACCACAGGTGGCCTGGAGGCATGGCCCACCCTCCACCTAGGTACCCAGTTGACAATTAACACTAAGCAGCACAATGTTCACCAGCAGATATGTCATTTTATTATTTCTATCTACAACATATGGAACAGATGCCAGGAATCGCTAAAAAGGCATCTAGCACAAGCCCAAAGAGAGGCCTACCGCTGCTCTTTCCCTCACAGATCTCAAAAGGAACAAACCCTGCCAAGACCTGTGAGGACTTTGCCTCCTTAACTTGTAAGCAATGGATTGCTATTGTTTAAATGCCTGGCCTGTTAGACTTCACTACAGCATCCTAGCAAACTAACATATATATTCAAACTGATACATGCCAATTCTAATAGCATTATTATTGAATTTTGTTTAAAATGATGACCCTTAAATTGTTTCTAGGTACTCACTAAAGATCAAACCCTGAATGAAGTTCTGGGATGTACACTAATTCAATGAAAAGTAAATTGTGTAATACAGAATTACACGTCAATAAAAAATTCAAAAAGCCTTTGAAGTTGACATAATTATTTTGAATTAAAAGCTGAGACTAAGAGGAACAATTAACACATGGGTAAGGCAGGAATTGAAACCAGGCTCTAGCATGGACACAACCATTTCAGGTAGTTCCTGCCCCCTAACCGCCCCCCCCACTACCTTTTTTTCATTTCCTGTATGAAGCTGCATGACAGGTTAGACAAGAGTTCATCACACATCACCTCATCAATTCTATTACTCACTATGTGTTTCTGTAGCCCTTATCATGTACCAGAGAGGATAAAGCCCACTAAATGAGACATGTTTAGACAAGTATGGTATGTATTGCCCACACTTTTTAGAAGTCCTGATCTAAATCGTATTAAGGGTCATTTTTAAAAGCATGTCAACCTGAAGTTTATATAAAAGGCTCAGGAACTAAAAACAGCCAAAATAATTTTGTAAAAGAACAAAGTCAAAGGGCTCATTATCTAAATTCAGGAATAAAGCCATGGTTCTGAAGTCTAGTGTTGATGAAAGATCAGGTAAATGAACAGAAGGAAAAATCAGAAACAGAGCCACACCTATAAATGCAACGGATTTTCAACCAATCTACAAAGGCAGTGTGGCAGACTTAAGTAGTATTGTCCATAAAAATCAATAAATATTACATGCACAACAAATATATAGTCTATAACCACATAAATGTTAATTCAATATGTGCCACAGCCTAAAATTGAAGCTTAATGTATCAAATTCATAGCGGAGAGTTCAGGGAGAAAGGCTTTATGGCCTTGGAATTAGAAAAGACTTCTTGGGCATTATGCCAAAATCTCATTCCATAAAAGAAAATTTAGCCACCCCAAATTTAAAAGTCTATTTCTACTTATTTAAAGTCTACTTCTGATTTCTATTATAAAACTAAAATGTTACCTGGGTGGTGGTGGTGCCACAAGCTAATCTCAGCACTGGAGAGGCAAAGGCAGGAGGATATCAGTGAGTCCAAGGCCGGTCTGGTCTACAAAGTTCCAGGATAGCCAGGACCGTTGCTCAGAGAAACCCTGTCTCCAAAACCCAAAACTAAAAAGTCAGTCTAGAAAATGTTTATAAAATACATATTTCACAAAGAACCTGCATCCAGAATACATAAAAAAGAGAAAACTCATTAAGAAAAAATAAGAAAATAAGCAACAGAAAGAAGATGTAAGAATAGTAAACATGAACATCAGTGAATAATCAGAATCACTTATCACTAAGGGTACCACGGCACTCTCGAGGCTGAAGCCACCGAGTTCCAGGTCTGGCCTGCATATTTAAGACTCGTTATCTCAAAGCAGAGCATATAGAACAACTATAACTTTCATACATTTCTTGTATGAAAGCAAACAAGCACAGCCATGTGGAAAGAGTGTGATAGCTATTTATGAAGTTAAATATACCAAATAATCCAGCAACTCTACTAGTAGGTATTTATAGAAAATAAGGATGTGTTCATATAGAAATCTACAGACATGTATATGCTCACAGTGGTATTACTATTATTATTGGGTTTTTTTTTGTTGTTGTTGTTTCTTTAAGACAGGGTTTCTCTATATAGCTTTGGAGCCTGTCCTGGAACTCATTTTGTAGACCAGACTACTCTCAACGTCACAGAGATCCACCTGCCTCTGCTTCCTGAGTGCTGGGATTTAAGGCATGCACAACCACCGCCCTGCTTATTCTAGATTTTTAGAAGTGGAAATAGCACGTTGGAAATATTTCCCAACAATACAGGGGAACAAATTAGTAATATGCATGACAGTACAGATGAGTATCAAATACATTTGCTTGTGAAAATCACAGACTCCAAAAGGCTACATGTGACTTCATTCGGGACAACTTAAGAAAAACAGGATTATTAAGACAGTAAACAGATCGATGTGTCATGTGCACAAAATGTAGAAGGGCCCCCAGGGTCCTTTTAGGGTACTCAAGTTACCACGTCTTGATTACCACGGTGCTTATGTGACTGCATTTGTTTGTGGAAGTGCTCCCCAAATGCTGGATTTTACTAAGTTGTAGGCTCTTTAGAGTGAAAAAGAAAAAAATTTTAAAAGGGACAGCAAAATGACTCAGCAAATAAATCATTTGCTCCTAAGCCTGAAGGCCTCGGTTAGATTCCCCAGAAAACACACGGTACACACCATAGAAAATGTTAACTACTCCATCAACACAAAACACATAAATGTAATTTAAAAAAAGAAAAAGGGAGAGGGAAGGAAAACAAGCTAAAGGACTCCCGAGTACATTAAAATGCATTTTGTAAATATTTACTTTCTTTGATCAGAGGCATGAGGATGTTTGCTCTAAAGACATTATGCATAATTATCACTTGCATATTAATGCAATGATTTTATAAAAATTATTCAGTGCTTACTATGTACCAGCACTAAATGATTTACATATAATTAATTTAATATGCATAATAACCAAAAGACAGAAATTTCTTTCAGATTTCATAAGCATAAGACTCTGGCAAGAAAGAAAAACACTTAAATTGGTAACAAATGAATGCTCTAGAAACTACTTAAGAGTTGTGCCCTGCCCTGTATATAAACAAGAAGCCCTAAAGAGGCAGGCAGGAGGAACCCAGAATTTAAGGTCATCATGATCAGAGGTTAGAAGCTAGCCTGGGCTGGCGTAATATGGGTATTTGGGTAAGATATTAAAGTGTCCAATTACCAGAAAACGTCTTCATTATCAGAAAACAAGCATCTGATGTTGATGGTCTTTTCCAATGTTCTCACACGCAAATCACAAGCAGATCCTAAGAGCAGATGGTTAACTGTGAAGTGTTTGGTGACAAATGGTTGTACGTGCATCTGTAGGTGCGGTAGGGCGAGTAGGATCAAACACACGCTTTTCAAGATGTATTAAAAGAATCTCTTCTCCCTGGCTCTTATGGGGATGACTAACCTGCCACCCAGAGGCTGCATGCCTCCCAAGATAACGATGAATGGGCCCCACACATTGGGAGACGATGGCGTCTTTTCACAAAGTCACAAGGCTGGACACTCCGAAGGGTTTTTTTCCTTCGGTTCACCCTTGCTTTATTCCTTTTCATTGGCGCCTGGGTGGACCCTTCGGTAACTACCAGGAAGGTTACGGTGCTGAGATTTCCTACACAAGCACTTCTAGAAGTAATTCCAAAGTACCTCGGGTGATAATTTGCCACCAGAACGTATGTAACTAGGTTTAAGCGAGATGGCTGGCTGTGAGCTCAAGGCGCCCAAGATGGCTTGCGCAGATAATGCGCAGATATGCAGATCTGCAAAGGTGTGGGGGGAAAATGGTTCTCCCGCATTTCTTTTCTCTGGTAGTGAATTTAAGACGCAATCAAGATTCGGAAAGGAAGGTACCCATAGCTAAGACTGCCCAGCATCAGCTATGGCGCACTTCCGAAAAAACAGTTAACAGGTGCATTGCGGATTCAAAGGGCTGAGACGGAAGAGGGGGGCACAAAGCAAACAGCCTGGGGCTGCATAAACAGGTATGGAAAAATACAGGCTCAGCCTCGAGCTGGTTCCAGCCAGCTCTGCAGGGGAGGGGGCGGAAGCTGGGGGCTGGGAGTCTAAGTGGTTTTGAGGACCTCGGAGATAGCAGCATAGCAACAATCTGGTGCAGTATGTGCGCAAAACCATCAGCTGATAGCGGGCAGCCATTCATTTGCCGCGAGCCACGAAGCGGCAGCGCGGACGTCACCACAGCCGTCAGCATTTGCCGCATCTTTAGACTCACTCTGGACCAGCCGCAGTCACAGAAGGAGGACCTCTCTGGACCAGCACAGTCGCAGACTGCGCAATCACCAGACCACTGCGGCAAACCAGCCGAGCCGAGCCGAACGCTAGCCATGGCCGACCCCGAGAAGCAGGGACCCGCTGAGAGCCGTGCCGAAGACGAGGTAATGGAGGGCGCCCAGGGTGGCGAGGATGTGGCAACCGGAGGCGAGGGTGCCGCTGCGCCCGCGGCCGAAGAGCCACAGGCTACCGGGGAGAACGCGCCCAAGCCCAAGAACGAGTTTATCGAGAGCCTGCCCAATTCCGTCAAGTGCCGAGTTCTGGCGCTCAAAAAGCTGCAGAAGCGCTGTGATAAGATCGAGGCCAAATTTGACAAGGAATTCCAGGCTCTGGAGAAGAAGTACAACGACATCTACAAGCCCCTTCTTGCCAAGATCCAGGAGCTCACCGGTGAGATGGAGGGCTGCGCCTGGACCCTGGAGGAAGATGATGATGACGACGAGGAAGAAGACGAGGAGGAGGAGGAGGAGGAAGAAGAGGCTGCGGCCGGCGCCACTGGGGGTCCCGACTCCGCCAAGAAGTGAACGCCAGCAGATGACAGGTGATAAACCCCCTACCCCTTTCATTTCCGATGTCGGCAGACTTTAAAAGGCTCAGGTTTTGCCCAAAATACAATGTGAATCTATTCTGACATTCCTAAATTTAAATTGAATCTAGATTTTGGCTAGCCCGTTTTTAATCTGACTCTTAATTGTGTAAAACAAATACCAAAAGACGTTTTTAAACAAAAAAAGCCTAATTAAGCTTAATTTTTTTTTCTCCCTGCAATTCTGAGAGAACTGGACTTGAGACTGATGTAAGATGGTCAGTTAAATGTGAAGTGCGTCACACGTTGAAATCCATTCATCTCACTACACCCGACCACCCAAGCTAAGACTGAACTTTTCTCAATGCTTAATTCTTCAGTTTCTTTACATTTTCCAGCGAAGAGGAGAAGGAATCCAAGAACGACGTCATCTTTAAGACTTTTGCTTTTGCAAACCCAGACATCAGCTTTACACTCTGGAGGAGACGTGGCATGGAGGAAGCCTGGACTGAGAGCATGACACTACTGTTTATGAGGCTAGGGAAATTGCCATTTAAAGTTATGGGAAATGTTTGGAATATTTGAATTGACAGAAAGAACATGGTTATAAGACAGAGGGTGTATTAACATGTACAATATTGTCAACACGTGTTCATTTGTAATGGTCTCATGTTTCCTGTTTTCTTGGTAGTGTGTTTACAAAATCGTAAAAATTACCCCAAATGTTTTAAGTATTGAATCACCTTAGAGCATTTTAGAAATATAATTTACTTGAAGAAATGTAGAATGTAGCAATCCTGTAAAGCATGTGTATCTAGTGTTGCTGTAGTTTGACCCTTGTGAAGTCTTTTTGTCTTGTAGCTTTTAGCAAGTAGCTGTGAAAACCACCAGAACTCCTCAATGAAGCTAATGTTTGGAGAAGGTATATACTTGAAGAGTCAATCCAAGTGTGTATCCCCACCCCCAGCTCAGAAATAGAAAGGATTTAAGTTTGCTTGTATTAGCTGTGCCTTCATTATTTTGCTCTGTAAATGTGACACATTAAATGGTGCAAAATCAAATTTTATTGCTTAAGGAAGAATGGCATATAGGAAGGACTTTTGGGAAAAGACATTTAATGTAAAGGCCTTTAGCTTCTTTGTGGGTTTTCTGTGAGCCAATGTTCTGTAAAGAGT
Source organism: Cricetulus griseus (assembly GCF_003668045.3). Taxonomy (NCBI): domain Eukaryota; kingdom Metazoa; phylum Chordata; class Mammalia; order Rodentia; family Cricetidae; genus Cricetulus; species Cricetulus griseus. The sequence continues at coordinate 83,310,710 of NC_048601.1, forward strand.
ACAAACATACATCTGTTTACCACTGTGGTGTTAACAAACCAGTATTTTCAAAAAATAAAAAACTTGCTATTCAGACTGCCTGTTTTCTCATCTATAAAAGTGGGTATAACAGTCCCTTCCTCACATTAAAAAAGCTATCTTTTTTGGTTTCCTTCATATAAAATCTGGTTTTAATTTCCTTTCATAAAAGGGAAGACTTTAATAATACATTATGAATGCACACACACACTTCCATTTGCTGCAAGGGTTAATCACACTGCGGCAAAATCTGATGACGTCGTTGGAAATGGAGGGCGATGGTAACCTGTTGCTAATGACAACAGCTGACTACGAACAACTCTGAGGTGGTGGTAATCTTCCTGATGGTGTGACCAACCCAACTGATGGATATCACATTTATTATAATAATCATAATCATATGATTATTTCAATAAGAAAAAAGGTAATGAAAGTTAACATTCACTTATCTTCAGAAATGGAGGGACTGCCATTTAATATTTCTCTAGGTCTAATATAAATTAAAAAGTAACTAATGAAGGATCTAGTCATCAGGAAATTTATTTTTTAGGTTTATGTTGATATACAGAAAACCCAAGAGGATAAACTGAGAAACCATCAGATACAAGTTTGATGAATTGGTTGTCATATAAATATACTAAAACAATAATTAATTTAATGTATTAAAATATAGCAAATATTTTATACTAGAAATATACAAATAGATAAACATAAGCTAGCCCATGAAAAAAAATGAGTATAATGTATGTGAAAAATAGGGGATTTCACAAAAAATAAGCCCCTGACTTAGATTACCACAAAAACATTAATTCTTCTAAAACTAACTTATAATTTATCAAAATTCAATTAAATTCCAAGTGGGATTTGGAACTTCTGTGTTGTTCACCTATAAGAATAGCTGAGATTGCTTTCAATAATTTAGAAACAAATTAGACTCAAACATTTTTAATGAAGAAAATACACAAAATATTTACAAATTACTAGGTACACAAAGTCTAAGATTAGGACACATACAGCCAAAGAAAAGAAACAAACATGACAAGACAAAAATTAGAAAACAATCAAGTTTTGAATATATAACTCATTTCAAATGCAAACAAGGACTGTGAATGATATCTACGATAGATATAGACAACAAAAGGTTAATGGTCTTAATAGCTTGACAAATCATATGGAAATTGGTACTTTTAGAGATATACATAAAGAACCCGAGCTGATTATTTTAATAAGAAGAAATACTGGGGAGGAAGACGTGTTCCTATGCCCAACACTAGATGAAGCAGGGCTCTGGCAAGGTGGCAGACATGCACAGCTGCGTGCCCTGGACAGCAGTCATTATTTTATATTATATATATGATTAGCATAGGTTTCTCTCTCACTCTGTCTCCCTCTCTCTCTCTCTTTTTTCTTTTGGCCAGCAGTAATACCAATATACCACTGCTGGCTACTTTTTTTTTTTTTTTTTTTTAAGAATTCAGGGATGTTTAGGATAGATGTCAATTTCATTTCCTTGCTGAGCTGATCCTAAATGTGTGTCTCCTGAACTGTTTATTTCAAAGTGCGTCACAGCTGCAGTGTAATGTCGGCAGGACACCATCTTCTCCAGGCAAGTAAAACACTGCTTTGCGGTAAACCATTTTAACCCCTGAAAGGCCAAACTCAGCAGAGCACAAAGTAACCAGCAGCACACATTATACATTCAGTGCATGCTCTCAGACTGTGACGCAGAAATCTGCAGCACTTCAAGGCTCACAGTGTAAGCTCTGTGCTGCATTTCTGCTTGTGTGAAGGTTATGCACATATAGCACTTCTTCACGTTACATACAAGTAAACAAATGCTGGCTTTATTGAGCTGAAGCTTACATAACATAAAGCATTTTAAAAGAAGCAATTTCAGATATTCACAATATTATGCAAATATGGTCTTGAAGTCATATTTTGAAAAGTATTTTATAAATTCTCACAGCATTAAAATGGATCAGTGCCGTGCAGAATCTTTAAAGTACCCTATGTCTGAAAGAAATGCAAGTATCTTTAATGATACTGTGAGGCCTGAGTGACATGGGTATTCTTATACACAAACAAAGATGAATAACCTGGTACAATTCATTATGAAAAATTACTTGTTAAGAGATTCAAAATGCCATACTTTACAATTTTATCCTTGGAATTTTATCATTAAAAAAAAAACAGCAATTTTAAAGGTAAAACAGTAATTCCTTTTCATACAAAAGATATTTGAGACACTTTTAATAAAACTGGAGGAGGGCTGAAAGAATACAGAAAGGGTGATAAAAAGAACACACAAACAAACCAAATACCCAAAGAAAACACACATTGACAGAAAAGACTACACAATTACAGGCATGCAAGAGTGGTTTTTGTTCTTATATACATATTTTTGTTTGTTTGTTTGTTTGTTTTTATCAGACAGAGCCTCACTATATAGCTCTGGCCTATCTTGGAACTCACTATGTAGACTGGCCTCAAACTCATAGAGTTCTGCCTGTCTCTATTTCCCAAGTCCTGGGATCACAGGCATGAGCCACTATGCCCGACTCAGGAGGGGTTTATCACATCTTAAATACTGCATATGCACTGTATTCTGAGGTTAACATTCAATTTTACACATTTATAGTATGCTTTTCACTATGCCAGTTTTCTTTTTCAGAAAATTATTCAGTCTGTCTGAAAGGAGAAACAGTAAACTCTGCAGTCACTTTTTCCTCCTGGGGGACAACACGGTAACCCTCAAGCTCTTGGTGGCTCTCTCGGTGGCACGGTGCATTCGTGGAGCACAGACCCTGAATCAAGTCCTTCACTTCTAGCCGTAGAGTTGCACCAAATGATATAAATCTTTGGGTTTCAAATTCATCATCTTCGAAGTGGTAAGGTTTGCAATGTTAAGTCCTTAGGAGAGGGCCAGACACATGGTAAGTGCTCTGGAAATGTGGCTAAGTGTTTTCTTTATCTTTTTGTCCCTGAAACAATCCAGTGCAAATATAATGTGGACCTCAAAGACCACACCCCTGACCAATGTTCATGAGGGATCAGCAGAAGGCATTTAGCGCCACAGCTGCATTCTTGAGTTCTCTCTATGGATTTAGATGCCCTTTTGAACAGAACTGGAATTTAACTGCATCAATTTAAGATCGTTTTTCCATTAGTGGTAATAATATACTATGGAGTATAAAAAGCACTTAATTACAAGGCATGAAGCAGTACAGTGCAATCCTGATGTGAATACCACTATGGAGAGACTTGGCTGTCAGCGGTTCTTATCCTTAGATGCATGTAAGTCATCTGAATGGGATTTGTAGTCCTCTGCTTCTTTCATCCAAAGCAGTCATGACAGTAGGTATCTTATTATTGACACCACCCCAAGTTCCAACCCCAACACTAAAAACCCAACAGCAGCCCATAATCCTTTAACCAACCTTGTCCCATAAGAGATCACAAGAACTCCATTTCAAAGGGGTTCTGCCTTATACTCTACAGCAGTGGTTCTCAAGCTGTGTGTGGGTCACAATCCCTTTGGGGGTCCAATGACCCTATCACAGGGGTCTCCTAAGACCATCAGAAAACACAAATATTTACATCACAATTCATAACAGTAGCAAAATTACAGTTATGAAGTGTCAATGGAAATAATTTATGGTTGAGGGTCACCACACACTTCAAAGATGATGAATTTAACTGTATTAAAGGGTTTTGCATTAGGGAAGCTGAGTATCATTGCTTGCAAGGAAGAAATTCTATATAGACCAGGAAAACCCTGCACAAGCCTCAATTAGGTTTCCCCACTCAGTGTGATAGCATCAGATTGCAACTTCTTATTTCCAGCATCCACGCCTATAAAACAAACCCTCCATTAAACCCCAAAAGGATAGCTACTGGAATCGAACATATGGGAGTTCCTAGAAAGAGAGATGCAACCGTGGGTAGGGGGCACATGCGTCTTCCATACCTTACCTCTCACATACCTCAACAAGGTATCCTTTCATGAACACCCTGTGTAGTGTCTTTTACAATGACAGTAGAGGCAACTATGCTTCCCTGAAATCTGTAAGCCACTGCAACATACCAATAGAACGGAATGCAGAGTTATGGGAATGGTAATTTACAAGCCATTCAGTCAGAAGCCATCCAAGGTAAAACAACTTGAGGCTCACAACTGGCACCAGATAGGGGTCAGGGAAGTCTTAAAACTTGAGTCCTCAGCCTGTGGGATATACTAGCATTGGCCATCAAATAGTGAAAGAAATGAATTGGGTTAGACGACTGCCAGCCATGTTTACTCCGGAACTGACTGCTCACAGATAGTGTGAAATTCTGGCAACCTTAAGAGCCACAAAAGCAACCTGCATTGAGCTGAAATGGAGTTTGTATGTGTTGTCTTGTTACTACTCTTGGGTTTATGCACTGTCCCATTAGACCACCCCACAGTAGACAATTTTTAAGAGCAGCACCGATATCAAAGGAAGGCTGGCAACTGTAAAGCAAGAAAGAAGAGAACAGGGATACCTTTTAAACCAACACAGGCTCTCCTCAAAGGGCAAGTGGTCAATGACCCTGCAAAACACTGGATTCAGCAAAGCTCATCAGGACATATGCCAGCAACAGAACAAACACTGGAGAAGGTAAACAGTGCACTCTGGACCTGCTTCGGTAACACAGCTGCTCTGCTAACAAAACAGCAGCGGTTCTTGTCACCTGAATACGGAAACCTAGCAAAAGGCACTTTCTCGGGCATACCCCCGCTTCTCCATTTCCCATCACAAAGTATTAACAGGTTATCACCTAGGTCTGTAACAGATCTCTCTCCTAAGATATGTGTGTTTAAGATAACCTCTTTGACTCTCCAGATTAAACCACGGCAATTTAGTCTTTCCTAGCCTAGTTACAGGGGCATGTGAGAACAGCTCATCTTCCTACACAAACAGTTATATTTCAGTATTCCCACACAGTTTGTCTTGCAACTGTTGACTCAGCTGAATTGTTGATTCAGAGAAATGTCTGCTACGTAAGGGAAATGTTAAGAGAAATAATTTAATAACAATATAAAAAGGATGTGTAAGTGCCTAAAACTGCCTCAACTATAGATTATATTACAAAACTGCCTGTCCTGAGCTGGATCACTTTTCCCCTTTAAGCACACCAGACACATGAGACTCACCAGGGCATGAGCTATTTCAGCGCCCCTTTCCAGGCTGCTTGTATACCCCAGTGTTCATTTCCAACAAATCTCTCTCTCTCTCTCTCTCTCTCTCTCTCTCTCTCTCTCTCTCTCTCTCTCTCTCTCTGTCTCTGTCTCTCTCTCTCTCTCTCTCTCTCTCTCTCTCTCTCTCTCTCTCTCTCTCTCTCTCACACACACACACACACACATTCTTGTCTCAAACCAATTAATACAAAAGGTAAGACATCTTAAGAAAGACTAAAGACTATCTAGCCATGCACCTTGGGGATGCCTTGAGGAAGCACACTCATATGTTATTTCATCACTTGTGAGCTTTAAATAATTGCCTGGGTACTATCAGTCAAAGCAACAGAACCTCCCTCAATGAACCAGCTTTATTTATAGTTTGTTACCTATTATACAGCTACCCAAATTAGAAACTGTGACAGGGTTACTAATTCAAGCCTTGCTCCGACATAATCAGACACCTGCTGACTGTGCCACTCATACATAACCAACTTGATATTTCTACAATTTCCATCCTGGCTCTTGCTGTTCTTTACCAGAGACAACTCTACGGCCTCCTCTCAGGTCTCTGTGCACACTGTCTATTTCCATGAGTTATCTTTCTAAAACTGAGATCAATTATCTTTCAATTCAAGCCCTACTCAAGGATTTGATAATCTTTACTCTAAAATTCTGGCACCCACCATGTCCTGGCCCACTCACAAATCTTTGACAATTTCAAACATCTTATCAACCCTGAATATTCTCACTCACATATCCAATCTGCCTAAAATGTGCCCCCACAATTACATTCTTAAATGTCTTATAAAAAGCCGGTTGCTTCTCTTCTAGTTCCATAACATGTGATGTATAATTTGAATAATGTATACTGTAATCTGTTACATATCTGTGTAACAGACAGAAGGATAGACAGTAGTCATCTTCTACAGTCTGCAACATGCCTGGCACAAGGTAAACACTCAGTGTCCATAAAGTAAATGAATGTCTGTGCAGATTATCAAAGTTCAGTGCAAACCTAAACAAAATCTAATATTTATATTCCTCTAACAAGATAATTCAATGACTGAGATTCATCCTGAAAACTCAGCTAAATCTTTAAACCTGAACTATAGATCTCACCTTAAATATACTAAGTCACCACTATGATATTCTGAGATATGTGTATAGTCCCTGCCTTACTGTGACTTACCTTAGCTGATAACAGATAATAAGACACCCATTTCAGAAGGAAATCTGATCCACACTAAGAATGAAACACAGGCTGAGAAGAACACACAGACAGGTCCTTCTAGATTTCCACAGTCATTCCACTAGCACTAGACACCAAGGACGTTTCTATAAAGCCCCGACCAGAAATGATTTAAGAGACATGATGGGGGATGTCCTTCTGTATATATGTTTCTCTTATTGGTTGATGAATAAAACACTGTTGGCCAATGAGGCAGGAAGATAGGTAGGGTGACGGACAAGGAGAATTCTGAGAAAGGTAGGTGGGGGAGCCTGCCAGAGTCAGGCGCCAAGTCGACCGCAAAAGGAGAAACAGGTCCGGACCCTTCTCGGGCAAGATAAGACCACATGGAAATTCTTAGATTAATAGAAATGGGTTAATAATTAAGACAGAGCTAGCCAATAAGAAGCCTAGTCATCAAACAACAGTTTGTAATTAACATAGCGTCTGTGTGTTCATTTGGGGCAAGGAGGCTAAGGAATCTGGCGGGAAAGAAACTGCCAGCAACAGAGGCAAACGACTGGAAGCTCATTTCCTCCCAGGTCACGTTATACATCTGCTCTTCACCTGTATCCCACCCTAAGTGAGCATTTCTCGGAATTCTGTGACCCATTCAGTCAAATTAATCAACGTGGGGGAAGGCATATAGGAGACCCGATTTATAGGCCAGTTGTCAGAAGCACACGTAAAGTAACCTGAGGCTTGGGGTAAGTGTGAGATGGTGTTAGCTTTAAGGATTGAGCCCGAAGACAGGTCTGCTACTGTCTTCAGACAGAGATGTTTGGATATGAATTGTCCGTTCAGGAGGCACCTGTGTTGAAGCACAGCCCCCAGCTTGTGGAACTACTAGGACGTGAGTGGGCCACAGCAGTACCAACTTTATCAATGGGTCAATCCGTTAAAGGGTTCATATTAACTGGGCTGTGCGGAGGCGGCCCTACTGAAGGAAGTGGGCCAGTAGGACTTATCACTGAAGGATATATCTTTTTTTTTCCTTCTTTCAACACATTGCAGCTTATTTTATTTATTTATTTATTTATTTATTTATTTATTTATTTATTTTTGCTGGAAGAAATATCAGAAAGGACAGAAAGGTTGCAATCAAATTTAATTGGATTTTTAAAAATTTTTAGTAGGAACAGTGAATGTTTTCTCAAAGCCCACCATTACAGACAGGGAAGACTGAGGAAGAGGGATTGTAAATAGAAGCTATAGGTTAGGTGTGTGACTTGGGCAATACACTCATTCTGATGCCTTAGTTGTCTGAAGGATATATCTTGATCCTGGCCTCTTCCAGCCTTGTTGCAAAGTATCTGTGTATGAAGAGGTGTCACTGTAATTGGTTTAATAAAGAGCTGAATGACCAGCAGTTAGGCGGAGAAAATAGGCCGGGCTTCTGGGCAGACAGAAAAACTCAGGATAAATCTAAGCACATGCGAGACAGCAGCAAGACACTGACAAAGTTGGATGTGACGTACTGAGGACAGATAAAGAGCCACACTACAGAATATAGATTTAAAAATGCAGATTAAATAATTTATAAGAGCTAGTTGGAAACAAGTCTAAGCTAAAGGCCAAGCTTTTGTAGTTAACAAGTTTCTGTGTCATTATTTGCATGCTGGCAGTCCTGATGAGAAAGTACTACTTGCTACACAGTCTCTTTGCATGCCTGGCTACCATGGGAAAGGCAGCTTTTCTGTGCCACACCAGGATATCACAAAGCTCCCCCAGCTCAGGCTCAACTGTGAGCTAAAAATCTTTACTCTTTGTTATTTTTCTCAGGTCATTTGTTCTGCTAATGATAAAAAGTCTATCACTACAACACAGATCAGAACTCTGCTGGATTAGTGAGCACGGAATAGCTACTGTCTATAACAGTGTTAATTGCTTGTTTACTGGGAGGTGGAAATCCTGACAGCTTTTAGAGTTGAAAAGTAATTAGTCATAAAAATATAGCAGGAAAGGCTCTGAGTAGGCTTCTCCTTCTACATGCACACACTGATAGCATTTATTTATTCAGTGCTTATTTTCATAGCATTTTGGCACCAGGATTTCTGCTAGATAGGATAAACCCTGTACTGTCCATTTATTTTATTCCAAAATACCTCCCTATACATTATTGCATTCTCACAACTATCCGATAAGGCAGGCAGGACAATTTTTATCATCTTTGCTTTACAAACGAGATATCTGAAGGCAAACAGTTTATGTGACTTAGTGAATTAGAATCAAAGCCATAAAGATGCAAATCTGTACTCAAAAAGCTAAGGAGCCAACAGCTAGGCAGAAGGCACAGGCAAGACTTCCAGATAGAAGGAGCTCTAGGAAGAAGAAAGGGGGAGTTGCCAGCAGGATGCAAAGGAAGCAGGACACATAGGCAGAGAGGTAAAAGCAATGAGCCACATGACAACATGTAGATTAACAGAAAAGCTAGCTACAAACAAGCCTAAACTAAGGCCAAGCTTTCATAATGAATAAAAGTCTCTGTATGCTTATTTGGAGCTGGCAGGTGGGACAGAGAAGGTTTATTACACATGGCAGACAACGTGGGGCCACCAATATCCAAATAACACCTGAAAAGCTTAAAAAAAAAGTTTGGAACACAAAGTTAAATGTGACTTCCTGATGACCACAGTCTCTCAGGTAGGCTCAGAGGCTCACAAAGATGCAGCTATGGACTGCTGCCTGTAGGGTGGAGCCAGATGCCAGGGCCATGTGCCAGGACCATGTGCTAAGCTGAGCCATGCAGCAGCTGCCATATCAGTTTAAGATTTGCCTCACACAATCAGAGAAGGCTACAGATGCTCAGTAAAGACAGATCCAGACTGGGGGCGGGGCGGGGAGGGGGGGAAGGGGGGACCTCTAAACAGTTATAGTGTGTTTAAAACTGTGAGTAAGCTTAAAAAAGAAAAGAAAATGGCTACAGTCATTGAAAAAATTAATACATAAGATAAAGTCTTTAAAGAAAGAAATATTCATATAAAAAGGATAAGCCATGATGAAAAGATGGAAAATACACAAAGAGTCTAGTTCCTATATGGTATTTTGCTAACTTTGAATTTTTTTGATTGCTGACGAGCAAACTAAAGCTGCTGAGAGACAAGGGATTGTAACAAGGAGTGCTGAATTAAATCAGCCTAGATACTTTAGGAATGCCTTAACTTTTAAAACAGAAGTCAAGAAATGCATTCCTTTGGGGAAGAGGTTATTTATGCTTTTGTTTCCACAGAAAACAAAAGGCTGTGGATTCCTCCAAGGTTGATAGAGATCAAGTTTGATCTGGGAAGACCCTGCCCCACCCCCAAAATTCAGGCTACAGACATAAAGAAATAAACCTAGAAAAACTACAAGATAGGTGATTTATATTTTAACTGCTCAAACATAAAGCAAAATCATCTATGGCTGGCTTTCGTACAATGCACAGTCCATATTTCTGTTAATGCACATATATATGTTAACTTTGAAAGTTTGTGTGTTAGAACAAGGGGACCAGATACCAATGAAAACGGGTGGCCCAGGTGATCCAGCCTACCAGAGTGCCTCTGTTTAAGTTTCCTCAGAGTTCTACATCCAGAATGGCTACTGGCTGAGATGATTCAGCCTCACAGACTATTCCAGTCAGGACCAAGATAAGCCTTGCAATTTCCTATTGCACAAAGACTGGACTGGACAACAAATGTTATGGCTAGCTCTCCCAGGACTTGCCCATTACCTTAATTTTCTCAGGGCCCTCCAAAGAAGCTATTTCCCCAGCAACAAGAAGCAATCTAGAGAACACAATGCCCACATTCCCAACAGGTGGGGAGGGTAGTTTTGGGTAATTTGGGGACTATGAATGTTTGTCATTATTTAGGGGTGTTGGCTACAAATTATTATTGGTCATGGTCAGGGACAAAGCTAAACAAAGATTAGATTCAGGGATCTCTTTCTGAAGGAAAAAAGGGGGAGTATAGTATATAAATGATGGAGTAAAAGGGTGGACTCTTGAGTCTACTTTAGAATAACCACTAGCCTAAAATATTTTACACTGTTATGGATTTATGTATATTGATACAAATTTAAGGTTATTTTTATTATACTGTATATGTTTCTATCCTTGTTTAAGGTATTGTATCTATGCAGCTAATTTACCAATGTAATATAAATTTCTAATTCTTATTATTATTACAAACTATTTAGGATAATATAAAGATATAGGATAGCAATTAGTCATCTATAACAATCAAATTTATGGCCATATTATATATGTGTACAAGGTCAAACAGAGATGTATTTTTAGATAGACAGTCTTCAAACACTTCAGAGAGCTCCAGAATATGGTATTGAAGATGTTTTAGTAACAAGACTTTTCATGACAACGAGACACCTCTGCTCCTGACAGCACCAATCTACTTCAGAGAAGATGATGGGCATAGAACAGAAGAACCTCCACATGCAATTTGCTTTCTTTGTGGCAAAAGTTAGCCACTGGGCAAAGCAGAACACAAAAGAAGGCAACTACCAAACTTTGTCAAGACAATGTGGGGTAGTGCTTCAAAAATCCTGCTTCACAGAAAAGTCTGTCAGATGTTCTAGTCCTCTAGACCAAAGATGGATGCCCCAACGTTAGAGAGGAACCTCCAGGCAGCCAGCATTTCTGTCATTTCTCACAGTTCTGGAAGTTGCTTGCTCTACACTTTCCATTTACTCAGGTATTATTACCTCCTTCTCTGGTCTCTGATGGAACTGAAGACTAGATAGTTATACTTATAGTTTTTCTTAGTCCAAATTAAAAAAAGAAACTCACAAAAGAGGTATAAAGTATATAAGTTTATGAGACATAAAAGCTTAATTTGTTTATTTAAAAATGTTTTGCGGTCTAAAAAACCAGTTTTGGGTTGCTAATACAAGTTATGATAAAAAGTAAATTAGGTAACAAAACTTTGGACTCACCAAGATAAGACACATGATGGGAGTATTTTCTCTGAATTTGCCAAAAACAAATGGACTGGGCACTGTGAATGTAATCCTTACCTGATAATCATTCTTACTGTATATAGTTTTACTATGTTAAGAGTTAAACCATCTCTTTTTATTTAGATAATATGATAATTGTTCTTACTGTATATTCTTTTACTATGTTAGAGTTAAAACCTTTTTTTCTGAAAGAAAAAGAAACCTACTCTTTTTAGTTATACAAAAAGGGGAAATGTTATGAAATATTCCTTTACACTATGTGAAGATGTGTCAATGTGATTGGCTTAATAAAAAGCTAAATGGCCAATAGCTTTTAGGCAGGAGGTATATGCAGGACTTCCAGACAAAAAGAGCTCTGGGAAAAATGGGGGAAGTCACCAGAAAGACACAAAGGAAGCAGGACATGCAGAAGGAGAGGTAAAAGCAACGAGTCATGTGACAGATAAATAGAAATGGGCTAATTTAAGTTATAAAAGCTAGTTAGAAACAAGCCTAAGTTAAGGCCAAGCTTTCATAATTAATAAAGTCTTCATGTAGTTATTTGAGAGCTGGCAGGAGGGACAGAGAAAAACTCATTATAGCCATGTCTTGCCCTGCTATTAAAAATTCTCTGCAATCTTTAAGTTCTTGTTCTATTGCCTTCTACACTTTTTCCATAGAAAGATCAAAATAGCATTTCAATCCTGGACTAAAACATCAAACTTCAGGAAAATAAAACAGCTAAATATCCATCTAGCACCCCAAGGTCAGGACTAACCTGTTGTCCTTGCGCACGGCCACTCGGTCTCCCCCAGGTATCAACTTCTTCTGTTTAATCACCCCATAGCTTTCTCGGCACACCTTCATTTAACACAGAAAAGAATGCGTTTTCATTTTTGTTAACTAATTTGCCTTTCTAGAACCCAAGTGACTCAGAGAAAACTAGGAGTAAAATGTAATTTAATGACTACTTTTACAGGAAACAGGGAGTAGAATAAAAATCTGAGTCAGAAAACACCAACACCTCAAAAACATCTTTAGGAATGAACTTCCCAGTGAATGGAATCAAGGAGAAAGGGACATGAACTGTAGAAAACAATAGCTTTCACAAGTCAAAAGTAAAGATTAATGTCTTGGTAATTGCCCTAAGTGCACAGATAAACAAATTCCTCCACACAACACATTTACTGAATTCAAGATAGGATGACTAAAATCTAATGTTAATTATGATTGGCAATGACTATGTAGAACAGCCACACTCACAAATACAGGAATTCATACCGTGAAATTGAGGCAGAAAGTCTCCTCAACATCTTCACCCGGGTAATCTAGAAGTTCTTGAAGACTCCTGGTAATCGAAGAACAGGAAAAGAAGCAAATCAAAAATGTTGCAGTGGGGTTTTAAGTCAATTATGTCCAGAGTCTTTGCCAAGAAAATTAAAGAAGAAAAGTCTAGAGAACATGAATTCAAAATACAGAAAGCCATGTACCTAAACCTTAGAGAATTATGGCAGCAGACTGTACTGCTCTCTTCCCGGCTAATACATATTCCTCAACTGATGATGAAATTCAGATGGACTTAAGTCTCATGGGCTTGTATTTGCTCCTCCTTAGCACTACTCAGTGTATACATATATACATGAGAACATGGTACTGTAACGACTCCATAGGCTGGTTTTACCCATATACTTTAGTAAAATAATCCTGCCATAAAAACAAACAAAAACAGGCCTGCAAAGTCACTGTGATGGTGTAAATGAGATGGGCCTCCATGGGCTCATGTGTTTGAATACTTGGTCTCCTCTTGGTGGTACTGTTTGGGAAGGTTTAGAAGCCGTGGCCTTGCTTGGAGAAGTATCACGGGGGTGGGGGGGAGCTCTGAAGTTTCAAGACAATTCTCATTCAGTTTGTTCTCTCTGGTTCCTGGTTGGGGTTAAGTGAGCTCTCTGTTGTTCCTGCTTTCTGCTGTCTGCTGCTATGCTTCCCTGACACAATGGACTATTAGCCCTCTGAAACTAAGTCCAAATAAATTCTTCACGGCTTATATCCCAACAGAAAAGTCATTAATACAGTCGCCACCGTCCAGATAGGAATCTAAAGGGTGGGTGAGAACCTAATCCCCAAACCACCATTCCAAATATTGAAATTATCAAATATCAGAATCCCTAATGTCTAAAATTCCCAAAGTCTAAAATCTCACATACAACTCTAAAAAAACTAATTTAACATATTCTTCAGACAGTGTGTGTGTGTGTGTGTGTGTGTGTGTGTCTCACCCATTTTGAATGTAACAGTTCCTGGTCCAACACCCATCTCTAAAAATAAAAAAGAACAAAACACCCCCCCCCCACACACACACACAACAAACTAACAAACAGAAAAGCCTCTTAAAGCTATTTCCACCTTTAAAGGAAGATTCAGAAAACATTACAGCACAATACACAATTTACAAAACTACTTCAAAACACAAAACTGGAAAATAATATACACAAGTCACAGCTATAAAGATACAAGTTAAGATAAATACAAACAGTATTCCCAAATGAATACATCAAAAAGAAAACTGTAGAAACAAATAGCACTGCTTGGTAGGTAAATATTTCCAAATGAATACATGAAAATGAAAATTGTAGAAACAAATAGCAATGCTTGGTAGGTATGAGCTGCAGTTTTATAAGTGTGGCTGTCTAAAATTAAAGTGACGAACAGCTAAATCCTTTGAAAAGATGGTTAAACATTACAGTAAGTCACCACCAGATATATAATCACCTAAAGAACTAAGATATTGAGAAATGTTATTTTTAATAAATGCAGATGTATAAAAAGGAAAGTTTTAACATTTTTATACACATGCACAAAGCCAGTGATAGTATAACAGACTCTCATCATGTCAAATTTGCAAAAGTTCCACAAGATTAAAAACAAAAACCACTTTGGAAGTCTTCAAGTAATGTATATGTCCAATATTGGAAGCTATGGAAAGATGCACTCAATCTCATACACAGTCTATGGAAATGCCCTCACAGACAGTTCTCTGGGTCCTCATTGTGCCTATAACAAGGCACCTATACCACACGTGATCAATAAAGTACCAGCCGTTCCCCAGAATCCATCTTTCTGACCCTTTGGAGTTTTAATCTCTGGAGACTGAAATTTTCAGAATTTTAGATTTTGTAGATTTTTGTTCTTCTCAAATTTGGCTATTCAGCATCATGGTGTTTAGTATTCAATCCATACTCCTTCTTTCAAGCATGGACTGGACTAGTCAGGTGGGAACTGACAGATGGTGTCTTGGCTGTTAAGGCTTGAACACAATGATAAAATGATGGACACCACAACTGTAAAGTGAAAAGTGATCGCTCAAAAAAAGTAAAGTATAGGTGCAGTGAGTAACTTAGGAGTGAAAATTTGTAAATAGAATTTGTAAATATGAGACAAAAAGATAGCGCATAGCCGTTTTCAATTGTCCATTTAAGTTTAACAGTGAAAGACTGGATAAGGATAATGATGCATCGTGAAAACCTTCGGAAGGGAAGGAGAATGTTTTGCGGACCTGTGTGTGTGTGTGTGTGTGTGTGTGTGTGTGTGTGTGTGTGTGTGTGTGTGTGTGTGTGTGTGTCTAGCATTTTCGGGATTAGTGCTTTTTGATAGAGACAGCATGATCAAAAATCTGTCACAGAATTTTGGAACCCATTGAGACAGGTTTGTACATTCACTTGAGGATGGTTTGACACTCAGGGGAGCCAAGCAGGGGAATCCTCTCCTTGCTCGCTACAGCCAGCAGAGCCACCAGGCTGTCCAAGTGGGGGCCATGGAGGGGGGTGCAGAAACTTGACAGGCTGAGCTGCAGGATCCCACATAGCCAGTGAGCTGGTGTCGCCCCAACATGCTGGCCAGCCTTGGTGCTCCTGGCCCCATCGTTCCCTCGCCTGATAGTATCCCATGCACCACAGGGAGCACCCACTTTGTGCTGAGCTGTCTGCTGTTGGATTTGCTGGTTCTCTGCCTCCAACCCAGTCCTTGCCTAATTTTGCACAGCATGTGAGGGAGCAGAGCCTGGTGACAGATCAGTTCAGCCACCACCTCATCCAGACCTTCCAGCTCTACAGTCACACCAGCAGGAAGCATGTGCAGGTCCTGGCCATCAACGCCATGGCCGAGCTTCACAAAGCTCACTGTGGAGACAGATAGCTATGGAAGCAGAGTTCGAGTCCATGGAGCTACGGTGGGTCTCTACATCTGCACAATTATGAAGGGGAAGCTAATTGCCAAAAGCAATGGCAAAGGAAAGAACTGCGTGTTCACGGAAATGGTACTGGAGAACAGCTACACGGCCCTGCAAAGTGTCAGGCTGGTACATGGCCTTTACTGGCAAGGGCCAGCTCCACAAGGCACACACCAGCGCCAGTGCAAGTTGTACTTCATGAAGCGGCTGCTTCAGGGCCACCATACTACTGAGCAGAGTCTACACTCTGAGCTCCGCAACTACCTGGCCCTTTCTGCTGAGCCAGGTAATGACCATTAGTGGCCCAGTGGTTCGGTGCAGACCAGCAGGAAGACCTGCAGGGATCCACACTAGTGTCAGGTACAGGGATCACACCAATAGTAAGGATTGTATCCTGGAGCCACTTTCCTGCCACAAAGTCCATGTGGCTCCATTGCGTTAGAAGGGCCTCCAACTATATTTGCCTGCATGCTTCCATCTCCCACCATAATGGACTGAACTTCTGAAAATGTAAGCCACCCCAATGAAATGTTTTCCTTTTAAGGGTTGCTGTGGTCATAGTGTCTCTGCACAGCAATAGAAACCCTAACTAAGACGGTATTTATATAAACTATCATATAACTTCATACTTTTCTTCAGAGAATCAAGCCCTGCAATTCTATCAAGATTTATCACGGGGAAATGGCAAGACAGAACAGCTGAAGGCACCAATACTGGAAGAGTCAGGTGTTGGGAAATCTTCACTAGTCCATTTTCTACACCAAAATCAAGTC
This sequence comes from Cricetulus griseus, assembly GCF_003668045.3. NCBI lineage: Eukaryota > Metazoa > Chordata > Mammalia > Rodentia > Cricetidae > Cricetulus > Cricetulus griseus. Next base: position 83,327,092 of record NC_048601.1, read on the forward strand.
CTGGGAAATTCCTCATTGACTATGGGATGCTCAGTAGATGTCAGATTTCATGACTACAAAGAAGAAACCCCAAAAGATCTCCTATCTAGAAATATGGGATGTTTGGGGCAGTGCCAGCATACGAAAACCAATGCTGTATGAATGGCATAGTTTTTAGTACATGGCATAACAAGGAAGTTATCCTCAAACTCATGATGCTGGAAACTCTCAAAAGGGACATAGGCAATGTGAGTGATTAAGGGGGCAATGATGGGAGACAATTTGCTGGTGGCAGGAAATAACCTGGATCAGATTCATGAAAGCAAGCACCTTGAAGTTCTAACTAGGACGTTTTCTTGCCAGAAAAAAAAAAAAAATTGCTTAAGGTGAAAGAAGTTTCTAAGGTACCTTCTAGAAATGGGATTGCCCCACCATCTGTAAATACACTGTTTTGAGACAGAGTATGGCTTTGAACTGGCTGTGATGTGAGGGCTAGTGTTAAGCTCCTAGTTCTCTTGCCTCCGGATTACGGGTGATCATTACTAGGAGGCAGCTATGCTTGTTTTGTGGTGCTGGGATTGAACTCTAAGACTCTGGAATGCTATACTAGTGTGGTACCACTGCCAGCCCTGCTCCACCTTTTCCCATAAAAAAGAAGCTACTCCCTCCCTCTCAAGCCAGCTGTATTTAACTGTTTGCTGTGCCATCACAGAGAAACTTAAGAAAAGGGGGGCTCTCAAGAGCTCACGCCTCCCCTCAAATGAGAGTAACAAAAATGTGGCTTGAGCTCTCTTCTCTTATGCTCTCTTTCCAGTGGTCAGCTTCTCTCTCTCCTCTCTGCCTTGCTCTGTTCTTCTATTTCTTTCCCCCTTGCTTTCCCGCCCTATAGTAAACTGGTTAATGTATTCTCTATAGTCTCATCTTTTGCTTATCTCTAATTTAAGCAAAAGAATAACATTTTTGGAGCCCAACATTGATTTAGGCCCTCCCCGGAACCTCTCCCACCAGGGGTACGGGAAATTTCGGGATCCTAGAATCTGAACTGATGACCCACTTTCCATCTCTCGATTTTTCCTGGCCTTTCCTCCAGCTTGCAGCAGCCTGAGATACCAGAACTCTGTAAACTTCAACTTGCCGCTTTTCAAATTAAGGATCTCTGGAACCCACTCATCTGCCTGTTCTTGGCAATCCAGTAAGACAACCCTTCTGGTTGGGTGCATTTCCCACGGGTCAGGTCCGGCACGCCATTCCCGGAGCAGTGCATGTTGGTATTAAGCCTTCCTTTCAGTTTCGGACTGCTGAGTCTCATACGTGCTTTCTGCTGGGCGTGCGAGATAGAGCGGTCTGCCCTTTTCGGCCTCACCCATGGGAAATACATTTACGGGACCTTTTCCAGTTACTGCCAGCGAAAAGGTAAATGAGAGGAGTTCTTCTACCTCTCTGTGGGAACTTTCTTTCACCTGGCAATGCCCCTCACTCTTCTGTTTGTTAGAGATTTTTTAGTTTTCATTTTCCCACATGAATGAGGTTTGAGGTTTTAGTTTCATTACCACGAGGGATCTTTCGGGTTTTGTACCCTAGCACTGTCCATAGATGGGTGCATTCGTTTCCCAGACCTACAGTGGATGTTGTGCTTCTTGGACTCCGGTGTCCTGTTGGTTTCACCCATCTTTTCTGCCTCACTCATGGAGAAAAAAGTCACTTCTGCTGGCAGTCGGAAATGTGTTTAAGGTGGCCGCCATCTTGGCCATGTGGTCTGACCTGGGAGCTCCCCATCTTAACCATGTGACCCACCTCTACTGCACACCCACTGCAGCCGCCTGTGCCAGCAAACCCTGCCGGACTTCATGCTTTTTTATTTTTGTCTCTAATTTCTTCTTTCACTGACTCTGTTGTGCATGGCTTGTTTACTGAATACTGTGCCTTTCCAAGGTCCCCTGTTTTTCCTGCTGTGGACCTGCCTTGTCACTGGCAGTTTCTACTCTGTCTTGTTAAATCAACTGATGTGTCTTCTTGTCTCTGTACATGTGATTTAAATTTAACTATATACTTAGCTAACTCTATATGCAACTTAAATTTAACTGTACTAAGTCTCATATTTCTAAATTGCTATGTATCTTTAAATGATGGTAAACATTTAAAATCATAAAGGTCTATTTCAAATTAACAAAATATTTATACCACTCAGTCCATCCTGTAAGCCATTTACAAAGGTACAGCTTTTTATCACAAAAAGGGATTTTTCTCTAACTAAAGGCAAATTTTTGACTGCTGAGATACTAAACAGACAGACAGCCCTCACATGCTCAGAGATCCAGAGAATATGGCATTTAAAATGTTTTATTATAAAGCTTTTTATAACAGAGAGATAGGCCAGCTGCTGACCCCACCCCATTTCCTTCAAGAAGACTGGTGGGCACTGAAGAAACTCCAGCCACAAAAATGGCAACACTGGCAATTGAGCAACCCTGCCCTTCACCTCAACTACTACAAAGGCCTCTTTGGACCATGGACAAGAGGACATGGAATCAACTTTGCCCGTGTTGCTTGGGTCAACGGTAGGCGAGCCTTCCTGTAGTCCCTAATCCACAGGTCACATGCTATCAACAAGAAAGCAGGTGTCCTGCAAGAAGGCAGATACCGTGCAGCCCACAACCATGGATGGAGGACCTTGGGGGTGGCTGTCCATGCAGCCTGCTGGCAAGTCTCTGTTATTCTTTAATCATTAGTTCACGTAAAATCTTATCCTTCTCAAGAACTCTGATGCTTTTGACGACTGGTAGTCTTGCCAGCTTAAAGCAAAACAGATTTTAGGAAAAGATATTTTATGTTCCAGATTTCTCTAACTACAAGTTCAAGATTAAGGTGCGTTTCATTGTCTGAAAAAATATCTGTCAGTTTTAAAATGTTAATGCTTTCAGCCAACTTGCTTCTAATATGAATATGCTGCTAATGTGTCCAATACTTACGTTTCTACAAACTCTAAGGATTCTTGTAAGTTCCAGGGAGCTGAATTGGATCCAAACAGGTCAGATCCACTCCAGATATTATTCAATCTTTCCCTGGTCCTGGATTCCCTTCCCTTATCTTGGGACCCCTGGGGAACCCCTCCCTCATCTTACAATCCTCCCCTCAAGTACCAGGACCTAAGGAAAAAAAAATTTTTCCTAAACTTAGCCTTGTCCTCTTCTCTGCCAACATCTTGCCAGGTCAAAGAGGTACCAGAGTTCCATACAGCCTGGACTGCGATGGAGAAACCAGCTAACCCAGGACGTGGCAGCATCCTAGCTTTCTCAGGTCCCCCTAAGATGGTCAATGCCTCCCATGTCAGCAGGAAGCAGTCTTGAGAATTCAACATCCTTATTTCTTAATCTGCCACGTCTAACACCCCACCTTTTTAATAATAAGTAAAGGTGGGAATGAAAGGTTCAGGCATTATGCTGACCTGCCCCTGTTACCTGGCACAATCCACTCAGGCAGTACCCTGGTAAGCCCAGGGATCCATGGGAACTGAATCTGCATGCAGGTGTAAAGGACCCCTTTTAAAAGACAGATCCCTGCCCACCTACGCTCTCTTCTCTTACGCTCTCTCTTTCCAGTGGTTCACCTCTCTCTCCTTTTTCTTACTCTCTGCCTTGCTCTGTTCTTCTATTTCTCTCCCTCTCACTTTCCTGCCCTATAAATAAACTATGGTTTATTATATGTAAAAAGAAAAAAATGTGGCTTGACTACTGTGAAAAGCACTCTGATAGTTCCACAAAAAGCTAAATATGGAATTAGCATATGAATCAGCTGTTCTGCTCCTAGGCATACATCAGAGTAACAAAAGTTTATATCTACACAAAAACTTGCATATAAATGTTCTCAACAACACTATTCATAATATTTCCAAAACAGAAACGCTCCAAGCGTTCATCAACTGAAGAATGGAGAAATGGAATGTAATATATGTGTTCAAGGGAGTATCATACAATGGGCTATCATACAATGCTACGGAAGACAACAGAGTGATGCACAGTGGTATGCTACCTGCCAGTCTGAGAAATGAAACACTGTTTTCCAGGACAAATCTGGAAAACATACCAAGCGACATAGACAAATTGGACAATACTGTAAGATTCCATTTTAAAAAAATATCCAGAGTGGGTGGGCATGGTAGCACACAATTTTAGTCCCAGTACTCAAGAGGCAATAACTATGAACTGAAGGACACCTTGGTCTGCATAGTTAGTTCCAGGCCAGCCAGGGCTCCATAATGGGACCCTGTCTCAAAAATTTAAAAAACAAAAACACACTGTTCTCTGCCTTGGCCCCTTGGGCCTTTTCCCACCAATTGTCCTTGGTCAACTTAAGTAGTTTAAAGAATTGAGTATTCCATAAGGTCCATGGTGGGGCCACCTACCTGGACCTTTACATGGGTTGTAGTGGGGACTGGAGACATGTAAGGACCTGAGAGAATTGTGAAGAGAACATGAGTTGTTTAATGGACACCACCAGTACTACAACCCAGACAATCTTGAGAGGATGAGTGGAAAAGCACCTAAGCAAAATTATGTGCTGAGACCTCCAGACCATGTGTTCCAATCATAGACCTGCCCTTCTGACCAACTGCTCTCAGCCTGTAGCTGGCTGCGGTGTTGTCTCTTCACACCTGTTGAGTTTTCCCAGTTTGTGATTCCTTAACTTAGACTAGTTAGATTTCATGTCATAGCTTTAGTCTTTGATATAAGCTTTTGGCCAGGATTACAAGAACTTTCCAGCTGGGCGCTGGTGGCACATACCTTTAATCCCAGCACTCAGGAGGCAGAGGCAGGCAGGCCAGAGAGAAGGGTCCCATGTGCCTTGCAGCCCCTTAAAAACCTATTATGCATCATCCTAACCTGACAAGCGTGGTCAGGCACACCTGTAGCCAGCCCTTAGGAGGCATGGTTAAGGTGTCTCCCTACAAAAACTGGAATAGGCAAACTGATGGAGGCAGAAGGCAGATTGGTGTGCACCTATGGAGAGCAAGGATAAGATAACCAAGTGCCAGGTTGTTTCTCAGGAGGTGAAAATATTCTATAAGTGATTACAGTGATAGTCACACAACTTTAAATACACTCAAGTATATTTTAAGTATTCTTTACATGGGTCAGCTGTATGTATATGAATTATCTGTCACTGTATCAGTAAACTTTTTGAAAAACTCTATTTCAATAATCTCCCCCATTGTTATCTCTGAACTAGGACAAGGCTCAAACTTTCTTTTTCTTTTTTTTTTTTTTGGGGGGGGGGGAGGGTGGTACAGGATAATGAAACCAGAGTTTATTCCTGAGGAGCTATGCCCCCTCCCTTTTCTTTTGTAACAGTGTATTTCTTTACTATATGTGTATGGTTGTTTTTACTGCAATGTTTGTCTGGGTATGCCTGGTGCCTGTGGAGGCCAGAAGAGGGCATTAGGTCCCCTGAAACTGGAGTTACAGATGGCTGTGAGCTACTACATGGGTCCTGGGAACCAAACCCAGGTTCTCTGAAAGAGCAACAGATGCTCTTAACCACTGAGCCATCTCTCTAGCCTTAGGCCTCTCTTTTAATTTCTTCTCTTGTCCATACAGTAACACAGGCAATGCTTTATTCAAGCAAGTGCTGCATAATCTACAATGCTTCAATGCACCCAGACTTGCACATATGCTGTTTCCCCTTTTATGTCTTTTATGCTACAGCAAAAAAGACAGACCCCCACACGATCACCATGACTTTTAGCTCCTTACCTTCCTTCAGTTGGTGACAGCTCCTTTAAATCTTCCAAGCCAGGCTTTACATTCAGTAGCTTCTTGTAGAGAGCCAGTGGGAAGTGGAGATCAACCACAGTGGAGTTGTAGATAGCTAGTCCACAGGTTATGCCAATCAAGTGAAACCAGTTGCGCTCTACAAAACACTTTTAGGGTGCGTGCAAATGTATTAGAAAGAAATCATGTTGGAAGACCTTGAAATCCTCTACTACCCACTCAAAATGCTCCAGTATATTAGAATGAAGCCCATATTTATATTTACACTCTGAGGCAGAGAAAGTTCCCTGATCAGAGTTTGCTACAGTTAACAGACACAGTGCAAAGTCAAGCACATGAACTCTTTGATGGTATAGAAACAGCCTCCTTGTCTCTCCAGCAGGGCTCTTCAGGAACCCGTTCTGTGATGATGCAACTGTTCTGTTCTGCACCAACCCTGACTGGCTACATGTGTCTACTAAGTGCATCAAGTGAATCTTTACTAGTGAATTTTAATTTAAATCATCAGATGTGAACAGCTACTACCAGTGAAGACAATGAAACACTAAGGAGAAAACTCTAGGAGCCCCAAAAAGCCCTGTAATCATGGGTTGGATGAAATAAGAGCCCCTCCAATGTTGGAGATCTAACTCAGGTACTCATGCATGCTAGATTTGTGCTCTACCATGGAGCCACACCCCCAACTCTAGCATGGCATCTAAAACTTAGCTCTCCTGTTAAATTTTTTTTTAAAGTAAAAGTCTATGTGTACATATTCAGACACAAACTACCATCATTAAAAGAATGTGTGTGTGTGTGTGTGTGTGTGTGTGTGTGTGTGTGTGTGTGTGTGTGTTGTGACTACCAATGCCCACTACAATAAAAAGCCATTTTTCTTTCTCTTTTTAAATTTTCGCTAAGGCCTTTTGGATAAAATTTGTTACTTGTAAAGGATGATCCCATTATGCCATCATAATCCTATTAAGATCATCCCATCACTCCCATTTCACTTTTTCTGTATTTGGTTCCAGAGCAGCCAGCCTATCCTGTGCTGCTTGTCTGTGCTGTTGAAAGTTGGCCTAGCCAGCAGCACTATAGAGATGTCCAGACCATGGATACCAAAGCTCAGGTCTTATTTGATACCCAGTTGGATGTGTTTCTGGGTTTTTGTGATGATGAATCTTGATTGCTAACCTGGCTGGAATAAACTAAGAGACAAACCTCAGGGTGGGTCTATAAGGGCATTTCTAGGAAGGGTTAGCTGAAAGCAAAGACCCTCCCACCTTTCTGAGTCCTGAGGAGAAAGCAATGTTGTCTTATTGCCTGCCCTTGCTCTGTCCTGTTGAGTATGCCTACTACTTCTGCTGCTAACATCAAACTCCAGCTTCTTTGGTTCAACTGTAAACTAAAAAAGCAGGGGTCTCCAGGAATCCTCCAGGCCTTCCCACCAAACTTGAACAGCTGAAGCACCCCATCTCAAGGACTGAGTAGCTCAAACAGACACCCACTGTTGACTGCCTAGCCTAATAAACCTTTTATGTAATACATATTCATCTTATTGGTTCTGATTCTCTAGAGAACCCTGACTTATGCAATCCCCATGCCAAAGTTCCCAGTATCTGAGGGTTAATTTGCCCTAACTCATTCTCAGGCATCTGCAATCCAGGATTTCTTCTGTCATAGCCCACAGACTACATAGTAGCCTGGTATATTTTAATTCATCTCAATGCTCAAAGAACCTACTAATATATCTAGCATTGGAAAACACTGGCCTGTGGGCTGCTCCAACCCCTGAGCTGACCAGGTTAGTGTGCATCTACTGCCCAGACATGTGGAGGTCCATGTGGGCTCCCCTTTCTCACCTTGATCCTTTTCTATGACAGAAAACAGGAAGAGGTACACTAATCTTTTACAATTATTTTATTTTGCTATGTGTGATGGAGGATGTTCTGTATATATGTTTCTCTTATTGGCTGATGAATAAAACATGGACTGGTCAGTAGCCAGGCAGAAAGTATAGACGGGGCTACCAGACAAGGAGAATTCTGGGGAGAGGAAGAAGAGAATGAGCCCCTGAAATGCCATGTGGTGGCTGGAAGACACTCTGGGGGTTCTCTGGGAAGATAGGGCCACATAGAAACACATAAATTAATAGTTACGGGTTAATAATTAAGAGACAGCTTGCCAGTAAGGAGCCTAAACCATCAGCCACACATTTTCTAAATAATAAATGTCTCTGTGTATTTATTGGGGCCTGCAGGGTGGCAGCACCAGGCAGAACAGAATCTCTATCTACACATGTGTATGGGTGTTTTGCTTATATGCATGACTCTGTATACCGGTGTCTGAGGAAGCCAGAGAAAGCAGCCCCTACAAGTGGAGCTCCGGATGGTTGGGAGGCACCATCTGCATGTCTAGAATCAAACCTGGATCCTATGTAAGAGTACCCAGTGCTTTTAACCACTGAGCCTCTCCAGCCTCTAAAACTAATTTTTTTTTTTTTTTTTTTTTTTTTTTTTTTTATCACACTGTTCCTTTTGCCCTCCATGGATACTATAGCTTAGATTTTACTTACTAGAAACAGCACTGGGGCTCATGGCTGACAAAATGTACAAGGAGTCTTGAAAGCAGGTACAGCCTGAAGGTTGACTATGTTAGGTACGCTAATGGTTAATTTTGCAATGTTACAAACCAAGGGGCTAGTCTGACAACAAACAGAAAGTTTGGTGCAAACAGTGTACTTGATTGTGACGTTACGAACTTACTGTATCTGAAAACCACAAGAGCTGTGAGTCTTGATAGTAGGTAAACATCCCATAAATGGGATTCAAAAGTTCTTTCAACAGCAAAAGAAAGAATTCCTTTGTAACACCACCAGCATCTACTGCTTCTTCCCCATCGAAGATCACCTCAAAACATGAAAACAGAATAGATACTTCAGGGAAAGCAAAAGCCAACCAAAGACTCGACTATGTTACCAAGCAAGAACCCTGTCAGAATAACTGAGTGAAAACAGGGGCTGTGTGTAATAAAAACCAGAAGTTCTAGGGAGAACAACCACACAGACCAGTCGGATTCTTAGGGCTTTCAATAGTCTTTTTTTGTGTAGTTCTAGTAGTTGAACTGGAACCACACACACGGGAAGCAAGTCCTCTTTCCCTGAGACACACATGAGTGACTCAAGTGCTCCCCACGCAGCTACACTTCTAGTCCTTGTTACACTGAACTCTGAGATAAATCTATCCAAGTTATCAGGAATGGCTGTGAGCTTCCCATTCACCTATTCCAGCCTCCTGGGATTAAAGCTGTATATATGTGTATACATGTGTCCTTATGAGGACATTTTGGAGATGGCAACAATGTGGGACAATCAGTTCAATCTGCTGCAGACTGTGGCTCTGAAACCAGCACTTGTGAGATGACTTGCACCAGAGATGGAAGCCATTTAATTTTAAACAACTTCAAATAATGTGTTATCTATTACTCAGGATACCTGCTGTAAACCACATTTCACACAGTCTAGAGCATAGGAGGCAGTCTTATGCATTAATGCACAATCTATGGGAAGAGATACCTTATCACTAATCACATATTAATAAACTTGCCTATACTTGTAAGGCCAACAGCTTCGTAGATGACTTCCCACCTATCCACCTCTCTATTTCTCATTTACCTTCTGTCTCTTAAATCCTGGGCATCCTAGTCTTCCTAGGTGAAATCTTAATTGCTGTATTTTGTCAAGATTACATCTCATATGACTGTTTTCGATAGTCTAGAGCAGGCACACTACAGACAGCAGAAGCAGAGACCAAGAATCTCTCAACAACCCAATAGCATTTGCTCTGCTGTTCCAATGAGATGTTCTTTCTAGTAACTTAACAAAAGGAGGTGACTGGATTCATGTAAAAAGCTTAAAACCAGTGATGAATGGCTGCCCTCTGTATCTGCATACGATCTCTGCTGCTATATGCTCATGAAGGTGCAAGGAGTACTCTGAAGGGGCTCACTTTGAGAGGCTTCTTCAGGTCAATGTCAGAATGAATGCTTAGCTCTCTCAGGGCATCTCCAACAAGGTGGTTCCTGCGGACATGAAGGACCAGGAAGGGGCTTCTGGCCAGCAGAGGCTCCAGGGTGAGAAGCATGAAGACATTCTGCAGGTTGGCTCCATTGACTGCCACCTGGAATAGAACAACCAGACCATTTTGAGTACAGCCTGGAGAATCTCTGAACCAGAAACAGCTGACTATGTGTCCATTTTGCCTTTTCTCTAAAACCTTAACTTTTTTGCTACTTCTTTCTAATATGGACTCAACAAAAATAGCTGAAATAAGCCAGGTAGTGGCACATGCCTTTAATTCCAGCACTCGGGAGGCAGAGGCAGGCAGATCTCTGTGAGTTTGAGACCAGCCTGGTCTACAAGAGCTAGCTCCAGGACAGCCTCCAAAACCACAGAGAAACCCTGTCTCGAAAAACCAAAAACCAAAAAACAAACAAAAAAACCAAACCAACAACTACAACAAAAAGCAAAACATAGGTCGAATCTCTCAGCCCTGTACAAGGATCAACTCAAAATAGATCAAAGTAACTTCAATGTAAGGCTTGAAAAATACTAAAGGATAAGGTAGGTAAAAAAAACTACTTCAAAATGCAGACCCTGCCAACCATTCTCATAAGAAATGATTCTTAAGAATTCACTGATGGAACTGCATGAAAAGGTTTCTGCACAGCAAAACAACAATCAGCAGATAGTCAAGGGACTCTCTAGTCACAGCTCAATGGTTAAGAGCATGAATTGCTCTTCCAGGGGAACTTTGTTTAATCCAGCATCCACATGATTTCAGTTCCAAGGAATCTGACTCCCTCTTCTGGCCTCACTGGGCACCAAGCATGCATGAGCTGCACAGACATCTTTAAAAAGCTGAAAAAATGGGAGAAAAATCCTTGTCAACTCCACATTCCACAGGAATATCTTGCACTGGGTTTTTGGTTGTTGTTTATTGGTTTTATTCTTTGTTTCTTTCTTTATTTGACACAAACTAGCATCACCTGGGAAGAAGGAACCTCAATTTAAACTGCTTCTATCAGATTAGCCTAGGTCCATGTCTGGAACATGTAAGAAAGCAGGGAAGGAAAAAAAGAGGGGGAATGATGTAATTTAAATTAAAATTTAGTAAATATTTTACATACAAATAAATATTAGAACTAAAATTTACTAAATATTTTTTATATACAAAAACAAAAAAGAAAGAAGCCGAGCAGGTCATGGAGAGCAAACCAGTAAGCAGTGTTCCTCATGATCTCTTTTCCAGTTCCTGCTGGGAGTTCCTGCTCTGACTTTCCTCAGTGATAGACTGTGACCTGGGAGCTGTCCATACATAAATAACTGACTGTGGACACCGAGAAGAAGTAAAGGGAGGAAATGGCCCTGAGACGCTGCAGCTACCTGCATCTGCAACTCCGCATCAGTCTGCAGCATTTTGGTCTTGGCTTGGGCATCGAAGATGAAGGGGTAGGAGCAAAGGGTTACAGAATCCTAGAAGAAAACACATCGTTCATATTATTACAAAATTCTACAGAGAACACTGGAGACAGACACATCGGTACATTCAAAAGGCATCATTTACCTGCATGATAGACGGTCTAGGTTTCTGCATAAAAAAACAAAAAGACAGACTCTTACTTGAATTATAAAAGCATAATTTAACCCCATATATATATATATATATATATATATATATATATATATATATATATATCTCACAAATCTTTTCACATTATCTGGTTTTTCAGCCATCAAACTAATACTGTTTCAATAGCTGACAATGTTTTGATGGACACAGACTGAAAAAAAAAGAGCAAAAACCTTAAAAACAAAGAGCAAAAATTGTTTAAAAATGTAAAAGGTTTTTAAGGCCATTTACTGGTTCTTCATAATTCACAGAATTGATTGGATTCTCTCTATAACAGACCTAGTTCCAGTTGGCAGAATGGCATGTGCCTATGATCCTAGCCCCGTGAGGCACAGGTGGGAGAACTACCAGCTGATGGCCAGCCTGTGCTACATGGCAAATGTGAGGGTAACATGTATTCCAGATGAGGGCTGCCAACCTAGAATACAAGTAACACTTTCCTTTTCTCTTGCAGACATGCTTAGAGGGAGGAAACAGTAATACTCACATTATATAAATAACTTGACCATAAAAGCTGCTCCACAAATTTGGGGATGATTCTAGTATTCTAATTTTGAGATGAGATATAGTAAACAAATTCAGCCACAATGAAGTGTAGGTAACAGGTACATTACAGTTTTTGTGTCAAGAAAATAAGGGAAACTTCTGAAAAACATGTGTTGTTTGTGGAGATCAGGCTGTACACTGCACTGAACCCCTCCCTATGGGTGGGAGAGCAGTGGCTCTCGGGTTGTGTCTTGCCTAAGGAACTCCATTTTACAAAGCACCAGCTGACGTCATTCTGAGTGTAAACACAAGTCAGGGTGACAATGATGCTGCAACTTATGTGCAAGTTCATGCCACCACCTGTCTAGCACGGACCATGGACTATAGACTGATAAATGACTTATACAAGTACACAACACGTCAACACAGTTATAAATGAAGCACATGGTGGTAGGATTTAAAACCATATGCACAAAACCAGGCCAAGAACCAGACAGACCAACAGAAGTACAAATACTTACCTGGACCCCACAGAAAGAAGGATATGTAACAAAGTGGTAGGATCCCACCTACTGAATACCCCGTGAACACTTCAAGGTACTGCCAGGCAGAGTTATTAATGGGGCTTCAGCTCAGCTCAGTCTGAACTGCTTGCCATTGCCCATTTGGAGCTTCTATCTGTCCATTTGTCTGTTTCCCAACTATCTGGACTAGGTCCTGTGCCTCACCTTGATGATCCCACAGATATGACTCATTTTCAACCCTATAGCTCAATTCTGCTGGCCTCCAGCCGCCAACCAGCTGGGTTCAACAACACTGGAGGCACCTGTAATACAGATCTCTGAATCTGCTTCCCAGAAGGCCTCTGAACTCTGTGACTTCTTAAAGTCTTTTGTAGCCATTATGTAACCAGCATGCATACTGTGTAACATGTAATCTAGGATTTCACAAGTAATACTAGTAATTAGACTAAAATAAAAGAACTTGTAATTTTCTAATGGCCAGCTATCACGTAATAGCTGGCTCTTTTGGTCAATTTCTAATCTTCAGAAAGGCAGTGTAAGGGTACCCTTGCCTAACACGCGCCCGCCAGCGGGTCTTGGAGAAGGTATAAAGGGCAGAGCCTTTCCACGTCCGGGCGCCAAAATGTTATTGTTTTGTTTAAAAAGAAGAAAAGAGAAATTGCTGAGACAGACATATTGACTATAAGTTTATTATAAGGCAGAATGGGGAGACTAAGAAGAGGAACAGGGTAATGGCTGACCGCCATGGCTGGTTGCCATAGAGAGACAGAGCGGGAAACAGAGAGACAGGAGACAGGAGACAGAGAGAGAGAGACAGGGGGAGAGAGAGAGAGAGACAGAGACAGAGACAGAGACAGAGACAGAGAGAGTAAAGGGGCAAAGAGAGCGTAAAGGGGCAGGGGCCTATCTTTTAAAGGGGTCCTCTGCACCTGCGTGCAGACTTCTTTCCCATGGAACCTTGGGCTGACCAGGGTATTGCCTGAGTGGATTCCACCAGGTAAAAGGGGCAGGCCAGCATAATGCCTGAACCTTTCAGGCAGACCTTTGGATGTATCGGTAATGGTGTTAAGAGGCGGAATGACCCACCCTGGAAGTGGGTGGTATCACTCCTTGGATGGGTTCCCGGCCAGAATAAAGAATGAGAATGTCAGACTAGGGGTGTAGCTCAGTTAGCAGAGTGCTTGCCTTGAACAAATAAAGCCTTGAGTTTGATTCCCAGCACTGCATAGAGAGCATGGTGGTGTATGCTATACGCCTGGCACTCAGGGTAAATACAGGAATACATGAGTTTAAGTCACGCTCTAATCCATAGTAAGTTTGAGCCCAGCCTGGGCTACAGAGGACCCTATTTCAAAAAGGGGCTGGGGGGGGGCAGGAAGAAATCATTCTATGACTGCATTCCTGAAACATGCTGTTCCCAGATGCTCCAACCACCATGACTGGCTTCGTCACTCTGAAGACCTTTAAGTTGCTTTTTTCAGGCACCGAATAACAGCAATGTAGAAAATAACCAGTAAACGTGAATTTATTGTTATTTAATAAACTGGTATTGTGGAAAGACATGCACATATCTGGCTACGTTTCTAGGATGGTATGTTTATGATAGATATGTAATAAATATTATTAACAGAAACATAAAAACCAGCAATAAAGATCATCTTAATCTAAAACATTTGTCAAAATAAAACATTGAACAAATTCATGCTTAGAGATCTAAAGTGCTGCTGTTGCTTTAATGTCTCCTAGAATGTCGATTCTATAAACAATATAAAAACACATTCTAAAAGATCTCCACTTACTGTGTGTTATCACCCAATTTACACTTCTCTGTTAATAACTGCTTCGGTGGGTTGTAAATGCTTAACTGTGCAAGCACAGTGAGAAAAGAAAACGACATCTTGGCTTTTTTTGGCTAGGTAGATCTGTGTTTCCTAAGAAAAAAGCCAATACGTCCCTAGCTTGCTGCCTGAGGAATTTTTAACAGCAGACGGAGAAAAAGGAGCTGAGTCATTGCAGAAGGCCTGAAAGAGAACTCCAACCAGGCCTCATGGCTATAGTCCTTATGTACAATGCTAGGACATCTTGGGGTTTTTTGTTTTTGGCTGCATAGATTCTGTATTTCCTAAAGAAAAAAGCCAATACTTCCCTAGCTTGCTGCCTGAGGAAGATTAAACAGCAGAGGCAGAAAAAGGAGCTGAGTCATTTCAGAAAGCCTATAAGAAAACTCCAAGCAGGCCTCATGGCTATAGTCCTTATTTACAATGCTAGGACATCTTGGGGTTTATTTTGGCTGCATATATTCTGTGTTTCCTAAAAAAAAAAAGCCAATACTTCCCTAGCTTGCTGCATGAGGAAGATTTAACAGCAGAGGGAGAAAAGGGACCTGAGTCATTTCAGAAGGCCTGTGAGAGAACTCAAACCAGGCCTGGTGGCTATAGTCCTTATGTACAATGCTAGGACATCTTGAGGTTTTTTGGCTGGATAGATTCTGTGTTTCCTAAGGGAAAAAAAGGCAATACTTCACTAGCTTGCTGCCTGAGGACGATTTAACAACAGAGGGAGAAAAAGGACCTGAGTCATTTCAGAAGGCCTGTGAGAGAACTCAAACCAGGCTGGTGGCTATAGGCCTTATTAACAATGCTAGGACATCGTGGGGTTTTTTGACTGCATAGATTCTGTATTTCCTAAAGAAAAAAGCCAATACTTCCATAGCTTGCTGCCTGAGGAAGATTTAACAGCAGAGGGAGAAAAAAGAGCTGAGTCATTTCAGAAGGCCTGGGAGAGAACTCAAACCAGGCCTCATGGCTATAGTCCTTATTTACAATGCTACATCTTGGGGTTTATTTTGGCTGCATAGATTCTGTGTTTCCTAAAGAAAAAGCCAATACTTCCCTAGCTTGCTGCCTGAGGAAGATTTAACAGAGAGGGAGAAAAAGGACCTGAGTCATTTCAGAAGGCCTGTGAGAGAACTCAAACCAGGCCTGGTGGCTGTGGTCCTTATGTACAATGCTAGGACATCTTGGGGTTTTTTGGCTGGATAGATTCTGTGATTCCTAAGGAAAAAAGCCAATACTTACCTAGCTTGCTGCCTGAGGAAGATTTAACAGCAGAGGCAGAAAAAGGACCTGAGTCATTTCAGAAGGCCTGTGAGACAACTCCAACCAGGCCTCATGGCTATAGTCCTTATGTACAATGCTAGGACATCTTGGGGTTTATTTTGGCTGCATAGATTCTGTGTTTCCTAAAGAAAAAAGCCAGTACTTCCCTAGCTTGCTGCCTGAGGAAGATTTAACAGCAGAGGGAGAAAAAGGACCTGAGTCATTTCAGAAGGCCTGTGAGAGAACTCAAACTAGGCCTGGTGGCTATAGTCCTTATTTACAATGCTAGGACATATGGGGTTTTTTGGCTGGACAGATTCTGTGTTTCCTAAGGAAAAAAGACAATACTTCCCTAGCTTGCTGCCTGAGGAAGATTTAACAGCAGAGGCAGAAAAAGGAGCTGAGTCATTTCAGAAGGCCTGAAAGAGAACTCCAACCAGGCCTCATGGCCATAGTCCTTATGTACAATGCTAGGACATCTTGGGGTTTTTTGATTTTGGCTGCATAGATTCTGTATTTCCTAAAGAAAAAAAGCCAATACTTCCCTAGCTTGCTGCCTGAGGATGATTTAACAGCAGAGGCAGAAAAAGGAGCTGAGTCATTTCAGAAGGCCTGTAAGAAAACTCCAAGCAGGCCTCATGGCTATAGTCCTTATGTACAATGCTAGGACATCTTGGGGTTTATTTTGGCTGCATATATTTTGTGTTTCCAAAAGAAAAAAAGCCAATACTTCCCTAGCTTGCTGCATGAGGAAGATTTAACAGCAGAGGGAGAAAAGGGACCTGAGTCATTTCAGAAGGCCTGTGAGAGAACTCAAAACAGGCCTGGTGGCTATAGTCCTTATGTACAATGCTAGGACATCTTGAGGTTTTTTGGCTGGATAGATTCTGTGTTTCCTAAGGGAAAAAAAGGCAATACTATACTAGCTTGCTGCCTGAGGAAGATTTAACAACAGAGGGAGAAAAAGGACCTGAGTCATTTCAGAAGGCCTGTGAGAGAACTCAAACCAGGCTGGTGGATATAGGCCTTATTTACAATGCTAGGACATCTTGGGGTTTATTTTGGCTGCATAGATTCTGTGTTTCCTAAAGAAAAAAAGCCAATACTTCCCTAGCTTGCTGCCTGAGGAAGACTTAACAGCAGAGGGAGAAAAAGGAGCTGAGTCATTTCAGAAGGCTTGTATGAAAACTCCAAGCAGGCCTCATGGCTATAGTCCTTATTTACAATGCTAGGACATCTTGGGGTTTATTTTGGCTGCATAGATTCTGTGTTTCCTAAAGAAAAAAAGCCAAAATTTACATAGCTTGCTCCATGAGGAAGATTTAACAGCAGAGGGAGAAAAAGGAGCTGAGTCATTTCAGAAGGCCTGTGAGAGAACTCAAACCAGGCCTGGTGGCTGTGGTCCTTATGTACAATGCTAGGACATCTTGAGGTTTTTTGGCTGGATAGATTCTGTGTTTCCTAAGGGAAAAAAAGGCAATACTTCACTAGCTTGCTGCCTGAGGACGATTTAACAACAGAGGGACAAAAAGGACCTGAGTCATTTCAGAAGGCCTGTGAGAGAACTCAAACCAGGCTGGTGGCTATAGGCCTTATTTACAATGCTAGGACATCATGGGGTTTTTTGACTGCATAGATTCTGTATTTACTAAAGAAAAAGGCCAATACTTCCCTAGCTTGCTGCATGAGGAAGATTTAACAGCAGAGGGAGAAAAAAGAGCTGAGTCATTTCAGAAGGCCTGAAAGAGAATTCAAAACAGGCCTCGTGGCTATAGTCCTTATGTACAATATAGGACATCTTAGGGTTTTTTTTTTGGCTGCATAGATTCTGTGTTTCCTAAGGAAAAAAGTCAATACTTCCTTAGCTTGCTGCATGAGGAAGATTTAACAGCAGAGGGAGAAAAAGGACGTGAGTCATTTCAGAAGGCCTGTGACAAAACTCCAACAAGGCCTCATGGCTATAGTCCTTATTTACAGTGCTAGGACATCTTGGGGTTTATTTTGGCTGCATAGATTCTGTGTTTCCTAAAGAAAAAGCCAATACTTCCCTAGCTTGCCGCCTGAGGAAGATTTAACAGCAGAGGGAGAAAAAGGACCTGAGTCATTTCAGAAGGCCTGTGAGAGAACTCAAACCAGGCCTGGTGGCTATAGTCCTTATATACAATGCTAGGACATCTTGGGGTTTTTTTGGCTGGATAGATTCTGTGTTTCCTAAGGAAAAAAGCCAATACTTCCCTAGCTTACTGCCTGAGGAAGATTTAACAGCAGAGGGAGAAAAAGGAGCTGAGTCATTTCAGAAGGCCTGTAAGAAAACTCCAAGCAGGCCTCATGGCTAAAGTCCTTATTTACAATGCTAGGACATCTTTGGGTTTATTTTGGCTTCATATATTCTGTGTTTCCTAAAGAAAAAAATCCAATACTTCCCTAGCTTGCTGCATGAGGAAGATTTAACAGCAGAGGGAGAAAAAGGACCTGAGTCATTTCAGAAGGCCTGTGAGAGAACTCAAACCAGGCCTCATGGCTATAGTCCTTATGTACAATGTTAGGACATCTTGGGATTTATTTTGGCTGCATAGATTCTGTGTTTCCCAAAGAAAAAAGCCAGTACTTCCCTAGCTTGCTGCCTGAGGAAGATTTAACAGCAGAGTCAGAAAAAGGACCTGAGTCATTTCAGAAGGCCTGTGAGAGAACTCAAACCAGGCCTGGTGGCTATAGTCCTTATTTACAATGCTAGGACATCTTGGGGTTTTTTTGGCTGGATAGATTCTATGTTTCCTAAAGAAAAAGCCAATACTTCCCTAGCTTGCTGCCTGAGGAAGATTTAACAGCAGAGGGAGAAAAAGGACCTGGGTCATTTCAGAAGGCCTGTGAGAGAACTCAAACCAGGCCTGGTGGCTATAGTCCTTATTTACAATGCTAGGACATCTTGGGGTTTTTTTGGCTGGATAGATTCTGTGTTTCCTAAAGAAAAAAGCCAATACTTCCCTAGCTTGCTGCATGAGGAAGATTTAACAGCAGAGGGTGAAAAAGGAGCTGAGTCATTTCAGAAGGCCTGTGAGAGAACTCAAACCAGGCTGGTGGCTATAGGCCTTATTTATAATGCAAGGACATCTTGGGGTTTTTTGACTGCATAGATTCTGTATTTCCTAAAGAAAAAAGCCAATACTTCCCTAGCTTGCTGCATGAGGAAGATTTAACAGCAGAGGGAGAAAGTAGAGCTGAGTCATTTCAGAAGGCCTGGGAGAGAACTCAAACCAGGCCTCATGGTTATAGTCCTTATGTACAATATAGGACATCTTCGGGTTTTTTTTTTTTGGCTGCATAGATTCTGTGTTTCCTAAGGAAAAAAGTCAATACTTCCCTAGCTTGCTAACTGAGGAAGATTTAACAGCAGAGGGGGAAAAAGAACCTGAGTCATTTCAGAAGGCCTGTGAGAGAACTCAAACCAGGCCTGGTGGCTATATTCCTTATGTACAATGGTAGGACATCTTGAAGTTTTTTGGCTGGATAGATTCTGTGTTTCCTAAGGGAAAAAAAGGCAATACTTCCCTAGCTTGCTGCCTGAGGAAGATTTAACAGCAGAGGGAGAAAAAGGAGCTGAGTCATTTCAGAAGGCCTGTAAGAAAACTCCAAGCAGGCCTCATGGCTATAGTCCTTATTTACAATGCTAGGACATCTTGGGGTTTTTTTTGGCTGGATAGATTCTGTGTTTCCTAAGGAAAAAAGCCAATACTTCCCTAGCTTGCTGCCTGAGGAAGATTTAACAGCAGAGGGAGAAAAGGGACCTGAGTCATTTCAGAAGGCCTGTGAGAGAACTCAAACCAGGCCTCACGGCTATAGTCCTTATGTACAATGCTAGGACATCTTGAGTTTTTTGGCTGGATAGATTCTGTGTTTCCTAAGGGAAAAAAAGGCAATACTTCACTAGCTTGCTGCCTGAGGACGATTTAACAACAGAGGGACAAAAAGGACCTGAGTCATTTCAGAAGGCCTGTGAGAGAATTCAAACCAGGCTGGTGGCTATAGGCCTTATTTACAATGCTAGGACATCATGGGGTTTTTTGACTGCATAGATTCTGTATTTACTAAAGAAAAAGGCCAATACTTCCCTAGCTTGCTGCATGAGGAAGAGTGAACCGCAGAGGGAGAAAAAACAGCTGAGTCATTTCAGAAGGCCTGAAAGAGAATTCAAACCAGGCCTCGTGGCTATAGTCCTTATGTACAATATAGGACATCTTGGGTCTTTTTTTTTTTGGCTGCATAGATTCTGTGTTGCCTAAGGAAAGAAGTCATTACTTCCCTAGCTTGCTGCCTGAGGAAGATTTAACAGCAGAGGGAGAAAAAGGACCTGAGTCATTTCAGAAGGCCTGTGAGAGAACTCAAACCAGGCCTGGTGGATATAGTCCATATTTACAATGCTAGGACATCTTGGGGTTTATTTCGGCTGCATAGATTCTGTGTTTCCTAAAGAAAAAAGCCAATACTTCCCTAGCTTGCTGCCTGAGGAAGATTTAACAGAGAGGGAGAAAAAGGACCTGAGTCATTTCAGAAGGCCTGTGAGAAAACTCCAACAAGGCCTCATGGATATAGTCCTTATTTACAATGCTAGGACATCTTGGGGTTTATTTTGTGTGCATAGATTCTGTGTTTCCTAAAGAAAAAGCCAATACTTCCCTAGCTTGCTTCCTGAGGAAGATTTAACAGAGAGGGAGAAAAAGGACCTGAGTCATTTCAGAAGGCCTGTGAGAGAACTCAATCGAGGCCTGGTGGCTATAGTCCTTATTTGCAATGCTAGGACATCTTGGGGTTTTTTTGGCTGGATAGATTCTGTGTTTCCTAAGGAAAAAAGCCAATACTTCCCTAGCTTACTGCATGAGGAAGATTTAACAGCAGAGGGAGAAAAAGGAGCTGAGTCATTTCAGAAGGCCTGTAAGAAAACTCCAAGCAGGCCTCAAGGCTAAAGTCCTTATTTACAATGCTAGGACATCTTTGGGTTTATTTTGGCTGCATATATTCTGTGTTTCCTAAAGAAAAAAAGCCAATACTTCCCTAGCTTGCTGCCTGAGGAAGATTTAACAGCAGAGGGAGAAAAAGGACCTGAGTCATTTCAGAAGGCCTGTGAGAGAACTCAAACCAGGCCTGGTGGCTATAGTCCTTATTTACAATGCTAGGACATCTTGGGGTTTTTTTGGCTGGATAGATTCTGTGTTTCCTAAAGAAAAAAGCCAGTACTTCCCTAGCTTGCTGCCTGAGGAAGATTTAACAGCAGAGGGAGAAAAAGGACCTGAGTCATTTCAGAAGGCCTGTGAGAGAACTCAAACCAGGCCTGGTGGCTATAGTCCTTATTTACAATGCTAGGATATCTTGGGATTTTTTTGGCTGGATAGATTCTGTGTTTCCTAAGGAAAACAGCCAATACTTCCCTAGCTTGATGCCTGAGGAAGATTTAACAGCAGAGGGAGAAAAAGGAGCTGAGTCATTTCAGAAGGCCTGTAAGAAAACTCCAAGCAGGCCTCATGGCTATAGTCCTTATTTACAATGCTAGGACATCTGGGGTTTTTTGTTTTTGGCTGCATAGATTCTGTATTTCCTAAAGAAAAAAGCCAATACTTCCCTAGCTTGCTGCCTGAGGAAGATTTAACAGCAGAGGCAGAAAAAGGAGCTGAGTCATTTCAGAAGGCCTGTAAGAAAACTCCAAGCAGGCCTCATGGCTATAGTCCTTATGTACAATGCTAGGACATCTTGGGGTTTATTTTGGCTGCATAGATTCTGTGTTTCCTAAGGAAAAAAGCCAATACTTCCCTAGCTTGCTGCCTGAGGAAGATTTAACAGCAGAGGGAGAAAAAGGACCTGGGTCATTTCAGAAGGCCTGTGAGAGAACTCAAACCAGGCCTGGTGGCTATAGTCCTTATTTACAATGCTAGGACATCTTGGGGTTTTTTTGGCTGGATAGATTCTGTGTTTCCTAAAGAAAAAAGCCAGTACTTCCCTAGCTTGCTGCCTGAGGAAGATTTAACAGCAGAGGGAGAAAAAGGACCTGGGTCATTTCAGAAGGCCTGTGAGAGAACTCAAACCAGGCCTGATGGCTATAATCCTTATTTACAATGCTAGGACATCTTGGGGTTTTTTTGGCTGGATAGATTCTGTGTTTCCTAAGGAAAAAAGCCAATACTTCCCTAGCTTGCTGCCTGAGGAAGAAATAACAGCAGAGGGAGAAAAAGGACCTGAGTCATTTCAGAAGGCCTGTGAGAGAACTCAAACCAGGCTGGTGGCTATAGGCCTTATTTACAATGCTAGGACATCATGGGGTTTTTTGACTGCATAGATTCTGTATTTACTAAAGAAAAAGGCCAATACTTCCCTAGCTTGCTGCATGAGGAAGATTTAACAGCAGAGGGAGAAAAAAGAGCTGAGTCATTTCAGAAGGCCTGAAAGAGAATTCAAACCAGGCCTCGTGGCTATAGTCCTTATGTACAATATAGGATATCTTGGGTTTTTTTTTTTTTTTTTTTTTTGGCTGCACAGATTCTGTGTTTCCTAAGGAAAAAAGTCATTACTTCCCTAGCTTGCTGCCTGAGGAAGATTTATCAGCAGAGGGAGAAAAAGGACCTGAGTCATTTCAGAAGGCCTGTGAGAAAACTCCAACAAGGCCTCATGGCTATAGTCCATATTTACAATGCTAGGACATCTAGGGGTTTATTTTGGCTGCATAGATTCTGTGTTTCCTAAAGAAAAAAGCCAATACTTCCCTAGCTTGCTGCCTGAGGAAGATTTAACAGAGAGGGAGAAAAAGGACCTGAGTCATTTCAGAAGGCCTGTGAGAGAACTCAAACCAGGCCTGGTGGATATAGTCCTTATGTACAATGCTAGGACATCTTGGAGTTTTTTTTTTTTTTTCGCTGCATAGATTCGGTGTCTCCTAAAGAAAAAACGCAGTACTTCCCTAGCTTGCTGCCTGAGGAAGATTTAACAGCAAAGGGAGAAAAAGAAGCTGAGTCATTTCAGAAGGCCTGTAAGAAAACTCCAAGCAGGCATCATGGCTATAGTCCTTATTTACAGTGCTAGGACATCTTGGGGTTTATTTTGCTGCATAGATTCTGTGTTTCCTAAAGAAAAAGCCAATACTTCCCTAGCTTGCTACCTGAGGAAGATTTAATAGCAGAGGGAGAAAAAGGACCTGAGTCATTTCAGAAGGCCTGTGAGAGAACTCAAACCAGGCCTGGTGGCTATAGTCCTTATTTACAATGCTAGGACATCTTGGGGTTTTTTTGGCTGGATAGATTCTGTGTTTCCTAAGGAAAAAAGCCAATACTTCCCTAGCTTACTGCCTGAGGAAGATTTAACAGCAGAGGGAGAAAAAGGAGCTGAGTCATTTCAGAAGGCCTGTAAGAAAACTCCAAGCAGGCCTCATGGCTAAAGTCCTTATTTACAATGCTAGGACATCTTTGGGTTTATTTTGGCTTCATATATTCTGTGTTTCCTAAAGAAAAAAAGCCAATACTTCCCTAGCTTGCTGCCTGAGGAAGATTTAACAGCAGAGGGAGAAAAAGGACCTGAGTCATTTCAGAAGGCCTGTGAGAGAACTCAAACCAGGCCTCATGGCTATAGTCCTTATGTACAATGTTAGGACATCTTGGGATTTATTTTGGCTGCATAGATTCTGTGTTTCCTAAAGAAAAAAGCCAATACTTCCCTAGCTTGCTGCCTGAGGAAAATTTAACAGCAGAGGCAGAAAAAGGAGCTGAGTCATTTCAGAAGGCCTGTAAGAAAACTCCAAGCAGGCCTCATGGCTATAGTCCTTATGTACAATGCTAGGACATCTTGGGGTTTATTTTGGCTGCATATATTCTGTGTTTCCTAAAGAAAAAAAGTCAATACTTCCCTAGCTTGCTGCCTGAGGAAGATTTAACAGCAGAGGGAGAAAAGGGACCTGAGTCATTTCAGAAGGCCTGTGAGAGAACTCAAACCAGGCCTCACGGCTATAGTCCTTATGTACAATGCTAGGACATCTTGAGTTTTTTGGCTGGATAGATTCTGTGTTTCCTAAGGGAAAAAAAGTCAATACTTCCCTAGCTTGCTGCCTGAGGAAGATTTAACAGCAGAGGGAGAAAAGGGACCTGAGTCATTTCAGAAGGCCTGTGAGAGAACTCAAACCAGGCCTGGTGGCTGTGGTCCTTATGTACAATGCTAGGACATCTTGGGGTTTTTTGGCTGGATAGATTCTGTGATTCCTAAGGAAAAAAGCCAATACTTACCTAGCTTGCTGCCTGAGGAAGATTTAACAGCAGAGGCAGAAAAAGGACCTGAGTCATTTCAGAAGGCCTGTGAGACAACTCCAACCAGGCCTCATGGCTATAGTCCTTATGTACAATGCTAGGACATCTTGGGGTTTATTTTGGCTGCATAGATTCTGTGTTTCCTAAAGAAAAAAGCCAGTACTTCCCTAGCTTGCTGCCTGAGGAAGATTTAACAGCAGAGGGAGAAAAAGGACCTGAGTCATTTCAGAAGGCCTGTGAGAGAACTCAAACTAGGCCTGGTGGCTATAGTCCTTATTTACAATGCTAGGACATATGGGGTTTTTTGGCTGGACAGATTCTGTGTTTCCTAAGGAAAAAAGACAATACTTCCCTAGCTTGCTGCCTGAGGAAGATTTAACAGCAGAGGCAGAAAAAGGAGCTGAGTCATTTCAGAAGGCCTGAAAGAGAACTCCAACCAGGCCTCATGGCTATAGTCCTTATGTACAATGCTAGGACATCTTGGGGTTTTTTGATTTTGGCTGCATAGATTCTGTATTTCCTAAAGAAAAAAAGCCAATACTTCCCTAGCTTGCTGCCTGAGGATGATTTAACAGCAGAGGCAGAAAAAGGAGCTGAGTCATTTCAGAAGGCCTGTAAGAAAACTCCAAGCAGGCCTCATGGCTATAGTCCTTATGTACAATGCTAGGACATCTTGGGGTTTATTTTGGCTGCATATATTTTGTGTTTCCAAAAGAAAAAAAGCCAATACTTCCCTAGCTTGCTGCATGAGGAAGATTTAACAGCAGAGGGAGAAAAGGGACCTGAGTCATTTCAGAAGGCCTGTGAGAGAACTCAAAACAGGCCTGGTGGCTATAGTCCTTATGTACAATGCTAGGACATCTTGAGGTTTTTTGGCTGGATAGATTCTGTGTTTCCTAAGGGAAAAAAAGGCAATACTATACTAGCTTGCTGCCTGAGGAAGATTTAACAACAGAGGGAGAAAAAGGACCTGAGTCATTTCAGAAGGCCTGTGAGAGAACTCAAACCAGGCTGGTGGATATAGGCCTTATTTACAATGCTAGGACATCTTGGGGTTTATTTTGGCTGCATAGATTCTGTGTTTCCTAAAGAAAAAAAGCCAATACTTCCCTAGCTTGCTGCCTGAGGAAGACTTAACAGCAGAGGGAGAAAAAGGAGCTGAGTCATTTCAGAAGGCTTGTATGAAAACTCCAAGCAGGCCTCATGGCTATAGTCCTTATTTACAATGCTAGGACATCTTGGGGTTTATTTTGGCTGCATAGATTCTGTGTTTCCTAAAGAAAAAAAGCCAAAATTTACATAGCTTGCTCCATGAGGAAGATTTAACAGCAGAGGGAGAAAAAGGAGCTGAGTCATTTCAGAAGGCCTGTGAGAGAACTCAAACCAGGCCTGGTGGCTGTGGTCCTTATGTACAATGCTAGGACATCTTGAGGTTTTTTGGCTGGATAGATTCTGTGTTTCCTAAGGGAAAAAAAGGCAATACTTCACTAGCTTGCTGCCTGAGGACGATTTAACAACAGAGGGACAAAAAGGACCTGAGTCATTTCAGAAGGCCTGTGAGAGAACTCAAACCAGGCTGGTGGCTATAGGCCTTATTTACAATGCTAGGACATCATGGGGTTTTTTGACTGCATAGATTCTGTATTTACTAAAGAAAAAGGCCAATACTTCCCTAGCTTGCTGCATGAGGAAGATTTAACAGCAGAGGGAGAAAAAAGAGCTGAGTCATTTCAGAAGGCCTGAAAGAGAATTCAAAACAGGCCTCGTGGCTATAGTCCTTATGTACAATATAGGACATCTTAGGGTTTTTTTTTTGGCTGCATAGATTCTGTGTTTCCTAAGGAAAAAAGTCAATACTTCCTTAGCTTGCTGCATGAGGAAGATTTAACAGCAGAGGGAGAAAAAGGACGTGAGTCATTTCAGAAGGCCTGTGACAAAACTCCAACAAGGCCTCATGGCTATAGTCCTTATTTACAGTGCTAGGACATCTTGGGGTTTATTTTGGCTGCATAGATTCTGTGTTTCCTAAAGAAAAAGCCAATACTTCCCTAGCTTGCCGCCTGAGGAAGATTTAACAGCAGAGGGAGAAAAAGGACCTGAGTCATTTCAGAAGGCCTGTGAGAGAACTCAAACCAGGCCTGGTGGCTATAGTCCTTATATACAATGCTAGGACATCTTGGGGTTTTTTTGGCTGGATAGATTCTGTGTTTCCTAAGGAAAAAAGCCAATACTTCCCTAGCTTACTGCCTGAGGAAGATTTAACAGCAGAGGGAGAAAAAGGAGCTGAGTCATTTCAGAAGGCCTGTAAGAAAACTCCAAGCAGGCCTCATGGCTAAAGTCCTTATTTACAATGCTAGGACATCTTTGGGTTTATTTTGGCTTCATATATTCTGTGTTTCCTAAAGAAAAAAATCCAATACTTCCCTAGCTTGCTGCATGAGGAAGATTTAACAGCAGAGGGAGAAAAAGGACCTGAGTCATTTCAGAAGGCCTGTGAGAGAACTCAAACCAGGCCTCATGGCTATAGTCCTTATGTACAATGTTAGGACATCTTGGGATTTATTTTGGCTGCATAGATTCTGTGTTTCCCAAAGAAAAAAGCCAGTACTTCCCTAGCTTGCTGCCTGAGGAAGATTTAACAGCAGAGTCAGAAAAAGGACCTGAGTCATTTCAGAAGGCCTGTGAGAGAACTCAAACCAGGCCTGGTGGCTATAGTCCTTATTTACAATGCTAGGACATCTTGGGGTTTTTTTGGCTGGATAGATTCTATGTTTCCTAAAGAAAAAGCCAATACTTCCCTAGCTTGCTGCCTGAGGAAGATTTAACAGCAGAGGGAGAAAAAGGACCTGGGTCATTTCAGAAGGCCTGTGAGAGAACTCAAACCAGGCCTGGTGGCTATAGTCCTTATTTACAATGCTAGGACATCTTGGGGTTTTTTTGGCTGGATAGATTCTGTGTTTCCTAAAGAAAAAAGCCAATACTTCCCTAGCTTGCTGCATGAGGAAGATTTAACAGCAGAGGGTGAAAAAGGAGCTGAGTCATTTCAGAAGGCCTGTGAGAGAACTCAAACCAGGCTGGTGGCTATAGGCCTTATTTATAATGCAAGGACATCTTGGGGTTTTTTGACTGCATAGATTCTGTATTTCCTAAAGAAAAAAGCCAATACTTCCCTAGCTTGCTGCATGAGGAAGATTTAACAGCAGAGGGAGAAAGTAGAGCTGAGTCATTTCAGAAGGCCTGGGAGAGAACTCAAACCAGGCCTCATGGTTATAGTCCTTATGTACAATATAGGACATCTTCGGGTTTTTTTTTTTTGGCTGCATAGATTCTGTGTTTCCTAAGGAAAAAAGTCAATACTTCCCTAGCTTGCTAACTGAGGAAGATTTAACAGCAGAGGGGGAAAAAGAACCTGAGTCATTTCAGAAGGCCTGTGAGAGAACTCAAACCAGGCCTGGTGGCTATATTCCTTATGTACAATGGTAGGACATCTTGAAGTTTTTTGGCTGGATAGATTCTGTGTTTCCTAAGGGAAAAAAAGGCAATACTTCCCTAGCTTGCTGCCTGAGGAAGATTTAACAGCAGAGGGAGAAAAAGGAGCTGAGTCATTTCAGAAGGCCTGTAAGAAAACTCCAAGCAGGCCTCATGGCTATAGTCCTTATTTACAATGCTAGGACATCTTGGGGTTTTTTTTGGCTGGATAGATTCTGTGTTTCCTAAGGAAAAAAGCCAATACTTCCCTAGCTTGCTGCCTGAGGAAGATTTAACAGCAGAGGGAGAAAAGGGACCTGAGTCATTTCAGAAGGCCTGTGAGAGAACTCAAACCAGGCCTCACGGCTATAGTCCTTATGTACAATGCTAGGACATCTTGAGTTTTTTGGCTGGATAGATTCTGTGTTTCCTAAGGGAAAAAAAGGCAATACTTCACTAGCTTGCTGCCTGAGGACGATTTAACAACAGAGGGACAAAAAGGACCTGAGTCATTTCAGAAGGCCTGTGAGAGAATTCAAACCAGGCTGGTGGCTATAGGCCTTATTTACAATGCTAGGACATCATGGGGTTTTTTGACTGCATAGATTCTGTATTTACTAAAGAAAAAGGCCAATACTTCCCTAGCTTGCTGCATGAGGAAGAGTGAACCGCAGAGGGAGAAAAAACAGCTGAGTCATTTCAGAAGGCCTGAAAGAGAATTCAAACCAGGCCTCGTGGCTATAGTCCTTATGTACAATATAGGACATCTTGGGTCTTTTTTTTTTTGGCTGCATAGATTCTGTGTTGCCTAAGGAAAGAAGTCATTACTTCCCTAGCTTGCTGCCTGAGGAAGATTTAACAGCAGAGGGAGAAAAAGGACCTGAGTCATTTCAGAAGGCCTGTGAGAGAACTCAAACCAGGCCTGGTGGATATAGTCCATATTTACAATGCTAGGACATCTTGGGGTTTATTTCGGCTGCATAGATTCTGTGTTTCCTAAAGAAAAAAGCCAATACTTCCCTAGCTTGCTGCCTGAGGAAGATTTAACAGAGAGGGAGAAAAAGGACCTGAGTCATTTCAGAAGGCCTGTGAGAAAACTCCAACAAGGCCTCATGGATATAGTCCTTATTTACAATGCTAGGACATCTTGGGGTTTATTTTGTGTGCATAGATTCTGTGTTTCCTAAAGAAAAAGCCAATACTTCCCTAGCTTGCTTCCTGAGGAAGATTTAACAGAGAGGGAGAAAAAGGACCTGAGTCATTTCAGAAGGCCTGTGAGAGAACTCAATCGAGGCCTGGTGGCTATAGTCCTTATTTGCAATGCTAGGACATCTTGGGGTTTTTTTGGCTGGATAGATTCTGTGTTTCCTAAGGAAAAAAGCCAATACTTCCCTAGCTTACTGCATGAGGAAGATTTAACAGCAGAGGGAGAAAAAGGAGCTGAGTCATTTCAGAAGGCCTGTAAGAAAACTCCAAGCAGGCCTCAAGGCTAAAGTCCTTATTTACAATGCTAGGACATCTTTGGGTTTATTTTGGCTGCATATATTCTGTGTTTCCTAAAGAAAAAAAGCCAATACTTCCCTAGCTTGCTGCCTGAGGAAGATTTAACAGCAGAGGGAGAAAAAGGACCTGAGTCATTTCAGAAGGCCTGTGAGAGAACTCAAACCAGGCCTGGTGGCTATAGTCCTTATTTACAATGCTAGGACATCTTGGGGTTTTTTTGGCTGGATAGATTCTGTGTTTCCTAAAGAAAAAAGCCAGTACTTCCCTAGCTTGCTGCCTGAGGAAGATTTAACAGCAGAGGGAGAAAAAGGACCTGAGTCATTTCAGAAGGCCTGTGAGAGAACTCAAACCAGGCCTGGTGGCTATAGTCCTTATTTACAATGCTAGGATATCTTGGGATTTTTTTGGCTGGATAGATTCTGTGTTTCCTAAGGAAAACAGCCAATACTTCCCTAGCTTGATGCCTGAGGAAGATTTAACAGCAGAGGGAGAAAAAGGAGCTGAGTCATTTCAGAAGGCCTGTAAGAAAACTCCAAGCAGGCCTCATGGCTATAGTCCTTATTTACAATGCTAGGACATCTGGGGTTTTTTGTTTTTGGCTGCATAGATTCTGTATTTCCTAAAGAAAAAAGCCAATACTTCCCTAGCTTGCTGCCTGAGGAAGATTTAACAGCAGAGGCAGAAAAAGGAGCTGAGTCATTTCAGAAGGCCTGTAAGAAAACTCCAAGCAGGCCTCATGGCTATAGTCCTTATGTACAATGCTAGGACATCTTGGGGTTTATTTTGGCTGCATAGATTCTGTGTTTCCTAAGGAAAAAAGCCAATACTTCCCTAGCTTGCTGCCTGAGGAAGATTTAACAGCAGAGGGAGAAAAAGGACCTGGGTCATTTCAGAAGGCCTGTGAGAGAACTCAAACCAGGCCTGGTGGCTATAGTCCTTATTTACAATGCTAGGACATCTTGGGGTTTTTTTGGCTGGATAGATTCTGTGTTTCCTAAAGAAAAAAGCCAGTACTTCCCTAGCTTGCTGCCTGAGGAAGATTTAACAGCAGAGGGAGAAAAAGGACCTGGGTCATTTCAGAAGGCCTGTGAGAGAACTCAAACCAGGCCTGATGGCTATAATCCTTATTTACAATGCTAGGACATCTTGGGGTTTTTTTGGCTGGATAGATTCTGTGTTTCCTAAGGAAAAAAGCCAATACTTCCCTAGCTTGCTGCCTGAGGAAGAAATAACAGCAGAGGGAGAAAAAGGACCTGAGTCATTTCAGAAGGCCTGTGAGAGAACTCAAACCAGGCTGGTGGCTATAGGCCTTATTTACAATGCTAGGACATCATGGGGTTTTTTGACTGCATAGATTCTGTATTTACTAAAGAAAAAGGCCAATACTTCCCTAGCTTGCTGCATGAGGAAGATTTAACAGCAGAGGGAGAAAAAAGAGCTGAGTCATTTCAGAAGGCCTGAAAGAGAATTCAAACCAGGCCTCGTGGCTATAGTCCTTATGTACAATATAGGATATCTTGGGTTTTTTTTTTTTTTTTTTTTTTGGCTGCACAGATTCTGTGTTTCCTAAGGAAAAAAGTCATTACTTCCCTAGCTTGCTGCCTGAGGAAGATTTATCAGCAGAGGGAGAAAAAGGACCTGAGTCATTTCAGAAGGCCTGTGAGAAAACTCCAACAAGGCCTCATGGCTATAGTCCATATTTACAATGCTAGGACATCTAGGGGTTTATTTTGGCTGCATAGATTCTGTGTTTCCTAAAGAAAAAAGCCAATACTTCCCTAGCTTGCTGCCTGAGGAAGATTTAACAGAGAGGGAGAAAAAGGACCTGAGTCATTTCAGAAGGCCTGTGAGAGAACTCAAACCAGGCCTGGTGGATATAGTCCTTATGTACAATGCTAGGACATCTTGGAGTTTTTTTTTTTTTTTCGCTGCATAGATTCGGTGTCTCCTAAAGAAAAAACGCAGTACTTCCCTAGCTTGCTGCCTGAGGAAGATTTAACAGCAAAGGGAGAAAAAGAAGCTGAGTCATTTCAGAAGGCCTGTAAGAAAACTCCAAGCAGGCATCATGGCTATAGTCCTTATTTACAGTGCTAGGACATCTTGGGGTTTATTTTGCTGCATAGATTCTGTGTTTCCTAAAGAAAAAGCCAATACTTCCCTAGCTTGCTACCTGAGGAAGATTTAATAGCAGAGGGAGAAAAAGGACCTGAGTCATTTCAGAAGGCCTGTGAGAGAACTCAAACCAGGCCTGGTGGCTATAGTCCTTATTTACAATGCTAGGACATCTTGGGGTTTTTTTGGCTGGATAGATTCTGTGTTTCCTAAGGAAAAAAGCCAATACTTCCCTAGCTTACTGCCTGAGGAAGATTTAACAGCAGAGGGAGAAAAAGGAGCTGAGTCATTTCAGAAGGCCTGTAAGAAAACTCCAAGCAGGCCTCATGGCTAAAGTCCTTATTTACAATGCTAGGACATCTTTGGGTTTATTTTGGCTTCATATATTCTGTGTTTCCTAAAGAAAAAAAGCCAATACTTCCCTAGCTTGCTGCCTGAGGAAGATTTAACAGCAGAGGGAGAAAAAGGACCTGAGTCATTTCAGAAGGCCTGTGAGAGAACTCAAACCAGGCCTCATGGCTATAGTCCTTATGTACAATGTTAGGACATCTTGGGATTTATTTTGGCTGCATAGATTCTGTGTTTCCTAAAGAAAAAAGCCAATACTTCCCTAGCTTGCTGCCTGAGGAAAATTTAACAGCAGAGGCAGAAAAAGGAGCTGAGTCATTTCAGAAGGCCTGTAAGAAAACTCCAAGCAGGCCTCATGGCTATAGTCCTTATGTACAATGCTAGGACATCTTGGGGTTTATTTTGGCTGCATATATTCTGTGTTTCCTAAAGAAAAAAAGTCAATACTTCCCTAGCTTGCTGCCTGAGGAAGATTTAACAGCAGAGGGAGAAAAGGGACCTGAGTCATTTCAGAAGGCCTGTGAGAGAACTCAAACCAGGCCTCACGGCTATAGTCCTTATGTACAATGCTAGGACATCTTGAGTTTTTTGGCTGGATAGATTCTGTGTTTCCTAAGGGAAAAAAAGTCAATACTTCCCTAGCTTGCTGCCTGAGGAAGATTTAACAGCAGAGGGAGAAAAGGGACCTGAGTCATTTCAGAAGGCCTGTGAGAGAACTCAAACCAGGCCTGGTGGCTGTGGTCCTTATGTACAATGCTAGGACATCTTGGGGTTTTTTGGCTGGATAGATTCTGTGATTCCTAAGGAAAAAAGCCAATACTTACCTAGCTTGCTGCCTGAGGAAGATTTAACAGCAGAGGCAGAAAAAGGACCTGAGTCATTTCAGAAGGCCTGTGAGACAACTCCAACCAGGCCTCATGGCTATAGTCCTTATGTACAATGCTAGGACATCTTGGGGTTTATTTTGGCTGCATAGATTCTGTGTTTCCTAAAGAAAAAAGCCAGTACTTCCCTAGCTTGCTGCCTGAGGAAGATTTAACAGCAGAGGGAGAAAAAGGACCTGAGTCATTTCAGAAGGCCTGTGAGAGAACTCAAACTAGGCCTGGTGGCTATAGTCCTTATTTACAATGCTAGGACATATGGGGTTTTTTGGCTGGACAGATTCTGTGTTTCCTAAGGAAAAAAGACAATACTTCCCTAGCTTGCTGCCTGAGGAAGATTTAACAGCAGAGGCAGAAAAAGGAGCTGAGTCATTTCAGAAGGCCTGAAAGAGAACTCCAACCAGGCCTCATGGCTATAGTCCTTATGTACAATGCTAGGACATCTTGGGGTTTTTTGATTTTGGCTGCATAGATTCTGTATTTCCTAAAGAAAAAAAGCCAATACTTCCCTAGCTTGCTGCCTGAGGATGATTTAACAGCAGAGGCAGAAAAAGGAGCTGAGTCATTTCAGAAGGCCTGTAAGAAAACTCCAAGCAGGCCTCATGGCTATAGTCCTTATGTACAATGCTAGGACATCTTGGGGTTTATTTTGGCTGCATATATTTTGTGTTTCCAAAAGAAAAAAAGCCAATACTTCCCTAGCTTGCTGCATGAGGAAGATTTAACAGCAGAGGGAGAAAAGGGACCTGAGTCATTTCAGAAGGCCTGTGAGAGAACTCAAAACAGGCCTGGTGGCTATAGTCCTTATGTACAATGCTAGGACATCTTGAGGTTTTTTGGCTGGATAGATTCTGTGTTTCCTAAGGGAAAAAAAGGCAATACTATACTAGCTTGCTGCCTGAGGAAGATTTAACAACAGAGGGAGAAAAAGGACCTGAGTCATTTCAGAAGGCCTGTGAGAGAACTCAAACCAGGCTGGTGGATATAGGCCTTATTTACAATGCTAGGACATCTTGGGGTTTATTTTGGCTGCATAGATTCTGTGTTTCCTAAAGAAAAAAAGCCAATACTTCCCTAGCTTGCTGCCTGAGGAAGACTTAACAGCAGAGGGAGAAAAAGGAGCTGAGTCATTTCAGAAGGCTTGTATGAAAACTCCAAGCAGGCCTCATGGCTATAGTCCTTATTTACAATGCTAGGACATCTTGGGGTTTATTTTGGCTGCATAGATTCTGTGTTTCCTAAAGAAAAAAAGCCAAAATTTACATAGCTTGCTCCATGAGGAAGATTTAACAGCAGAGGGAGAAAAAGGAGCTGAGTCATTTCAGAAGGCCTGTGAGAGAACTCAAACCAGGCCTGGTGGCTGTGGTCCTTATGTACAATGCTAGGACATCTTGAGGTTTTTTGGCTGGATAGATTCTGTGTTTCCTAAGGGAAAAAAAGGCAATACTTCACTAGCTTGCTGCCTGAGGACGATTTAACAACAGAGGGACAAAAAGGACCTGAGTCATTTCAGAAGGCCTGTGAGAGAACTCAAACCAGGCTGGTGGCTATAGGCCTTATTTACAATGCTAGGACATCATGGGGTTTTTTGACTGCATAGATTCTGTATTTACTAAAGAAAAAGGCCAATACTTCCCTAGCTTGCTGCATGAGGAAGATTTAACAGCAGAGGGAGAAAAAAGAGCTGAGTCATTTCAGAAGGCCTGAAAGAGAATTCAAAACAGGCCTCGTGGCTATAGTCCTTATGTACAATATAGGACATCTTAGGGTTTTTTTTTTGGCTGCATAGATTCTGTGTTTCCTAAGGAAAAAAGTCAATACTTCCTTAGCTTGCTGCATGAGGAAGATTTAACAGCAGAGGGAGAAAAAGGACGTGAGTCATTTCAGAAGGCCTGTGACAAAACTCCAACAAGGCCTCATGGCTATAGTCCTTATTTACAGTGCTAGGACATCTTGGGGTTTATTTTGGCTGCATAGATTCTGTGTTTCCTAAAGAAAAAGCCAATACTTCCCTAGCTTGCCGCCTGAGGAAGATTTAACAGCAGAGGGAGAAAAAGGACCTGAGTCATTTCAGAAGGCCTGTGAGAGAACTCAAACCAGGCCTGGTGGCTATAGTCCTTATATACAATGCTAGGACATCTTGGGGTTTTTTTGGCTGGATAGATTCTGTGTTTCCTAAGGAAAAAAGCCAATACTTCCCTAGCTTACTGCCTGAGGAAGATTTAACAGCAGAGGGAGAAAAAGGAGCTGAGTCATTTCAGAAGGCCTGTAAGAAAACTCCAAGCAGGCCTCATGGCTAAAGTCCTTATTTACAATGCTAGGACATCTTTGGGTTTATTTTGGCTTCATATATTCTGTGTTTCCTAAAGAAAAAAATCCAATACTTCCCTAGCTTGCTGCATGAGGAAGATTTAACAGCAGAGGGAGAAAAAGGACCTGAGTCATTTCAGAAGGCCTGTGAGAGAACTCAAACCAGGCCTCATGGCTATAGTCCTTATGTACAATGTTAGGACATCTTGGGATTTATTTTGGCTGCATAGATTCTGTGTTTCCCAAAGAAAAAAGCCAGTACTTCCCTAGCTTGCTGCCTGAGGAAGATTTAACAGCAGAGTCAGAAAAAGGACCTGAGTCATTTCAGAAGGCCTGTGAGAGAACTCAAACCAGGCCTGGTGGCTATAGTCCTTATTTACAATGCTAGGACATCTTGGGGTTTTTTTGGCTGGATAGATTCTATGTTTCCTAAAGAAAAAGCCAATACTTCCCTAGCTTGCTGCCTGAGGAAGATTTAACAGCAGAGGGAGAAAAAGGACCTGGGTCATTTCAGAAGGCCTGTGAGAGAACTCAAACCAGGCCTGGTGGCTATAGTCCTTATTTACAATGCTAGGACATCTTGGGGTTTTTTTGGCTGGATAGATTCTGTGTTTCCTAAAGAAAAAAGCCAATACTTCCCTAGCTTGCTGCATGAGGAAGATTTAACAGCAGAGGGTGAAAAAGGAGCTGAGTCATTTCAGAAGGCCTGTGAGAGAACTCAAACCAGGCTGGTGGCTATAGGCCTTATTTATAATGCAAGGACATCTTGGGGTTTTTTGACTGCATAGATTCTGTATTTCCTAAAGAAAAAAGCCAATACTTCCCTAGCTTGCTGCATGAGGAAGATTTAACAGCAGAGGGAGAAAGTAGAGCTGAGTCATTTCAGAAGGCCTGGGAGAGAACTCAAACCAGGCCTCATGGTTATAGTCCTTATGTACAATATAGGACATCTTCGGGTTTTTTTTTTTTGGCTGCATAGATTCTGTGTTTCCTAAGGAAAAAAGTCAATACTTCCCTAGCTTGCTAACTGAGGAAGATTTAACAGCAGAGGGGGAAAAAGAACCTGAGTCATTTCAGAAGGCCTGTGAGAGAACTCAAACCAGGCCTGGTGGCTATATTCCTTATGTACAATGGTAGGACATCTTGAAGTTTTTTGGCTGGATAGATTCTGTGTTTCCTAAGGGAAAAAAAGGCAATACTTCCCTAGCTTGCTGCCTGAGGAAGATTTAACAGCAGAGGGAGAAAAAGGAGCTGAGTCATTTCAGAAGGCCTGTAAGAAAACTCCAAGCAGGCCTCATGGCTATAGTCCTTATTTACAATGCTAGGACATCTTGGGGTTTTTTTTGGCTGGATAGATTCTGTGTTTCCTAAGGAAAAAAGCCAATACTTCCCTAGCTTGCTGCCTGAGGAAGATTTAACAGCAGAGGGAGAAAAGGGACCTGAGTCATTTCAGAAGGCCTGTGAGAGAACTCAAACCAGGCCTCACGGCTATAGTCCTTATGTACAATGCTAGGACATCTTGAGTTTTTTGGCTGGATAGATTCTGTGTTTCCTAAGGGAAAAAAAGGCAATACTTCACTAGCTTGCTGCCTGAGGACGATTTAACAACAGAGGGACAAAAAGGACCTGAGTCATTTCAGAAGGCCTGTGAGAGAATTCAAACCAGGCTGGTGGCTATAGGCCTTATTTACAATGCTAGGACATCATGGGGTTTTTTGACTGCATAGATTCTGTATTTACTAAAGAAAAAGGCCAATACTTCCCTAGCTTGCTGCATGAGGAAGAGTGAACCGCAGAGGGAGAAAAAACAGCTGAGTCATTTCAGAAGGCCTGAAAGAGAATTCAAACCAGGCCTCGTGGCTATAGTCCTTATGTACAATATAGGACATCTTGGGTCTTTTTTTTTTTGGCTGCATAGATTCTGTGTTGCCTAAGGAAAGAAGTCATTACTTCCCTAGCTTGCTGCCTGAGGAAGATTTAACAGCAGAGGGAGAAAAAGGACCTGAGTCATTTCAGAAGGCCTGTGAGAGAACTCAAACCAGGCCTGGTGGATATAGTCCATATTTACAATGCTAGGACATCTTGGGGTTTATTTCGGCTGCATAGATTCTGTGTTTCCTAAAGAAAAAAGCCAATACTTCCCTAGCTTGCTGCCTGAGGAAGATTTAACAGAGAGGGAGAAAAAGGACCTGAGTCATTTCAGAAGGCCTGTGAGAAAACTCCAACAAGGCCTCATGGATATAGTCCTTATTTACAATGCTAGGACATCTTGGGGTTTATTTTGTGTGCATAGATTCTGTGTTTCCTAAAGAAAAAGCCAATACTTCCCTAGCTTGCTTCCTGAGGAAGATTTAACAGAGAGGGAGAAAAAGGACCTGAGTCATTTCAGAAGGCCTGTGAGAGAACTCAATCGAGGCCTGGTGGCTATAGTCCTTATTTGCAATGCTAGGACATCTTGGGGTTTTTTTGGCTGGATAGATTCTGTGTTTCCTAAGGAAAAAAGCCAATACTTCCCTAGCTTACTGCATGAGGAAGATTTAACAGCAGAGGGAGAAAAAGGAGCTGAGTCATTTCAGAAGGCCTGTAAGAAAACTCCAAGCAGGCCTCAAGGCTAAAGTCCTTATTTACAATGCTAGGACATCTTTGGGTTTATTTTGGCTGCATATATTCTGTGTTTCCTAAAGAAAAAAAGCCAATACTTCCCTAGCTTGCTGCCTGAGGAAGATTTAACAGCAGAGGGAGAAAAAGGACCTGAGTCATTTCAGAAGGCCTGTGAGAGAACTCAAACCAGGCCTGGTGGCTATAGTCCTTATTTACAATGCTAGGACATCTTGGGGTTTTTTTGGCTGGATAGATTCTGTGTTTCCTAAAGAAAAAAGCCAGTACTTCCCTAGCTTGCTGCCTGAGGAAGATTTAACAGCAGAGGGAGAAAAAGGACCTGAGTCATTTCAGAAGGCCTGTGAGAGAACTCAAACCAGGCCTGGTGGCTATAGTCCTTATTTACAATGCTAGGATATCTTGGGATTTTTTTGGCTGGATAGATTCTGTGTTTCCTAAGGAAAACAGCCAATACTTCCCTAGCTTGATGCCTGAGGAAGATTTAACAGCAGAGGGAGAAAAAGGAGCTGAGTCATTTCAGAAGGCCTGTAAGAAAACTCCAAGCAGGCCTCATGGCTATAGTCCTTATTTACAATGCTAGGACATCTGGGGTTTTTTGTTTTTGGCTGCATAGATTCTGTATTTCCTAAAGAAAAAAGCCAATACTTCCCTAGCTTGCTGCCTGAGGAAGATTTAACAGCAGAGGCAGAAAAAGGAGCTGAGTCATTTCAGAAGGCCTGTAAGAAAACTCCAAGCAGGCCTCATGGCTATAGTCCTTATGTACAATGCTAGGACATCTTGGGGTTTATTTTGGCTGCATAGATTCTGTGTTTCCTAAGGAAAAAAGCCAATACTTCCCTAGCTTGCTGCCTGAGGAAGATTTAACAGCAGAGGGAGAAAAAGGACCTGGGTCATTTCAGAAGGCCTGTGAGAGAACTCAAACCAGGCCTGGTGGCTATAGTCCTTATTTACAATGCTAGGACATCTTGGGGTTTTTTTGGCTGGATAGATTCTGTGTTTCCTAAAGAAAAAAGCCAGTACTTCCCTAGCTTGCTGCCTGAGGAAGATTTAACAGCAGAGGGAGAAAAAGGACCTGGGTCATTTCAGAAGGCCTGTGAGAGAACTCAAACCAGGCCTGATGGCTATAATCCTTATTTACAATGCTAGGACATCTTGGGGTTTTTTTGGCTGGATAGATTCTGTGTTTCCTAAGGAAAAAAGCCAATACTTCCCTAGCTTGCTGCCTGAGGAAGAAATAACAGCAGAGGGAGAAAAAGGACCTGAGTCATTTCAGAAGGCCTGTGAGAGAACTCAAACCAGGCTGGTGGCTATAGGCCTTATTTACAATGCTAGGACATCATGGGGTTTTTTGACTGCATAGATTCTGTATTTACTAAAGAAAAAGGCCAATACTTCCCTAGCTTGCTGCATGAGGAAGATTTAACAGCAGAGGGAGAAAAAAGAGCTGAGTCATTTCAGAAGGCCTGAAAGAGAATTCAAACCAGGCCTCGTGGCTATAGTCCTTATGTACAATATAGGATATCTTGGGTTTTTTTTTTTTTTTTTTTTTTGGCTGCACAGATTCTGTGTTTCCTAAGGAAAAAAGTCATTACTTCCCTAGCTTGCTGCCTGAGGAAGATTTAT
The DNA here is from genome assembly GCF_003668045.3 of Cricetulus griseus. NCBI lineage: Eukaryota > Metazoa > Chordata > Mammalia > Rodentia > Cricetidae > Cricetulus > Cricetulus griseus. The sequence continues at coordinate 83,365,756 of NC_048601.1, forward strand.
CAGCAGAGGGAGAAAAAGGACCTGAGTCATTTCAGAAGGCCTGTGAGAAAACTCCAACAAGGCCTCATGGCTATAGTCCATATTTACAATGCTAGGACATCTAGGGGTTTATTTTGGCTGCATAGATTCTGTGTTTCCTAAAGAAAAAAGCCAATACTTCCCTAGCTTGCTGCCTGAGGAAGATTTAACAGAGAGGGAGAAAAAGGACCTGAGTCATTTCAGAAGGCCTGTGAGAGAACTCAAACCAGGCCTGGTGGATATAGTCCTTATGTACAATGCTAGGACATCTTGGAGTTTTTTTTTTTTTTTCGCTGCATAGATTCGGTGTCTCCTAAAGAAAAAACGCAGTACTTCCCTAGCTTGCTGCCTGAGGAAGATTTAACAGCAGAGGGAGAAAAAGAAGCTGAGTCATTTCAGAAGGCCTGTAAGAAAACTCCAAGCAGGCATCATGGCTATAGTCCTTATTTACAGTGCTAGGACATCTTGGGGTTTATTTTGCTGCATAGATTCTGTGTTTCCTAAAGAAAAAGCCAATACTTCCCTAGCTTGCTACCTGAGGAAGATTTAATAGCAGAGGGAGAAAAAGGACCTGAGTCATTTCAGAAGGCCTGTGAGAGAACTCAAACCAGGCCTGGTGGCTATAGTCCTTATTTACAATGCTAGGACATCTTGGGGTTTTTTTGGCTGGATAGATTCTGTGTTTCCTAAGGAAAAAAGCCAATACTTCCCTAGCTTACTGCCTGAGGAAGATTTAACAGCAGAGGGAGAAAAAGGAGCTGAGTCATTTCAGAAGGCCTGTAAGAAAACTCCAAGCAGGCCTCATGGCTAAAGTCCTTATTTACAATGCTAGGACATCTTTGGGTTTATTTTGGCTTCATATATTCTGTGTTTCCTAAAGAAAAAAAGCCAATACTTCCCTAGCTTGCTGCCTGAGGAAGATTTAACAGCAGAGGGAGAAAAAGGACCTGAGTCATTTCAGAAGGCCTGTGAGAGAACTCAAACCAGGCCTCATGGCTATAGTCCTTATGTACAATGTTAGGACATCTTGGGATTTATTTTGGCTGCATAGATTCTGTGTTTCCTAAAGAAAAAAGCCAATACTTCCCTAGCTTGCTGCCTGAGGAAAATTTAACAGCAGAGGCAGAAAAAGGAGCTGAGTCATTTCAGAAGGCCTGTAAGAAAACTCCAAGCAGGCCTCATGGCTATAGTCCTTATGTACAATGCTAGGACATCTTGGGGTTTATTTTGGCTGCATATATTCTGTGTTTCCTAAAGAAAAAAAGTCAATACTTCCCTAGCTTGCTGCCTGAGGAAGATTTAACAGCAGAGGGAGAAAAGGGACCTGAGTCATTTCAGAAGGCCTGTGAGAGAACTCAAACCAGGCCTCACGGCTATAGTCCTTATGTACAATGCTAGGACATCTTGAGTTTTTTGGCTGGATAGATTCTGTGTTTCCTAAGGGAAAAAAAGGCAATACTTCACTAGCTTGCTGCCTGAGGACGATTTAACAACAGAGGGACAAAAAGGACCTGAGTCATTTCAGAAGGCCTGTGAGAGAATTCAAACCAGGCTGGAGGCTATAGGCCTTATTTACAATGCTAGGACATCATGGGGTTTTTTGACTGCATAGATTCTGTATTTACTAAAGAAAAAGGCCAATACTTCCCTAGCTTGCTGCATGAGGAAGAGTTAACCGCAGAGGGAGAAAAAACAGCTGAGTCATTTCAGAAGGCCTGAAAGAGAATTCAAACCAGGCTCGGGGCTATAGTCCTTATGTACAATATAGGACATCTTGGGTTTTTTTTTTTTTTGGCTGCATAGATTCTGTGTTTCCTAAGGAAAGAAGTCATTACTTCCCTAGCTTGCTGCCTGAAGAAGATTTAACAGCAGAGGGAGAAAAAGGACCTGAGTCATTTCAGAAGGCCTGTGAGAGAACTCAAACCAGGCCTGGTGGATATAGTCCATATTTACAATGCTAGGACATCTTGGGGTTTATTTCGGGTGCATAGATTCTGTGTTTCCTAAAGAAAAAAGCCAATACTTCCCTAGCTTGCTGCCTGAGGAAGATTTAACAGAGAGGGAGAAAAAGGACCTGAGTCATTTCAGAAGGCCTGTGAGAAAACTCCAACAAGGCCTCATGGATATAGTCCTTATTTACAATGCTAGGACATCTTGGGGGTTATTTTGTCTGCATAGATTCTGTGTTTCCTAAAGAAAAAGCCAATACTTCCCTAGCTTGCTTCCTGAGGAAGATTTAACAGACAGGGAGAAAAAGGACCTGAGTCATTTCAGAAGGCCTGTGAGAGAACTCAATCCAGGCCTGGTGGCTATAGTCCTTATTTACAATGCTAGGACATCTTTTTGGCTGGATAGATTCTGTGTTTCCTAAGGAAAAAAGCCAATACTTCCCTAGCTTACTGCATGAGGAAGATTTAACAGCAGAGGGAGAAAAAGGAGCTGAGTCATTTCAGAAGGCCTGTAAGAAAACTCAAAGCAGGCCTCATGGCTAAAATCCTTATTTACAATGCTAGGACATCTTTGGGTTTATTTTGGCTGCATATATTCTGTGTTTCCTAAAGAAAAAAAGCCAATACTTCCCTAGCTTGCTGCCTGAGGAAGATTTAACAGCAGAGGGAGAAAAAGGACCTGAGTCGTTTCAGAAGGCCTGTGAGAGAACTCAAACCAGGCCTGGTGGCTATAGTCCTTATTTACAATGCTAGGACATCTTGGGGTTTTTTTGGCTGCATAGATTCTGTGTTTCCTAAGGAAAAAAGCCAATACTTCCCTAGCTTGCTGCCTGAGGAAGATTTAACAGCAGAGGGAGAAAAAGGACCTGGGTCATTTCAGAAGGCCTGTGAGAGAACTCAAACCAGGCCTGATGGCTATAATCCTTATTTACAATGCTAGGACATCTTGGGGTTTTTTTGGCTGGATAGATTCTGTGTTTCCTAAGGAAAAAAGCCAATACTTCCCTAGCTTGCTGCCTGAGGAAGAAATAACAGCAGAGGGAGAAAAAGGAGCTGAGTCATTTCAGAAGGCCTGTAAGAAAACTCCAAGCAGGCCTCATGGCTAAAGTCCTTATTTACAATGCTAGGACATCTTTGGGTTTATTTTGGCTGCATATATTCTGTGTTTCCTAAAGAAAAAAAAGCCAATACTTCCCTAGCTTGCTGCATGAGGAAGATTTAACAGCAGAGGGAGAAAAAGGAGCTGAGTCATTTCAGAAGGCCTGTGAGAGAACTCAAACCAGGCCTCATGGCTATAGTCCTTATGTACAATGTTAGGACATCTTGGGGTTTATTTGGCTGCATAGATTCTGTGTTTCCTAAAGAAAAAAGCCAGTACTTCCCTAGTTTGCTGCCTGAGGAAGATTTAACAGCAGAGGGAGAAAAAGGACCTGAGTCATTTCAGAAGGCCTGTGAGAGAACTCAAACCAGGCCTGGTGGCTATAGTCCTTATTTACAATGCTAGGATATCTTGGGATTTTTTTGGCTGGATAGATTCTGTGTTTCCTAAGGAAAACAGCCAATACTTCCCTAGCTTGCTGCCTGAGGAAGATTTAACAGCAGAGGGAGAAAAAGGAGCTGAGTCATTTCAGAAGGCCTGGGAGAGAATTCAAACCAGGCCTCATGGCTATAGTCCTTATGTACAATGTTAGGACATTTTGGGGTTTATTTGGCTGCATAGATTCTGTGTTTCCTAAAGAAAAAAGCCAGTACTTCCCTAGCTTGCTGCCTGAGGAAAATTTAACAGCAGAGGCAGAAAAAGGAGCTGAGTCATTTCAGAAGGCCTGTAAGAAAACTCCAAGCAGGCCTCATGGCTATAGTCCTTATGTACAATGCTAGGACATCTTGGGGTTTATTTTGGCTGCATAGATTCTGTGTTTCCTAAAGAAAAAAAGTCAATACTTCCCTAGCTTGCTGCCTGAGGAAGATTTAACAGCAGAGGGAGAAAAAGGACCTGAGTCATTTCAGAAGGCCTGTGAGAGAACTCAAACCAGGCCTGGTGGCTATAGTCCTTATTTACAATGCTAGGACATCTTGGGGTTTTTTTGGCTGGATAGATTCTGTGTTTCCTAAGGAAAAAAGCCAATACTTCCCTAGCTTGCTGCCTGAGGAAGATTTAACAGCAGAGGGAGAAAAAGGACCTGGGTCATTTCAGAAGGCCTGTGAGAGAACTCAAACCAGGCCTGGTGGCTATAGTCCTTATTTACAATGCTAGGACATCTTGGGGTTTATTTTGGCTGCATAGATTCTGTGTATCCTAAAGAAAAAAAGCCAATACTTCCCTAGCTTGCTGCATGAGGAAGATTTAACAGCAGAGTGTGAAAAAGGAGCTGAGTCATTTCAGAAGGCCTGTCAGAGAACTCAAACCAGGCTGGTGGCTATAGGCCTTATTTACAATGCTAGGACATCTTGGGTTTTTTTTTTTTTTTTGGCTGCATAGATTCTGTGTTTCCTAAAGAAAAAGCCAATACTTCCCTAGCTTTCGGCCTGAGGAAGATTTAACAGCAGAGGGAGAAAAAGGAGCTGAGTCATTTCAGAAGGCCTGTAAGAAAACTCCAAGCAGGCCTCATGGCTATAGTCCTTATTTACAATGCTAGGACATCTTGGGGGTTTTTTTGGCTGGATAGATTCTGTGTTTCCTAAGGAAAAAAGCCAATACTTCCCTAGCTTGCTGCCTGAGGAAGAATTAACAGCAGACGGAGAAAAAGGAGCTGAGTCATTTCAGAAGGCCTGTGAGAGAACTCCAACCAGGCCTCATGGCTATAGTCCTTATGTACAATGCTAGGACATCTTGGGTTTTTTTTTTTTTTTTGGCTGCATAGATTCTGTGTTTCCTAAGGAAAAAAGTCATTACTTCCCTAGCTTGCTGCCTGAGGAAGATTTAACAGCAGAGGGAGAAAAAGGACCTGAGTCATTTCAGAAGGCCTGTGAGAGAACTCAAACCAGGCCTGGTGGATATAGTCCATATTTACATTGCTAGGACATCTTGGGGTTTTTTTGGCTGGATAGATTCTGTGTTTCCTAAGGAAAAAAGCCAATACTTCCCTAGCTTACTGCCTGAGGAAGAAATAACAGCAGAGGGAGAAAAAGGAGCTGAGTCATTTCACAAGGCCTGTAAGAAAACTCCAAGCAGGCCTCATGGCTAAAGTCCTTATTTACAATGCTAGGACATCTTGGGGTTTATTTTGGCTGCATAGATTCTGTGTATCCTAAAGAAAAAAAGCCAATACTTCCCTAGCTTGCTGCATGAGGAAGATTTAACAGCAGAGGGTGAAAAAGGAGCTGAGTCATTTCAGAAGGCCTGTGAGAGAACTCAAACCAGGCTGGTGGCTATAGGCCTTATTTATAATGCAAGGACATGTTGGGGTTTTTTGACTGCATAGATACTGTATTTCCTAAAGAAAAAAGCCAATACTTCCCTAGCTTGCTGCATGAGGAAGATTTAACAGCAGAGGGTGAAAAAGGAGCTGAGTCATTTCAGAAGGCCTGTGAGTGAACTCAAATCAGGCTGGTGGATATAGGCCTTATTTACAATGCTAGGACATCTTGGGGTTTTTTGACTGCATAGATTCTGTATTTCCTAAAGAAAAAAGCCAGTACTTCCCTAGCTTGCTGCATGAGGAAGATTTAACTGCAGAAGGAGAAAGAAGAGCTGAGTCATTTCAGAAGGCCTGTGAGAGAACTCAAACCAGGCCTCATGGCTATAGTCCTTATGTACAATGTTAGGACATTTTGGGGTTTATTTGGCTGCATAGATTCTGTGTTTCCTAAAGAAAAAAGCCAGTACTTCCCTAGCTTGCTGCCTGAGGAAAATTTAACAGCAGAGGCAGAAAAAGGAGCTGAGTCATTTCAGAAGGCCTGTAAGAAAACTCCAAGCAGGCCTCATGGCTATAGTCCTTATGTACAATGCTAGGACATCTTGGGGTTTATTTTGGCTGCATATATTCTGTGTTTCCTAAAGAAAAAAAAGCCAATACTTCCCTAGCTTGCTGCATGAGGAAGATTTAACAGCAGAGGGAGAAAAAGGAGCTGAGTCATTTCAGAAGGCATGTGAGAGAACTCAAACCAGGCCTGGTGGATATAGTCCATATTTACATTGCTAGGACATCTTGGGGTTTTTTTGGCTGGATAGATTCTGTGTTTCCTAAGGAAAAAAGCCAATACTTCCCTAGCTTACTGCCTGAGGAAGAAATAACAGCAGAGGGAGAAAAAGGAGCTGAGTCATTTCACAAGGCCTGTAAGAAAACTCCAAGCAGGCCTCATGGCTAAAGTCCTTATTTACAATGCTAGGACATCTTGGGGTTTATTTTGGCTGCATAGATTCTGTGTATCCTAAAGAAAAAAAGCCAATACTTCCCTAGCTTGCTGCCTGAGGAAGATTTAACAGCAGAGGGAGAAAAAGAAGCTGAGTCATTTCAGAAGGCCTGTAAGAAAACTCCAAGCAGGCATCATGGCTATAGTCCTTATTTACAGTGCTAGGACATCTTGGGGTTTATTTTGCTGCATAGATTCTGTGTTTCCTAAAGAAAAAGCCAATACTTCCCTAGCTTGCTACCTGAGGAAGATTTAATAGCAGAGGGAGAAAAAGGACCTGAGTCATTTCAGAAGGCCTGTGAGAGAACTCAAACCAGGCCTGGTGGCTATAGTCCTTATTTACAATGCTAGGACATCTTGGGGTTTTTTTGGCTGGATAGATTCTGTGTTTCCTAAGGAAAAAAGCCAATACTTCCCTAGCTTACTGCCTGAGGAAGATTTAACAGCAGAGGGAGAAAAAGGAGCTGAGTCATTTCAGAAGGCCTGTAAGAAAACTCCAAGCAGGCCTCATGGCTAAAGTCCTTATTTACAATGCTAGGACATCTTTGGGTTTATTTTGGCTTCATATATTCTGTGTTTCCTAAAGAAAAAAAGCCAATACTTCCCTAGCTTGCTGCCTGAGGAAGATTTAACAGCAGAGGGAGAAAAAGGACCTGAGTCATTTCAGAAGGCCTGTGAGAGAACTCAAACCAGGCCTCATGGCTATAGTCCTTATGTACAATGTTAGGACATCTTGGGATTTATTTTGGCTGCATAGATTCTGTGTTTCCTAAAGAAAAAAGCCAGTACTTCCCTAGCTTGCTGCCTGAGGAAGATTTAACAGCAGAGTCAGAAAAAGGACCTGAGTCATTTCAGAAGGCCTGTGAGAGAACTCAAACCAGGCCTGGTGGCTATAGTCCTTATTTACAATGCTAGGACATCTTGGGGTTTTTTTGGCTGGATAGATTCTATGTTTCCTAAAGAAAAAGCCAATACTTCCCTAGCTTGCTGCCTGAGGAAGATTTAACAGCAGAGGGAGAAAAAGGACCTGGGTCATTTCAGAAGGCCTGTGAGAGAACTCAAACCAGGCCTGGTGGCTATAGTCCTTATTTACAATGCTAGGACATCTTGGGGTTTTTTTGGCTGGATAGATTCTGTGTTTCCTAAAGAAAAAAGCCAATACTTCCCTAGCTTGCTGCATGAGGAAGATTTAACAGCAGAGGGTGAAAAAGGAGCTGAGTCATTTCAGAAGGCCTGTGAGAGAACTCAAACCAGGCTGGTGGCTATAGGCCTTATTTATAATGCAAGGACATCTTGGGGTTTTTTGACTGCATAGATTCTGTATTTCCTAAAGAAAAAAGCCAATACTTCCCTAGCTTGCTGCATGAGGAAGATTTAACAGCAGAGGGAGAAAGTAGAGCTGAGTCATTTCAGAAGGCCTGGGAGAGAACTCAAACCAGGCCTCATGGCTATAGTCCTTATGTACAATATAGGACATCTTCGGGTTTTTTTTTTTTGGCTGCATAGATTCTGTGTTTCCTAAGGAAAAAAGTCAATACTTCCCTAGCTTGCTAACTGAGGAAGATTTAACAGCAGAGGGGGAAAAAGAACCTGAGTCATTTCAGAAGGCCTGTGAGACAACTCAAACCAGGCCTGGTGGCTATATTCCTTATGTACAATGGTAGGACATCTTGAAGTTTTTTGGCTGGATAGATTCTGTGTTTCCTAAGGGAAAAAAAGGCAATACTTCCCTAGCTTGCTGCCTGAGGAAGATTTAACAGCAGAGGGAGAAAAAGGAGCTGAGTCATTTCAGAAGGCCTGTAAGAAAACTCCAAGCAGGCCTCATGGCTATAGTCCTTATTTACAATGCTAGGACATCTTGGGGTTTTTTTTGGCTGGATAGATTCTGTGTTTCCTAAGGAAAAAAGCCAATACTTCCCTAGCTTGCTGCCTGAGGAAGAATTAACAGCAGACGGAGAAAAAGGAGCTGAGTCATTTCAGAAGGCCTGAAAGAGAACTCCAACCAGCCCTCATGGCTATAGTCCTTATGTACAATGCTAGGACATCTGGGGTTTTTTGTTTTTGGCTGCATAGATTCTGTATTTCCTAAAGAAAAAAGCCAATACTTCCCTAGCTTGCTGCCTGAGGAAAATTTAACAGCAGAGGCAGAAAAAGGAGCTGAGTCATTTCAGAAGGCCTGTAAGAAAACTCCAAGCAGGCCTCATGGCTCTAGTCCTTATGTACAATGCTAGGACATCTTGGGGTTTATTTTGGCTGCATATATTCTGTGTTTCCTAAAGAAAAAAAGTCAATACTTCCCTAGCTTGCTGCCTGAGGAAGATTTAACAGCAGAGGGAGAAAAAGGACCTGAGTCATTTCAGAAGGCCTGTGAGAGAACTCAAACCAGGCCTGGTGGCTATAGTCCTTATGTACAATGCTAGGACATCTTGAGTTTTTTGGCTGGATAGATTCTGTGTTTCCTAAAGAAAAAAAGCCAATACTTCCCTAGCTTGCTGGATGAGGAAGATTTAACAGCAGAGGGAGAAAAGGGACCTGAGTCATTTCAGAAGGCCTGTGAGAGAACTCAAACCAGGCCTCACGGCTATAGTCCTTATGTACAATGCTAGGACATCTTGAGTTTTTTGGCTGGATAGATTCTGTGTTTCCTAAGGGAAAAAAAGGCAATACTTCACTAGCTTGCTGCCTGAGGACGATTTAACAACAGAGGGACAAAAAGGACCTGAGTCATTTCAGAAGGCCTGTGAGAGAATTCAAACCAGGCTGGTGGCTATAGGCCTTATTTACAATGCTAGGACATCATGGGGTTTTTTGACTGCATAGATTCTGTATTTACTAAAGAAAAAGGCCAATACTTCCCTAGCTTGCTGCATGAGGAAGAGTGAACCGCAGAGGGAGAAAAAACAGCTGAGTCATTTCAGAAGGCCTGAAAGAGAATTCAAACCAGGCCTCGTGGCTATAGTCCTTATGTACAATATAGGACATCTTGGGTCTTTTTTTTTTTGGCTGCATAGATTCTGTGTTTCCTAAGGAAAGAAGTCATTACTTCCCTAGCTTGCTGCCTGAGGAAGATTTAACAGCAGAGGGAGAAAAAGGACCTGAGTCATTTCAGAAGGCCTGTGAGAGAACTCAAACCAGGCCTGGTGGATATAGTCCATATTTACAATGCTAGGACATCTTGGGGTTTATTTCGGCTGCATAGATTCTGTGTTTCCTAAAGAAAAAAGCCAGTACTTCCCTAGCTTGCTGCCTGAGGAAGATTTAACAGCAGAGGGAGAAAAAGGACCTGAGTCATTTCAGAAGGCCTGTGAGAGAACTCAAACCAGGCCTGGTGGCTATAGTCCTTATTTACAATGCTAGGATATCTTGGGATTTTTTTGGCTGGATAGATTCTGTGTTTCCTAAGGAAAACAGCCAATACTTCCCTAGCTTGATGCCTGAGGAAGATTTAACAGCAGAGGGAGAAAAAGGAGCTGAGTCATTTCAGAAGGCCTGTGAGAGAACTCAAACCAGGCCTGGTGGCTTTAGTCCTTATTTACAATGCTAGGACATCTGGGGTTTTTTGTTTTTGGCTGCATAGATTCTGTATTTCCTAAAGAAAAAAGCCAATACTTCCCTAGCTTGCTGCCTGAGGAAAATTTAACAGCAGAGGCAGAAAAAGGAGCTGAGTCATTTCAGAAGGCCTGTAAGAAAACTCCAAGCAGGCCTCATGGCTATAGTCCTTATGTACAATGCTAGGACATCTTGGGGTTTATTTTGGCTGCATATATTCTGTGTTTCCTAAAGAAAAAAAGTCAATACTTCCCTAGCTTGCTGCCTGAGGAAGATTTAACAGCAGAGGGAGAAAAGGGACCTGAGTCATTTCAGAAGGCCTGTGAGAGAACTCAAACCAGGCCTCACGGCTATAGTCCTTATGTACAATGCTAGGACATCTTGAGTTTTTTGGCTGGATAGATTCTGTGTTTCCTAAGGGAAAAAAAGGCAATACTTCACTAGCTTGCTGCCTGAGGACGATTTAACAACAGAGGGACAAAAAGGACCTGAGTCATTTCAGAAGGCCTGTGAGAGAATTCAAACCAGGCTGGAGGCTATAGGCCTTATTTACAATGCTAGGACATCATGGGGTTTTTTGACTGCATAGATTCTGTATTTACTAAAGAAAAAGGCCAATACTTCCCTAGCTTGCTGCATGAGGAAGAGTTAACCGCAGAGGGAGAAAAAACAGCTGAGTCATTTCAGAAGGCCTGAAAGAGAATTCAAACCAGGCTCGGGGCTATAGTCCTTATGTACAATATAGGACATCTTGGGTTTTTTTTTTTTTTGGCTGCATAGATTCTGTGTTTCCTAAAGAAAGAAGTCATTACTTCCCTAGCTTGCTGCCTGAAGAAGATTTAACAGCAGAGGGAGAAAAAGGACCTGAGTCATTTCAGAAGGCCTGTGAGAGAACTCAAACCAGGCCTGGTGGATATAGTCCATATTTACAATGCTAGGACATCTTGGGGTTTATTTCGGGTGCATAGATTCTGTGTTTCCTAAAGAAAAAAGCCAATACTTCCCTAGCTTGCTGCCTGAGGAAGATTTAACAGAGAGGGAGAAAAAGGACCTGAGTCATTTCAGAAGGCCTGTGAGAAAACTCCAACAAGGCCTCATGGATATAGTCCTTATTTACAATGCTAGGACATCTTGGGGGTTATTTTGTCTGCATAGATTCTGTGTTTCCTAAAGAAAAAGCCAATACTTCCCTAGCTTGCTTCCTGAGGAAGATTTAACAGAGAGGGAGAAAAAGGACCTGAGTCATTTCAGAAGGCCTGTGAGAGAACTCAATCCAGGCCTGGTGGCTATAGTCCTTATTTACAATGCTAGGACATCTTTTTGGCTGGATAGATTCTGTGTTTCCTAAGGAAAAAAGCCAATACTTCCCTAGCTTACTGCATGAGGAAGATTTAACAGCAGAGGGAGAAAAAGGAGCTGAGTCATTTCAGAAGGCCTGTAAGAAAACTCAAAGCAGGCCTCATGGCTAAAATCCTTATTTACAATGCTAGGACATCTTTGGGTTTATTTTGGCTGCATATATTCTGTGTTTCCTAAAGAAAAAAAGCCAATACTTCCCTAGCTTGCTGCCTGAGGAAGATTTAACAGCAGAGGGAGAAAAAGGACCTGAGTCGTTTCAGAAGGCCTGTGAGAGAACTCAAACCAGGCCTGGTGGCTATAGTCCTTATTTACAATGCTAGGACATCTTGGGGTTTTTTTGGCTGCATAGATTCTGTGTTTCCTAAGGAAAAAAGCCAATACTTCCCTAGCTTGCTGCCTGAGGAAGATTTAACAGCAGAGGGAGAAAAAGGACCTGGGTCATTTCAGAAGGCCTGTGAGAGAACTCAAACCAGGCCTGATGGCTATAATCCTTATTTACAATGCTAGGACATCTTGGGGTTTTTTTGGCTGGATAGATTCTGTGTTTCCTAAGGAAAAAAGCCAATACTTCCCTAGCTTGCTGCCTGAGGAAGAAATAACAGCAGAGGGAGAAAAAGGAGCTGAGTCATTTCAGAAGGCCTGTAAGAAAACTCCAAGCAGGCCTCATGGCTAAAGTCCTTATTTACAATGCTAGGACATCTTTGGGTTTATTTTGGCTGCATATATTCTGTGTTTCCTAAAGAAAAAAAAGCCAATACTTCCCTAGCTTGCTGCATGAGGAAGATTTAACAGCAGAGGGAGAAAAAGGAGCTGAGTCATTTCAGAAGGCCTGTGAGAGAACTCAAACCAGGCCTCATGGCTATAGTCCTTATGTACAATGTTAGGACATCTTGGGGTTTATTTGGCTGCATAGATTCTGTGTTTCCTAAAGAAAAAAGCCAGTACTTCCCTAGCTTGCTGCCTGAGGAAGATTTAACAGCAGAGGGAGAAAAAGGACCTGAGTCATTTCAGAAGGCCTGTGAGAGAACTCAAACCAGGCCTGGTGGCTATAGTCCTTATTTACAATGCTAGGATATCTTGGGATTTTTTTGGCTGGATAGATTCTGTGTTTCCTAAGGAAAACAGCCAATACTTCCCTAGCTTGCTGCCTGAGGAAGATTTAACAGCAGAGGGAGAAAAAGGAGCTGAGTCATTTCAGAAGGCCTGGGAGAGAATTCAAACCAGGCCTCATGGCTATAGTCCTTATGTACAATGTTAGGACATTTTGGGGTTTATTTGGCTGCATAGATTCTGTGTTTCCTAAAGAAAAAAGCCAGTACTTCCCTAGCTTGCTGCCTGAGGATGATTTAACAGCAGAGGCAGAAAAAGGAGCTGAGTCATTTCAGAAGGCCTGTAAGAAAACTCCAAGCAGGCCTCATGGCTATAGTCCTTATGTACAATGCTAGGACATCTTGGGGTTTATTTTGGCTGCATAGATTCTGTGTTTCCTAAAGAAAAAAAGTCAATACTTCCCTAGCTTGCTGCCTGAGGAAGATTTAACAGCAGAGGGAGAAAAAGGACCTGAGTCATTTCAGAAGGCCTGTGAGAGAACTCAAACCAGGCCTGGTGGCTATAGTCCTTATTTACAATGCTAGGACATCTTGGGGTTTTTTTGGCTGGATAGATTCTGTGTTTCCTAAGGAAAAAAGCCAATACTTCCCTAGCTTGCTGCCTGAGGAAGATTTAACAGCAGAGGGAGAAAAAGGACCTGGGTCATTTCAGAAGGCCTGTGAGAGAACTCAAACCAGGCCTGGTGGCTATAGTCCTTATTTACAATGCTAGGACATCTTGGGGTTTATTTTGGCTGCATAGATTCTGTGTATCCTAAAGAAAAAAAGCCAATACTTCCCTAGCTTGCTGCATGAGGAAGATTTAACAGCAGAGTGTGAAAAAGGAGCTGAGTCATTTCAGAAGGCCTGTCAGAGAACTCAAACCAGGCTGGTGGCTATAGGCCTTATTTACAATGCTAGGACATCTTGGGTTTTTTTTTTTTTTTTGGCTGCATAGATTCTGTGTTTCCTAAAGAAAAAGCCAATACTTCCCTAGCTTTCGGCCTGAGGAAGATTTAACAGCAGAGGGAGAAAAAGGAGCTGAGTCATTTCAGAAGGCCTGTAAGAAAACTCCAAGCAGGCCTCATGGCTATAGTCCTTATTTACAATGCTAGGACATCTTGGGGGTTTTTTTGGCTGGATAGATTCTGTGTTTCCTAAGGAAAAAAGCCAATACTTCCCTAGCTTGCTGCCTGAGGAAGAATTAACAGCAGACGGAGAAAAAGGAGCTGAGTCATTTCAGAAGGCCTGTGAGAGAACTCCAACCAGGCCTCATGGCTATAGTCCTTATGTACAATGCTAGGACATCTTGGGTTTTTTTTTTTTTTTTGGCTGCATAGATTCTGTGTTTCCTAAGGAAAAAAGTCATTACTTCCCTAGCTTGCTGCCTGAGGAAGATTTAACAGCAGAGGGAGAAAAAGGACCTGAGTCATTTCAGAAGGCCTGTGAGAGAACTCAAACCAGGCCTGGTGGATATAGTCCATATTTACATTGCTAGGACATCTTGGGGTTTTTTTGGCTGGATAGATTCTGTGTTTCCTAAGGAAAAAAGCCAATACTTCCCTAGCTTACTGCCTGAGGAAGAAATAACAGCAGAGGGAGAAAAAGGAGCTGAGTCATTTCACAAGGCCTGTAAGAAAACTCCAAGCAGGCCTCATGGCTAAAGTCCTTATTTACAATGCTAGGACATCTTGGGGTTTATTTTGGCTGCATAGATTCTGTGTATCCTAAAGAAAAAAAGCCAATACTTCCCTAGCTTGCTGCATGAGGAAGATTTAACAGCAGAGGGTGAAAAAGGAGCTGAGTCATTTCAGAAGGCCTGTGAGAGAACTCAAACCAGGCTGGTGGCTATAGGCCTTATTTATAATGCAAGGACATGTTGGGGTTTTTTGACTGCATAGATACTGTATTTCCTAAAGAAAAAAGCCAATACTTCCCTAGCTTGCTGCATGAGGAAGATTTAACAGCAGAGGGTGAAAAAGGAGCTGAGTCATTTCAGAAGGCCTGTGAGTGAACTCAAATCAGGCTGGTGGATATAGGCCTTATTTACAATGCTAGGACATCTTGGGGTTTTTTGACTGCATAGATTCTGTATTTCCTAAAGAAAAAAGCCAGTACTTCCCTAGCTTGCTGCATGAGGAAGATTTAACTGCAGAAGGAGAAAGAAGAGCTGAGTCATTTCAGAAGGCCTGTGAGAGAACTCAAACCAGGCCTCATGGCTATAGTCCTTATGTACAATGTTAGGACATTTTGGGGTGTATTTGGCTGCATAGATTCTGTGTTTCCTAAAGAAAAAAGCCAGTACTTCCCTAGCTTGCTGCCTGAGGAAAATTTAACAGCAGAGGCAGAAAAAGGAGCTGAGTCATTTCAGAAGGCCTGTAAGAAAACTCCAAGCAGGCCTCATGGCTATAGTCCTTATGTACAATGCTAGGACATCTTGGGGTTTATTTTGGCTGCATATATTCTGTGTTTCCTAAAGAAAAAAAAGCCAATACTTCCCTAGCTTGCTGCATGAGGAAGATTTAACAGCAGAGGGAGAAAAAGGAGCTGAGTCATTTCAGAAGGCATGTGAGAGAACTCAAACCAGGCCTCATGGCTATAGTCCTTATGTACAATGCTAGTACATCTTGGGGTTTTTTTTTTTTGGCTGGGTAGATACTGTGTTTCCTAAGGGAAAAAAAGGCAATACTTCACTAGCTTGCTGCCTGAGGACGATTTAACAGCAGAGGAAGAAAAAGGACCTGAGTCATTTCAGAAGGCCTGTGAGAAAAATCCAACCAGGCCTTGTGGCTATCTATAGTCCTTATTTACAATGCTTAGTGAAGGGACCAGCTTCCCTTTTGGCAGCCATAATGGCCGAACATATGCTTCAATGACCTTGTCCTAGACACTAGAAAGTCAGATGCCTGTCTCGTGACAAGGAACCAATCAGAAGCTAGCTGGTGGCGCTATGCTTTATGACTCTGGGTGTGCTTTACGGACAAGCGCACAGCAATGAGGCACAAAGTATAGCAACCACCCTGGGAGGGCCTATGGGCCATAACAACCAGTTGACCAATCAACACAAGGCAACCCCTCCAAGCCTGGAGACACACCATTTGTGAGCCTGTGCGTATCCCTGGACACTACCCTTACGCTGCCCTACAAGATCTCTTAGGAGCCCCTAGGAGCCGTCTTTTCCTAGCCATCTGCCATGGCGGGTGGATGAAAGACCCGAGCTATCATGGGGTTAGCTCCTTAAATTACAATAAAGCCTCGTGCAGTTTGCAGCAAGCTCTCGAATCCGCCTGGTGATTGGGATGACCGATAACATGGCCTGGGACCCCGGATTCCTGAGTTTTTGGTGGGTCTAACATTTGGGGCTGTCTGATATTTGCGACCACCCTTCACCTGAGTGGATTCGATCTTGGCAGTAAGATGATTCGAGTTCGCAACTTATATGTTCAATGTTATTTGTTTGCTTGTTATGTCTATTGCTGTTTTGTTTTGTTGGTTTGGTGCCATGACTTGAATTTGATCTGAGCCTGCACAGAATTTGTAATTTGTATTTGGTACTGATATTTGGAATTTGTAATTCGGACTTCTGGGGAAAATAGACGTATTTCGAGACCCTGAAGTCCTGCCCGGGACAAAAGTCTGAGGGTTGCCTGAATTGAACCATAGGGTAAGCAGAGGTGTGGGCCCAGAAATAGACGTGTTTCTGGAACCCTTGGTTCCGCCCTGGACGAAAGTCCAAGGGTTGTTTGTAATTTTGGTTTTGGGCAACATTTCTTTGCCGCGGTTTGTGCTGTTTAATGTCGGCCCACGTTTCATATTTTTGTTGTGTGTTTGTTAAGCATCTCTTTCTGTCCCTACTGTCCACGCACATGGCATGCATGGGTCAGGGATCTTTTCTTGATTCTCTGAACACGTGACACCACCTCAACTGTGATCGGCAGATGCGCCTGGAGGACAGACTGCTGTGCTGAGGACACCCTGGAGGTGCGAACGGAGGCCAAGGACTTGAATCCTCCTCAGTTAGCAGTGATTTAGCCGCCGGGTTCTGCCGCCTGTCTTCCCGGCGCCATTGCCTTATAAGCAGCGCGGGCGGATTGGGTTGGCGTCTGTTCTTTCCTGTCTATTCTGTGTTATCATCATTGGTTTTCAATTCAGGATCCACCACGCCACTCCCTTTCAATCCCCACCTGGGGGTCTGTGAGGCATGCCAAGTGGGGCTGTTTCTCCGAAGCTGCGCGGGAATTTCCCTGCTCTGAGGGAACATGGCTGCAAGGCTGCCATCTGACTGGCTGCCCGTCTTTCTGTGCTCCACACACATGGTATGCAGGGGGGCCACGGAGGTCTTTTTCCCACCCCTGCATTGGCCAAGGGTCTGGAGTTACCAGCAGCACCCACAACCCAGGTTTCTCTGCCTTGAGCACATGGAGCTCGAACATATGAACTTATCTGGCCTGATCCGGACTTCTTAAAAAAAAAAAAAAAAAAAACTGGCCTTAAAGTTATTAAAAACTGTAAAAGGGACTTTGATAAAATATTTATGTTGACTAAAAATGAGAAAAAAATGTAAGAGAGAAAGGAAAAAGGAAATTTGTCTAAGAATGTCTAAGAAAGTCGGAGGAATGAACTAAAATGTTATAGAGAGTTAAGCAAGTCGTAGAAGGTCAGAGAAAAGGTTGTTACAAGTCAGAGAAAAATGTAAACTGTAAACTGTTATGGTTTCTCATGTGGACAAATAGTAAATTTTAAAAATGATAATACAAGCTAAAACTTTAACCATATTAAGCTAATTCTGTTTTAAAAGTCCTGTTTATTTCTCAAGTAATTTATGTATACTTGTTTTAAAATGTTCTATTTCCTGGTATAACCTAAGTTCTGTTACAAGCATGTTAAGCAAAGGGTGCAAGTTACGGCCATTTTGTAGCCAGCCACATGGCAAACTGGTCACATGGCTGACTGGTAGCGATGTTGCTGAAGTTGAAAAAAGAATACTTAAACCGCCATCTTGACTAAAGGTGACCTTGTGGAAATTAGAGATACCATCTTAGAAACAAGTTTTTCAGTTAAGATTTAAAATGCTAATGCTTCTATATATTACAGAAAGACCTTAAGGGAATTTACATTTCTTTTTAAAACCAGTTTTTTTTAAATGTTTCTTTTTATTAATGTTTGTACTTAAAGAGCTTCAATTTAGAATTATTTTTAAGCAAAGCCTGACAATGTAAAGTTCTTGTTTTGTAAAACATGCTAATCTATTATAAGATGTTACAGTTTATGTTTTTAGAAGTTAAGTTTAGGATGTTGGTAGCACACACCTTTAAGCTCAGGGTGTAGGTGGCACACGCCTTTAAGTTTAGGGCGTTGGTGGCATATGCCTTTAATCCCAGCATTCGGAAGGAAGAGGCAGATGGATCTTTATGAGTTCAAGGGCTGCCTGGTCCGGCAGATCGAATTCCAGGACAGGCTCCAAAGATGTACATGTAGCTACTGTTTAAGGAATATAAGGTAGCTCTTTGCAGTTTTAAATTCAGCTGTGCTAAGTTTCAAACATTTTACTAAGTTAAAACCAGTTACAGTCAGGCTGGAAATTAATTACAGAAATAAGACCTTACCTAGCCAACTGTATGCTTCTTGTGTGCTTAAGGCAAGTGACTAAAACAGACAAACAGACCTCTAATGCTTCAGAGATCTTCAGAATATGGCATTTAAATTGTTATCTTTAAAGTTTATAATATCAGACAGCCAGATCCTGACAGTGACACAAAGCCTCCAAAGAAGATTATGAGGCACCTCAGTTCCTGCACCTGGACCAGTGAGCGAGATGCTCAGATGTCATACCTGCCGCCTGCCAGAACCTGGACTGTGGACAAAGCTGCTGGACACTGGAAAATTGATTGTAGCCCCTTTGCCTAGACAAAATAAGGTCAGTCTTTACCATGTCCCTCTTCCACAGAGAGAAAAAAAAAAAAACTCTCACAGTATAGGCCTGGCGAAGATTGCTGTTCTTTGAGACAGCTGCCTCCAGCAGTAATAGAAAAACTCGGGTATGGCTAACTGTATATGGACTGGCTTCTAACTGGCTTCTGTCACTTTTTAGTAGATTCGGACGAAATATACCCTTCTCAGATCTCTGAAATATTACTGGTTGTCAGCTTGACAGCATCAGCCTGTCAGATCCATTATAGACTAGTCAGTATGTTAGCTGATAAAATAATGTCTATCTACTGTTCAGGCACGAGCTCAAGGTTTTTAAGTTTATTTTGGTTGTCATCTAAGTACAAACTTAAAGGGCTTTTCATCAGGCCAA
Organism: Cricetulus griseus; assembly: GCF_003668045.3. Classification (NCBI taxonomy): domain Eukaryota; kingdom Metazoa; phylum Chordata; class Mammalia; order Rodentia; family Cricetidae; genus Cricetulus; species Cricetulus griseus. The sequence goes on from NC_048601.1 coordinate 83,384,373, forward strand.
AGGCACCTCTGTCCAATCCATACCTGGCTCTCTGGACAGAAGAAAAATATACATGCTTATACCCCAAATATGTAGTTTTTGATAGGACTCAAAGTTATAAATATGTTCCTGCTGTTTGAACAGATATCCAGATATCTGCTTTTTCTGCACTGTGGGCTTCAGTAAATAAGTTTTAACCTCTGTTCCTAGTTTAAACATGTCTTAAACAGGTTTCTGCTTCTGGCAGACATCTGAGTATCAGTTGCTGACTACAGGCTGTTCTAAGTAGACTGTGAGCCCTGGACTTGCTGTGGATGTGAACCAGTCCAGCTGATATGGACATCCCCTGTCTCTGCAACAGAGTCTGCCAAAAGCCCCTGATGAATTCCCCATTGCCTAAATTCCTTTTTGCTTTTGACTAGCATTTCAACCTTCTGGGGTCCCTAACTTCGTCCCAAAGTCACCAGGAAGCAGTTTGGAAAAGAATTTCGCCGGCCATTTTCCCTGGTTAAAATGCTAAGTCAAAAGGAACTCCCTTGCATGGGGATGCCAATATCTATCACTCCCTGATGGGGATGCTAGAGAGACAGCAATTCCATGATTGGAATTTCCAAAAAAAGAAAATGGGGGAATGAAGGGACCAGCTTCCCTTATGGCAGCCATAACGGCCAAACACGTGCTTCTATGACCTTGTCAAGACACTAGAAAGTCAGATGCCTGCCTCGTGACAAGGAACCAATCAGAAGTTAGCTGGTGGCGCTATGCTTTACGACCCTGGATGTGCTTTACGGACAAGCGCACAGCAATGAGGCACAAAGTATAGCAACCACCCTGGGAGGGCCTATGGGCCATAACAACCAGTTGACCAATCAACACAAGGCAACCCCTCCAAGCCTGGAGGCACACCAATCCTGAGTCTGTGCCTACCCCTAGACAAACCCCTTACACTGTCTTATAAGATCTCTTGGGAGATCCTAGGAACCGTCTTTTGCGAGCCATCTGCCATTTCGGATGGGTGAAAGACCTGAGCTAACATGGGGTTAACTCCTTAAATTACAATAAAGCCTCGAGCGGTTTGCAGCAAGCTCTCCAATCTGCCTGGTGATTGGGGTGACCAATAACATGGCCTGGGACACCGGATACCTGAGTTTTCCGGGGGTCTGCCACTAGGACATCTTGGGGTTTATTTCGCTGCATAGATTCTGTGTTTCCTAAAGAAAAAAGGCAATACTTCCCTAGCTTGCTGCCTGAGGAAGATTTAACAGCAGAGGGAGAAAAAGGAGCTGAGTCATTTCAGAAGGCCTATGAGAAAACTCCAACCAGGCCTCGTGGCTATAGTCCTTATGTACAATGCTACATCTTGGGGTTTTTTTGGCTGGATAGATTCTGTGTTTCCTATGTAAAAAAAAGCCAATACTTCCCTAGCTTTCTGCCTGAGGAAGATTTAACAGCAGAGGGAGAAAAAGGAGCTGAGTCATTTCAGAAGGCCTGTGAAAGAACTCAAACCAGGCCTGGTGGCTATAGTCCTTATTTATAATGCTAGGACATCTTGGGGTTTATTTGGCTGCATAGATTCTATGTTTCCAAAGTAAAAAAGCCAATACTTCCCTAGCTTGCTGCCTGAGGAAGATTTAAGAGCACAGGGAGAAAAATGAGCTGAGTCATTTCAGAAGGCCTGTGAAAGAACTCAAACCAGGCCTGGTGGCTATAGTCCTTATTTACAATGCTAGGACATCTTGGGGTTTTTTTGGCTGGATAGATTCTGTGTTTCCTAAAGAAAAAAGGCAATACTTCCCTATCTTGCTGCCTGAGGAAGATTTAACAGCAAAGGGAGAAAAAGGAGCTGAGTCATTTCAGAAGGCCTGTGAGAGAACTCAAACCAGGCCTGGTGGCTATAGTCCTTATTTACAATGCTAGGACATCTTGGGGTTTTTTTTGGCTGGATAGATTCTGTGTTTCCTAAGGAAAAAAGGCAATAATTCCCTAGCTTGCTGCCTGAGGAAGATTTAACAGCAGAGGAAGAAAAAGGAGCTGAATTGTTAAGGGCCATGGGCCCTAAACTATGGGTTTTAAAGCCCATCTTTGTAAACCCTTCTATGAGCCTCCTGTAACCTGTAATTAGAAGGTTTTGCCACAGGGAACTGCTAATTGCTTCTGTTCCAAGAAAGGGCCTGGGGCTTTCCTGTTTGCTGTTCTGGGGAAGATCACAAGATATTCCGGCTGATAAGAAGAATGCTCCGGCTCCTTCCTGTTATCCCCCCCCCCCTGCCTAATTTCCTTGTTGCAGGGCACTATAAGCCCAGTCTGAACCCCAATAAAGAGAGGCGTTGACAATGCACAGATGGACTCTGGTCCCCTCTTTTGTGCAGCTTGGCCTCCTTTCTTCTCCCGCCCATGACTTTTTCAGGAAGCCCCCCTACGGAACCCTGAATGACTGACCCGAGGGACGGGACACTGAATAATTTCAGAAGGCCTATGAGAAAACTCCAACCAGGCCTCGTGGCTATTGTCCTTATGTACAAAGCTAGGACATATTGGGGTTTTTTGGCTGCATAGATTATGTGTTTCCTAAGTAAAAAAGCCAATACTTCCCTAGCTTTCTGCCTGAGGAAGATTTAACAGAGAAGGAGAAAAAGGACCTGAGTCATTTCAGAAGGCCTGTGATAAAACTCCAACAAGGCCTCATGGATATAGTCCTTATTTACAATGCTAGGACATCTTGGGGTTTATTTTGGCTGCATAGATTCTATGTTTCCTAAAGAAAAAGCCAATACTTCCCTAGCTTGCTGCCTGAGGAAGATTTAACAGAGAGGGAGAAAAAGGACCTGAGTCATTTCAGAAGGCCTGTGAGAGAACTCAAACCAGGCCTCATGGCTATAGTCCTTATGTACAATGCTAGGACATCTTGGGGTTTTTTTTTCGCTGCATAGATTCTGTGTCTCCTAAAGAAAAAAGCCAGTACTTCCCTAGCTTGCTGCCTGAGGAAGATTTAACAGCAGAGGGAGAAAAAGGACCTGAGTCATTTCAGAAGGCCTGTGAGAGAACTCAAACCAGGCCTGGTGGCTATAGTCCTTATTTACAATGCTAGGACATCTTGGGGTTTTTTGGCTGGATAGATTCTGTGTTTCCTAAGGATAAAAGGCAATACTTCCCTAGCTTGCTGCCTGAGGAAGATTTAACAGCAGAGGGAGAAAAAGGAGCTGAGTCTGAAGGAACCGGCTTCCCTTTTGGCAGCCATAACAGCCAAACACATGCTTGCCATAAACCTGCCTTGGTCACTTAGAGGTCAGATGCCTGTCTTGTGACAAGGAACCAATCGGAAGTTAACTGGTGGTGCTATGCTTTATGACCCTGGATGTGCTTAAGGACAAGTGCACAGCAATGACATAGAGAGCACAGCAACCACCCTGGGAGGGCCTATGGACCATAACAACCAGTTGACCAATCAACACAGGGCATGCCCTCCAAGCCATGTGCCACACCAATCGTAAGCCTGTGCGTACCCCTAGACACTCCCCTTATGCTGCCCTGTAAGATCTTTTGGGAGGCCCTAGGAGCCGTCTTTGCTAGCCATCTGTCATGGTGGGTGAATGAAAGAACTCGGGCTAACATGGGGTTAGCTAGTTAAATTACAATAAAGCCTCGTGCAGTTTGCAGCAAGCTCTGGAATCCGCCTGGTGATTGGGGTGACCTCGAACGTGGCCTGGGACCATGGATACTTGAGTTTTCAGGGGTCTAACATTTGGGGCTGTCCAGGATTTGCAACCACCCTTCACCTGAGTGGATTCGATCTTGGAGGTAAGATGATTGGAGCTCGCAAGTTATATGTTCAATGTTCTATGTTTGCTTGTTTTGTCTCTTCCTGTTTTGTTGGTTTGGTACCATGATTTGTATTTGATCTGTGCAGAATTTGTAATTTGTAATTGAATCATGCAGACTTGTGAGAATCCTTGGTTACGCCCTAGACGTAAGTCCAAGGGTTGTTTGTAATTTTGGTTTGGGACACCATTTGCTTGCCGAGGTTTGTCCTGTCTAATGTCTGTCCACGTTTCATATTTGTGTTGTGTGTTTGTTAAGCATCTCTTTCTGTCCCTACTGCCCACGCACATGGCATGCATGGGTCAGGGGGTTAGGGGTCTTTTCTTCTCTGAGCACATGGCGCCACCTCAACTGTGATCGGCAGATACGCCCAGAAGACAGAGTGCTGCTCTAAGGACACCCAGGACCCAGGAGGTACGGACGTGGGCCAAGGACACTTGGACCCGCCTCAGTTAGCGGTGGGGTTCTGTTGCCTTCTTCCCGGCGCCATTGCCTTATAATCAGCGCAGGCGGATTGGGTTGGCATCTGTTCTTTCCTGTCTATTCTGTGTTATCATCATTGGTTTTCAATTCAGGATCCTCCACGCCACCCCCTTTCTATCCCCACCTGCGGGTCTGAGGCATGCCCAGTAGGGCTGTTTCTGCCCCAGCTGCCGTTGTGGGTGTTTCCCTGCTCTGAGGGAACATGGCTGCAAGGCCGCCATCTGCTACCCGTCTTTCTGTGCTCCACACTCATGGTATGCATGGGGGCCGCAGGGGTCTTTTTCCCACCCCTGCATTGGCCGAGGGTCTGGGAATACCAGCAGCAACCCCTCCCCAGGTCTCTTCCCTGAGCACATGGAGCTAGCTCAGGCGGGTGAACCATCTGTCCTGATCCGGGTGTTCTAAAAAAAATGGCTTAAAAGTTATTAAGAACTGTAAAAGTGACTTTGATAAAAAATTTTTATGTTCACTGAGAAATGAGAAAAAAAAATGTAGGAGACTTAAGTAATAAAGAGGGAAAGGAAAAAAGGAAATTTGTCTAAGAGTGTCTAAGAAAGTCTGAGAAATGAACTAAAAGGTTATAGAGAGTTAAAGCAAGTCGTAGCAGAGAAAAGGTTGTTACAGAAAGTTATAGAGGGTTAAAGCAAGTCATAGAAGGTTAGAGGAAAGTTATTAAAGGTCAGAGAAAAGGTTGTTACAAGTCGGAGAAAAATGTAAACTGTAAACTGTTATGGTTTCTCATGTCTAAAAATAGTAAATTTTAAAAATGGTAATATAAGTTAAAATTTTAACCATATTAAGCTAATTCTGTTTTAAAAAGTCCTCTTTATTTCTCAAGTAAATTTTGTATACTTGTTTTAAAATGTTCTGTTTCCTGGTATAACCTAAGTTCTGTTACAAGCATGTTAAGCAAAAGGTGCAAGTTACGGCCATTTTGTAGCCAGCCACACGGCTGACTGGTCGCCATTTTGCGGGAGTTGAAAAAAGGATACTTAAACCGCCATCTTGACTAAAGGCGACCGTGTGGAAATTAGAGGCACCATCTCAGAAACAAGTTTTTCAGTTAAGATTTAAAATGCTAATGCTTCTATATATTACAGAAAGACCTTAAGGGAATTTAAATTTCTTTTTAAAACCATTTTTCAAATTTTGGTTTTATTAATGTTTGTACTTAAAGAGCTTCTATTTAGAATTATTCTTAAGCAAAGCCTGACAATGTAAAGTTCTTGTTTTGTGAAAGATACTGATCTATTATAAGATGTTACAGTTTATGTTTTTAGAAGTTAAGTGTAGGATGTTGGTAGCACACACCTTTAAGCTCAGGGTGGTGATGGCACACGCCTTTAAGTTTAGGTGTTGGTGGCATACGCCTTTAATCCCAGCATTCGGGAGGAAGAGGCAGATGGATCTTTATGAGTTCAAGGCCTGCCTGGTCCGGCAGATCGAATTCCAGGACAGGCTCCAAAGTCACAGAAAAACCCTGCCTCAGAAGTTAAGCTACTGTTTAAGGAATATAAGGTAGCTCTATACAGTTTTAAGTTCAGCTGTGCTGTTTCAAATATTTTACTAAGTTAAAACCAGTTACAGTCAGACTAAAAATTAAATACAGAAATAAGACTTTAACTAGCCACCTGTGTGCTTCTTGTATGCTTAAGGCAAGTGACTAAAACAGACAAACAGACCTCTATTGCTTCAGAGATCTTCAGAATATGGCATTTAAATTGTTATCTTTAAAGTTTATAATATCAGACAGACAGCCAGATCCTGACAGTGACCCAAAGTCTCCAAAGAAGATTATAAGGCACCCAGTTCCTGCACCTGGACCAGTGAGCGAGATGCTCAGATGTCATACCTGCCGCCTGCCAGAACCTGGCCGAGACTGTGGACAAAGCTGCTGGACACTGGAAAATTGATTGTAGCCCCTTTGCCTAGACAAAATAAGGTCAGTCTTTACCATGTCCCTCTTCCACAGAGAGAAAAAAAAAAAAACTCTCACAGTATAGGCCTGGTGAAGATTGCTGTTCTTTGAGACAGCTGCCTCCAGCAGTAATGGAAAAACTCTGGTATGGCTAACTGTATATGGACTGGCTTCTAACTGGCTTCTGTCACTTTTTAGTAGATTTGGACGAAATATACCCTTCTAAGATCTCTGAAATATTACTGGTTGTCAGCTTGACAGCATCAGCCTGTCAGATCCATTATAGACTAGTCAGTATGTTAGCTGATAAAGTAGTGACTACCTATTTGTTCAGGCACAAGCTCAAAGTTTTTAGATTTATTTTGGTTGTCATGTAAGTACAAACTTAAAGGGCTTTTCATCAGGCCAAAGCACCTCTGTCCAATCCATACCTGGCTCTCTAGACAGAAGAAAAATGTCCATGCTTATAGCCCAAATCTGTAGTTTTTGCTAGTACTCAAAGTTATAAATATGTTCCTGCTGTTTGAACAGATATCCAGATATCTGCTTTTTCTGCACTGTGGGCTTCAGTAAATAAGTTTTAACCTCTGTTCCTAGTTTAAAAATGTCTTAAACAGGTTTCTGCTTCTGGCAGACATCTGAGTATCAGTTGCTGACTACAGGCTGTTCTAAGTAGACTGTGAGCCCTGGACTTGCTGTGGATGTGAACCAGTCCAGCTGATGTGGACACCCCCTGTCTCTGCAACAGTGTCTGCTAACCAGAAGCCCCTGATGAAATCCCCATTGCCTAAATTCCTTTTTGCTTTTGACTAGCATTTCAACCTTCTGGGGTCCCTAACTTCATCACAAAGTCAGCAGGAAGCAGTTTGGAAAAGAATTTCAGCGTCCATTTTCCCTGGTTAAAATGCTAAGTCAAAAGGAACTCCCTTGCATGGGGATGCCAATATCTATCACTCCCTGATGGGGATGCTAGAGAGACAGCAATTCCATGATTGGAATTTCCAAAAAAGAAAATGGGGGAATGAAGGAACCGGCTTCCCTTTTGGCAGCCATAACAGCCGAACACATGCTTGCCATAAACCTGCCTTGGTCACTTAGAGGTCAGATGCCTACCGCGTGACAAGGAAACAATCAGAAGTTGGACACTAGAAAGTCAGATGCCTGTCTTGTGACAAGGAACCAATCGGAAGTTAGCTGGTGGCGCTATGCTTTACAACCCTGGGTGTGCTTTACAGACAAGCCCACAGCAATGACGTAGAGAGCATAGCAACCACCCTGGGAGGGCCTATGGGCCATAACAACCAGTTGACCAATCAACACAGGGCAAGCCCTCTAAGCCTGGAGGCACAATCGTAAGCCTGTGTGTACCCCTAGACACTCCCCTTACGCTGCCCTATAAGATCTTTTGGGAGCCGCTAGGAGCCGTCTTTGCTAGCCATCCGCCATGGTGGGTGGATCAAAGACCCGAGCTAACATGGGGTTAGCTCGTTAATTACAATAAAGCCTCCTGCAGTTTGCAGCAAGCTCTTGAATACCCCTGGTGATTTGGGTGACCTCAAACGTGGGCTGGGACCCCGGATACTTGAGTTTTCGGGGGTCTAACATGGCATTTCAGAAGGCCTGTGAGAGAACTCAAACCAGGCCTCATGGCTATAGTCCTTATGTACAATGCTAGGACATCTTAGGGTTTTTTGGGGGGTTGGATAGATTCTGTGTTTCCTAAGGAAAAAAGGCAATACTCCCCTAGTTTGCTTCCTGAGGAAGATTTAACAGCAGAGGGAGAAAAAGGAGCTGAGTCATTTCAGAAGGCCTGTGAGAAAACTTTAACCAGGCCTGGTGGCTATAGTCCTTATTTACAATGCTAGGACATCTTGGGGTTTTTTGGCTGCATAGATTCTGTGTTTCCTAAAGAAAAAAGCCAGTACTTCCCTAGCTTGCTGCCTGAGGAAGATTTAACAGCAGAGGGAGAAAAAGGAGCTGAGTCATTTCAGAAGGCCTGTGAGAGAACTCAAACCAGGCCTGGTAGCTATAGTCCTTATTTACAATGCTAGGACATCTTGGGGTTTTTTGGCTGGATAGATTCTGTGTTTCCCAAAGAAAAAAGCCAATACTTCCCTAGCTTGCTGCCTGAGGAAGATTTAACAGCAGAGGGAGAAAAAGGAGCTGAGTCATTTCAGAAGGCCTTTGAGAAAACTCCAACCAGGCCTCATGGCTATAGTCCTGATTTACAATGCTAGGACATCTTGGGGTTTTTTTGGCTGCACAGATTCTTTGTTTCCTAAAGAAAAAAAGCCAGTACTTCGGTAGCTTGCTGCCTGAGGAAGATTTAACAGCAGAGGGAGAAAAAGGAGCTGAGTCATTTCAGAAGGCCTGTGAGAGAACTCCAACCAGGCCTCATGGCTGTAGTCCTTATGTACAATGCTAGGAAATATTGGGGTTTTTGTGGATGCATAGATTCTGTGTTTCCTAAAGAAAAAAAGCCAATACTTCCCTAGCTTGCTTCCTGAGAAGATTTAACAGCAGAGGGAGAAAAAGGAGCTGAGTCATTTCAGAAGGCCTGTGAGAGAACTCAAACCAGGCCTGGTAGTGTAAGACCCTCAGAAAGCTGAGGCTTTCAGAATCTTAGTCCAGGACGGCGGCCACCCCAAACACAGAATGGAGGCGAAAGCTTGATGCAAACTGCATGAGGCTTTATTGTAGTTTTACGAGCTAACCCCATGTTAGCTCGGGTCTTTCACCCACCCGCCATGGCAGACGGCTAGAAAAAGACGGCTCCTTGGGTCTCCCAAAAGATCTTATAGGGCAGCGTAAGGGGAGTGTCTAGGGGTACGCACAGGCTCACGATTGGTGTGCTTCCAGGCTTGGAGGGCTTGCCCTGTGTTGATTGGTCAACTGGTTGTTATGGCCCATAGGCCCTCCCAGGGTGGTTGCTATGCTCTCTACGTCATTGCTGTGCGCTTGTCCGTAAAGCACACCCAGAGCCATAAAGCATAGCGCCACCAGCTAACTTCTGATTGGTTCCTTGTCACGAGACAGGCATCTGACTTTCTAGTGTCTAGGTCAAGGTCATAGAAGCACATGTTCGACCATTATGACTGCCAAAAGGGAAGCCGGTTCCTTCAGTAGCTATAGTCCTTATTTACAATGCTAGGACATCTTGGGGTTTTTTGGCTGGATAGATTCTGTGTTTCCCAAAGAAAAAAGCCAATACTTCCCTAGCTTGCTGCCTGAGGAAGATTTAACAGCAGAGGGAGAAAAAGGAGCTGAGTCATTTCAGAAGGCCTGTGAGAGAACTCCAACCAGGCCTCATGGCTATGGTCCTTATTTACAATACGAGGACATCTTGGGGTCTTTTTGGCTATATAGATTTTGTGTTTCCTAAAGAAAAAAGCCAGTACTTTGCTAGCTTGCTGCCTTAGGAAGATTTAACAGCAGAGGGAGAAAAAGGAGCTGAGTCATTTCAGAAGGCCTTTGAGAAAACTCCAACCAGGCCTCGTGGCTATAGTCCTGATTTACAATGCTAGGACATCTTGGGGTTTTTTTGGCTGCACAGATTCTTTGTTTCCTAAAGAAAAAAGCCAGTACTTCGGTAGCTTGCTGCCTGAGGAAGATTTAACAGCAGAGGGAGAAAAAGGAGCTGAGTCATTTCAGAAGGCCTGTGAGAAAACTCAAACCAGGCCTCATGGCTGTAGTCCTTATGTACAATGCTAGGAAATATTGGGGTTTTTGTGGCTGCATAGATTCTGTGTTTCCTAAGGAAAAAAATCCAATACTTCCCTAGCTTGCTTCCTGAGAAGATTTAACAGCAAAGGGAGAAAAAGGAGCTGAGTCATTTCAGAAGGCCTGTGAAAGAACTCAAACCAGGCCTGGTGGCTATTGTGCTTATTTACAATTCTAGGACATCTTGGGGTTGTTTTTGGCTGGATAGATTCTGTGTTTCCGAAGGAAAAAAGGCAATACTTCCCTAGCTTGCTGCCTTAGGAAGATTTAACAGCAGAGGGAGAAAAAGGAGCTGAGTCATTTCAAAAGGCCTGTGAGAGAACTCAAACCAGGCCTCGTGGCTATAGTCCTTATTTATAATGCTGGAATATTTGGGAGGGAAGGGAGGGGACACTAGCTCACCACACTGAGTCCATGAAACTCCTAAGCATTTGAATGACTCTAATGTTTTCTTATTTCATTTGGTTTATGTATATTATATGAATAAGAACTATATTTCCTTTTGTGTCATGCACATTTAAATGAAGTCATAACAGCAATAATTAAAATCCATCCTATCAGTCCTTTAAAACTATATCCTTAGGGATCCTGGAACATTTCTCTACACTGAGAAACATGAGAGATGATTCCAGCCCAGTGGAAGCAAGTCTGGAACATATAATGCAGGTCAGTGCACACACGAGCAGGTCAGAATACAGCAAACGATTTTGAATTTAACATTGATCACCTCTTATCAGGCTGTTTACCCTGGGCTACCCATCCCCAGAAATGAGCCTCACAGACGTAACGTTCCATGGTACCAATGAGCAGTGTTTCAAGGTTTCTGCCTGCAAAAGAGGTGCTCCTATGGCATGAATTGATATTTCAAAGTATATGAAACAGCAAGATGTCATGATTTCTCAGACTTTGTCTCTGAAGGATTTTGCAAACCACCAAATGCCTTACTTGCACTGCCCTCTATGGGAACTGACAGATATTTACTCTGTATGCCTTTTAGTTTCCAAATGAAGGCTAGGGCACATTATTAGCTAATAAAAGAATCCACTATTGCTTTTTCTTAAAATGAACAAAAATCAGTCACTTCAGAACCATCCTCGTCTGTTCTTCACTCATCAAGGGAGATAAACTAAGGCTGTGTTCCATCCCAGTCAAGGTAATAAGATGTAGGTGTTCAATAGCTGCTTGTGAAAAACAGTTGCTGAAGGCATCTGATATGCCAAGCACTGCAGTGGCCCCACTTAATATTACTTCACAATACTGTCACAACTCTCACTGTTAAATTAGGATGCCAGGCTTAAAGAAATTAACTTACTGCAGCCAAAGGTAGCAGATCAAAATTAGAATTTTAATCCAGTTATTTAGTTTTTGTCTCTCTCTTTTTTTTATTTTTTTTAGATAAAGTATTACTACTCAGCTCCACTCACTCTATGGACCAGGAAGGTCTCGAACCCACAAAGATCTGCCTGCCTCTGCCTTCCACAGTGCTGGGATTAAAGATGTGCTCTACCACCACTGTAGAGGGCATGAATGCTCACAGATAAGCCCTGCAGAAACCATAAATACCAATCATACAGGACTGTCTCATCTGTTTTCTAGCCAGAAGGCTTCGAGTGGGTATTGTTAATAACCTGTGACCGCTGCTATCTCTAGAGGGAGACCACAACCAAATTCCCCAAATGCTTATCCCAGACTCTCCCTCCCTAGACCTTTAGCTTTAGCTTTGTTCCTCAGGCACTAGAACCCAGGCTTAGGGGAGATGTCACTTGTCCTTTACGGCCTGCTGACCTCGATGCTATCTCAGTCAGAGACCACACCAGATCATCCTAGGTCCTTAATCCATAGAACAGGGTCACGTGTACTTTGCAAATGAGTTTCCGTGCAGTCATGTCTTAAACTTATTGTGCACATGGGACTGAGATAATTGTTACCAGGAAACCTTTTATCCAAAACTGTACTGTACTTAAGTATGTCTAAAATAAACATTCTTGGTGACAGACTACAGAAGTTTGAACCAGCCGAGATAAGTCATGCTGAACTGAGTTTCTTTGTTGCCTCTCCACTGTTCACTTCTCTGCAGACAAAAGCACTTATAGGGACCCCTACAAGTGCCCAGACAGTTCTTTTTAAAATGGACCATGTGCTTGTTGTCTTATACACTGTGGTAGTACAAGGCTAAAGTACTAATACAGCAAACCAATTATTCACTATTTTTAAAGTGAATAAAATAGAAACTATATGAAATGCCATTAGCATTTAAAGCAAAACTTCCAGATATCAAGAAACTTAAATTTCAATTTCTAATTACACTGTACCTTATACAATAGAACAATTTCCACAGAAAGCATAAAAAGTCACACACACTAACTTGAGCTAATTTTCTACCTTGTTATAGTAATGGTTTAATTACCAAAGAGGACATGAATTATAGAGATCTGGTAAGATGTTTCTTTAGTACATCACCTCTGCTTATCACAGAAACAAACTGGCAAAACTGGTCATTTAAATGCCTCTGCTCAAAGACCATGCTTATGCCCACTGACATTCTAATAAGAACAGTTTCTTACTTAGGGCCAGAAGGAAAGGAGAACTGAATGTCAGAGCGAACCGAGCTAGAGAAAAATTGTTCAATGTCCCCAGGACTCTGTGTTCTACCTGGGGACAAAGTAATTACCTGAAATAACTCATTCAGACTCATTTTTGTCTCTGACATTTTATAATTTACAAACTGACCTTTCATAATTTTTAAATGAAGACTAGAGTTCATTGATACTCCCATGTTAAAATTCCAATATCAACTCTTTTAAAACATTTCTACTGAAAAGCTATTTTGTTTTTTCAAAATAATAACAAAAATCTTACAAAAAAATAAGTGTCCCAATTTTTAAATTTTCATGAGGAAAAAAATTTCCATTATTTTGATCATCTATCATCTGACCTAGAAAACTACCTTAACTATTTAGTTAAATACACTCATGTAAATACTTTGGCTTTAGAGACCACTGCAAAGCAGCTCAAAAACCATACAGAGAAAATGGCACCCTGACGATGGTGATGAATCTGCCAAAGTGGCAAAGGATTTTCTCAGATGTACCTGCTATACCAGCAGCATTCAATATAAGTATTAAACAGTTACCTGTTCTCTGGCATTCAAGTTTGCACAAATCCTAATACGCTTCCATAGCCGGGCAGCAGTGGCGCACGCCTTTAATCCCAGCACTCGGGAGGCAGAGGCAGGCGGATCTCTGTGGGTTCGAGACCAGCCTGGTCTACAGAACAAGTTCCAGGACAGCCAGGGCTACACAAAGAAACCCTGTCTCGGAAAACAAAACAAAACAAAACAAACAACAAAATTATCATTGTGTAAAGTCAGAGACAGGGCTCTAACTTGATCTTTTTCAAAATAGATAAGAAGTCAACCATCATGATACAAAAATCT